>NC_053028.1:501070648-501370648 GCF_003073215.2 Triticum urartu | reverse complement strand
GGACACTGTCGGATGATAATCCAATAATGGATCCGGCGATCCACAACGGAGCTGATGTGAGTATCGATATTCAACTAGAGGAAGAAAGAATGCAAGGAGATCAAATTATAGAAACAACTGACTAACTCAAAGCTCAATTGCAAAGGAATTATGAATTCGCCCTATAGTGAGTCGTATTACAATTCACTGGCCGTCGTTTTACAACGTCGTGACTGGGAAAACCCTGGCGTTACCCAACTTAATCGCCTTGCAGCACATCCCCCTGTTAAAATGGCGTCTGAGTCGGAAGGATGAATTATAGGATCTGATTGAGAATTGCGAGCATTCGCAACATATTGTATCAACGGACTCAAAATTATAATGACAAAAGATGACAATAAGATTACTAAACTTATGGTATTAACCATAATGCAAGTAAGCAAGAAATTCAAGAACGATAGGCTGTTGTTGAGGATTTTTCACAAGAACGAATGGTATTACGAAGACTTTTGTGAAGTACATAAATCAACTAAGGATGAGCGGATACTCGATAAATGCGAGAAATTATCCGTAGTGGTATTCAGGTGTCAAAGAACTGCAAGGTAGTAGGCACAAAGGATTCTCGGAACAAAAGAGAGAATTTCGGGGTATCTTGTAGTACAATATCAATGGGGAATGATTGTATGAATGGAAAGTGTACGTGGTAATCCATAGGGTTTTACCATTGGAAGGGAATTGCAATAGCGATGGCACAAAGTCTCGAGAGAACATCGGAGGGTATCTTCGGAATCCTCCGATGCACCAAGCAATCATCTGGAGTCAGGGTCTCTCCGGGAGGAAGTGGGTACGAGAACCTAATCTCAGAGTTAGTAAAATGTTTAACCCGAAATAGACGAGAGATCAGAGTCCCAGAGTATAGACGAGGAATAAAAGATCCTAATACCACCCAATGGCGACGTGGGACCGTAAGCCACACAACCAAGTTAGTAAAACAGTTTTCAGTTTCTAGACTCAACTTCAGCCAAGGAGTTGGAAAGGGGAATCCTACAGGCAATCGGCTCTGATACCAACTTGTGACGCCCTCGATTCAATCGTACACTAATCATACACGCAAATGTGTATGATCAAGATCAAGGACTCACGGGAAGATATCACAACACAACTCTAGACACAAATTAAAATAATACAAGCTTTATATTACAAGCCAGGGGCCTCGAGGGCTCGAATACATAAGCTCGAATACACAAGAGTCAGCGGAAGCAACAATATCTGAATACAGACATGAGTTAGACAAGTTTGCCTTAAGAAGGCTAGCACAAAAACAACATCGATCGAAAAGGCAAGGCCTCATGCCTGGGAGCCTCCTAACTACTCATGGTCGTCAGCGGTCTTCACGTAGTAGTAGGCACCTTCGGGGTAGTAGTAGTCATCAGTGGCGTCGTCTGGCTCCTGGGATCCGTCATCTGGTCGCAACAATCGGGTATGGGAGAAAAATAGGTAGCAAAGCAACCGTGAGTACTCATCCAAAGTACTCGCAAGCAAGGATCTACACTACATATGCATCGGTATCAATGAAATGGGCTGTATCTGTGGACTGGACTGCAAAATGCCAGAAGAGAAGGGGAAAGCCTAGCCTATCGAAGACTAGCATCTTCTGGAAACCACCATCTTGCAGCAACAGGAGGGAGTAGAGTAGCATAAAGTAAAGTAGTAGAAGTGTTATCAACCTCGTCCAGAGATCCTTTCTCGACTCCCTGCGAGAAATCACTCCCAGAGCCATACTATCCAAGTGTCAACACATTCCAATTCTCATCACCATCCAGTTCTCATCACAAGTATCCAGTTCTAGTTGTATCGTTCGGGATACAACTCCAAGTGTCCGTTACCGTAGGACAAGCTATCGATAGTTGTTTTCTTCCCTGCAGGGGTGCACCAACTTACCCATCACGCTCGATTAACTCCGGCCGGACACACTTTCCTGGGTCATGCCCGGCCTCGGCCAAACAATACGCCGTAACCCGACCTAGGCTTAATAGAGAGGTCAACACGCCAGACTAAACCTATGCCCCCAGGGGTCATGGGCCATCTCCCCGGGAACTCCTGCACGTTGCGTACGCGGCCGGTGAGCAGACCTAGCTACCTCCTTCAACAAGGCAGGAGCTTACGCAGTCCAACCCGGCGCGCGCCGCTCAGTCGCTGACGTCTATTAAGCTTCGGCCGATGCATACGACGCAGAACGCCCATACTATGCCCACGTGATGGTTAGTGCTATCAGGCCAGAGGCCCCTCAGATCAAATATCCAAATCGTAGTGGATTAGGAGCACGCAGTAACAAGCAGAGACTCATGAAAGATGTGACCCCGTTGCCCCATCTCGAGTACTTGCGGCAAGGGCTAAGAATGCCCGGCCACGCCTCGTAAGTATCTCGCGGGCACCTTCCAGGTCAACCCGACTCCACATCACTCGCTATTAAGATCGCGTGGGTACCCCTCAGGGCCGACCCATCTTTAGTAACATGGTCAGTGTAAAGTCATAGTAACCATAGTAACTGTGTGTCTAACACCAAGGGGAAAACCCGAGGAATCACCCCCGGTGAATTCCACTCGATGTTATCATCAAGGTGAACGTAAGAGGATTCACCCTCGAGGTTCACACTTGAGGGGTTGCACGACAGAGCCGGGACGAAAGTGGTTAAGGAGGAAATCACCCTCGATGACCTCGACCGTATAGCTACACTATAGAGATCTCATCAGGAGTGATGTATGAGGTTCACCCTCGGCACTCGATAGTAACTCTGTAGTGTCGTACACTAGGGGGGTGATGTGCGGTGTCGGGGCCTAGACATCGATCACGTTGATCGAGTCATCGAACATAAAGCGAGGCAACTGGGACAAGGTGGGGTCACTAATGGATCTCTAACCAACCTATACTAAGAAGTTTAGGATAAGCAGGTAAGGTATGAAAGCAGGTAACAACAACATGCTATGCATCAGAGTAGGATCATACAGAAAGCAGTAGCAGTTCTAGTGCAAGCATGAGAGGGAAAGAAATGGGTGATATCGGAATGCTCAAGGGGGTTTTGCTTGCCTGGTTGCTTTGGTAAGGAGGGGTCGTCGTTGACGTAGTCGTACTCAGAGGCATCAGCGTCGGTCTCGAGGTCTACCGGAGAAGAAGAGGGGGAAGAAACAGTAAATACGGAGCACACAAGGCATCACAAACATAACATGGCAACAAGCGGTGCTAAGGGGTGACCTAACGCGGCAGTAGGTGATACCGGCAAAAAGGGGGGCGGACATTCGGGAAAGTATTCCTGGTGTTTCGCGTTTTCGGACAGAAGAACCGAACGAGGAAAGTTGCGTGTTTGCTATCATAGGGATGTGTGGTGGACGAACGGGTTGCGTATCCGGATTCGTCTCATCGTTCTGAGAAACTTTCATATAGAAAACATTTTCATCCGAGTTATAGTTTATTTTATATTATTTTTCAAAGTTTTAAAAGATTTTCCCATTTCTGGATTTAATTTAATTTGAAAATATATTAAATGCGATCGCTATGTCTACTGAGTATTGTACCCAGACAGACCACACAGGGGCTCACTAGTGGGCCAGTTGACTGGGTCAACAGTCCAGTCAGCAGAGGCTGACTGATGGGGCCCCTGCTGAGTCAGTAGGCTGACGTGTCAACCTTATCCAGTTACATAGTGGCATGGACCCACTTGTCATGGACTATTTATTCCAGGGGTTGAATTTAACACAGAGGTTAATTAAGCGGTGGGGGCCCGATGTCAGTGCCTAGGTTAGTTATTCTTAACATTTTAATTAGTAGGTTAGTTAAGCAGTGTGGGGCCCACAGGCAGGGGGGTTAGGGGATAAACAAAGGACGCCACATCAGCGATATTGACGCTTAGCCGCCGGCCGCCACAAAACACAACGGAGGCTCGCCGGAGTTGCGTTCCGGCGACCGTTTGGTCACCTATGAGCACCAGCAGGACGAGCGTGTCGGCGCGCGTCTAGTGGGGCTACTGGTCGGTGCCGGAGATGCCGGGATGGACGTCGACGACGAGGTCCAGTGGGGCGGCGGCGAGGGTGTGAGCGTGGGCGCAGCGGGCGAGCGCCGGCTGTGGCGAGGGTGCGCCTGGGCGCGACATCGACGAGCAGAGGGAGAGGCGGGCGCGACAAGAGGGAACGGGAGGGGTCGCGCTGCAAGCCGCAGCAGCAGGGCCGCAGTGGGGAATGTGAGCGCGTGCGCTCGGCAGGGGCAAGGCGCGGCCGGCGAGCGGAGCCAGGGCAGCACGACAGGCGCGGGGCGGAGGCCGGCGCGGGCGCAGCCTGGTCGTGCACGGAGCAGGGCACCGGGCGCAGCAACGGGAGGACGCGAACGACGCTTACGGCGACGAGGTTGAGACCGGGATCGTCGGAGAGGCTCACAGCAGAGCTCGTGGAGGACTCGGTGAAGCCGGGGGAGGTCGAGGCCGTCCGTTGAGGCAGGGGCGTGGCGCGAGGTTGGTCGGAGGCGCGATAGCCATGGTGCAGGAGAGGTCCAAGACGGCGAGGATGGCGACTGCTGCTGGTGGCGAAGCTGCGGGCGCACGTGGGCCTCCATGGCCGGCGGCCTATGGGTCGTAGGGGGAGGCGGCGTCACAAGGGGTGAGCGCCTCATGCGCAGTGTGTGTGTGTGTGTATGTGTGTGTGTGTGTGTGCGGGGGTTGGCGG
Organism: Triticum urartu; assembly: GCF_003073215.2. Lineage (NCBI taxonomy): Eukaryota > Viridiplantae > Streptophyta > Magnoliopsida > Poales > Poaceae > Triticum > Triticum urartu. The sequence goes on along the minus strand of NC_053028.1, from coordinate 501,365,957 downwards.
CGCCAGGAGGGAGACGAGGGGATAGATGGGGATCGAGAGGGAGTCGGGCGTGGGCTAGGTCATAGGAGGGACGCGGGGTGGGTCGGCCTGGTCGCTAGGCCAACTGGGCCGTGCCCCAGGGGGTGGGGGGTTTCTTTGTTTGTTTGTTTTTACCTTTCTGTTAATTTTCTTTTTTACTTATTCTTTCTTTACTGTTTTCTATTTATTTTAGCTACCAAATGATTTTTGTTAACTATGAAACTTTGCACATAATTCCTAGCCAACACTATTGTCGGTGTACTAGAGTAGGGGTACCCTAGTATCCTGAACTTGTGCACGGACAGTCGCAGCATCCCGCGGCAAGGCTTGCCGGGTGACCGCCAAGGTCCTCCGTGCTTCCTTTAGGAGCCATACAAGAACAAAGTATCCAAGTCAAAGAGACAAGACCCCGACAAGAGGAGCTTGCAGGGAAGGCTAACCAAGGCATCTCAAGACCCCGGCAAGAGGAGCTTGCCGGGAAGGCCAACCAAGGCACCTCAAGGAACTTGCCGCGACGCGCCACGCGCCCCCGCAAGGCCCGGTGAGCGACAAGCTCCCGGGTGCGACAAGACAACGACCGCGGCAAGGCGCTTGCCGCGGCAAGCCACTACTCTGTGACCGCGCTCCAGCACATCCACCAACGTGTCGCTCTGGGACCCTTCCAGGCGTGCGTGGCGGGAGGCGGTGCAGCCAGCGGCGCGCGGTGGCAAGCGGCGCTGACAAGATTGCCATCGTGGCGAGCGGTGGCGTCCCTGACGGTCCCTTTTACACTATTTAGGCGACGCAGACGGGCATTTAATGCCCTTGTCCCCTGCCGTCAGGGTTAGGTATGATACACTGTAGCAGGTAGCTGTACCAACCGCAGCACCTTTACATTTTTACCCTTGCCTACGTTGCCACCTGTCGGTGACCCCTTGAGCATATAAAAGGAGGCCCATGCGCAACGTAGAGGGGGGTTCGGAAAAACAGAACACCCACGCTCGGTCTCGTTAGCTGCTGGTGTGTACTGTAGCGCTCCACGCTCCCGAGCAAGAACTTAATACAAACCACAAAGCAAGAGTAGGGTTTTACACATCCGTGCGGCCCGAACCTGGGTAAACCGCTCGTGTGTTTCGCCTCGATTTGCTCTTTGTGCGACCTCCGCCCCCGCCGAACCGAAAGGGACTCGGTCCGCCGGTCCCATAGGTGCTCGTGGATCAGTACCCCGGCATTTTTGGCGCGCCAGGTAGGGGGCGTCGAGGTTGTGTGAACCAGATCCGGCGTTTACGCGAGCTAGATCTTCATCATCTTCATCGACCTGCCGCCGAAGAAGAAGGCTTCGGAGGCGGCTGCTCCGTCCGCGCCGAACCCACCATCGCCGGAGCAAACGGCTGATGGGGCAGGCGCCGGCGGAAGAACGGGCGTCGACGAGGGAGCTCACGGTGCTGCCAGGTCCAAGGACAAGGCTGCGCTGCCCATCGGTGGCGTAGCCGGCTCCCACAATGACCGGGCGCACTCCAAGACCTCAGCGTCCGTACATGCACCGCGCCCATCTCGGGAGGCGCGGGACCGACAGCGTCATGGTGCTCACGGTACCATGCGTTTGCTGGACCAAAATCGAGCTGGTGGATCTCGGAGTGCTCAAGACCAGCATGCACGCCAACATGCTGGCATGAGCGAGGCACGGTCGCCTGGACGTGACACTGCTCCTTCTAACATAGTTAGAAGTCCGAGCATGTCCCGCTCCTCGCACCGTTCGCCACTGCCACCCGCCACTGCAGCAGAAGCTTTGGCGCGAGCTCAACTGCTCCTGGACTACCCTCCAACGGCAGACAAGATCGACGACTGGAGGGCCACCATTCAGAGTCTCATCGGCTTCGCCAATGGCGACACTCAACGGCAGCCGAGCACGTCGCAGCCGCAGCAAGTCAGCCAGGCACGAGCCGGTGGTGACAAGACCGGTGGGGGTGCAACCACTGTGCACTCTCCGCCCCGAAGGCCAAGATCGCCGACTCGCCGGATCCACCTCGACAGTGACTCCACCGCGTCATCAGATCCGCGAGCTCGTCGCTATCAGCGCCAAGTTCTTCACGAACGACAGCAAGAAGACGCTCGTACTCGCATCGAGCGCCTAAGAGAAGCGCGACGTCAATCGGACCAGCGCGGTGGGCCCTCTGTCGACATGCATGCGCCAGGGGAACCAGGCGACTTGCCGTACGCGGTAGGTTGCCCTGCGTTTACTCGTGAGCTGCGGCAAGTCCAGTGGCCCAGTACGAAGAATTTCAAGCCAGACGTTCCAGAGAAGTACGACGGCAAGACGCATCCATCGGAGTTCCTCAGCATCTACACCATCGCGGTGCAAGCTGCCGGGGGGCGAGACGACAAGATCCTTGCCAACTACTTCCCGCTGGTGCTCAAGCCCAACGTCAGGTCCTGGCTCATGCACTTGCCAGACAACTCCATATCCTCCTGGGCGGACCTATGCCATCAGTTTGTCGCCGCCTTTACAGGCGGCCACAAACCTCATGGCCAAGAGAGTGACCTTCATCTGCTCGCCCAGAAGGAGGGAGAGCCCCTGCGCAAGTACATTCAGAGGTTCAGCCGTGTACAGTACAACATCCCAGATGTCCACCCCGCCGCGGTCATCAGCGCGTTCCATCAGAACGTGCGTAACCGCAGGATGCGGGAGGAGATGGCGATGTGCAGGATCAGAGATGTCAGTGAGCTGTATGCCCTGGCCGACAAGTGTGCACGTGCTGAGGAAGGGAGGAAACTCCCCGGAGAGAATACCGGAGCAGAAGGATCTGACAGTGAGGATGCTACCCCGGCAAAGAAAAACCAGCGGCGGAACAGGAAGAAGAAAGGCAAAGATGTGCTAGTTGTTGAGCAGTCCGGCAATGAAGGTGACGCCAAGAAAGCCAAAGCTGGTAGCTCCGGCAAGGAGATTGCCGCATGCACCAACTGCCAGGCTGTGGCTGTCGCCGACAAGCAGGACGGCACCGACAAGCAGTACTGCAAGATTCACCGCACCAAGGGCCATGACCTCCAGAGCTGCAAGAAGGTCGAGAAGCTTGTCCAGCAGCAAAAGGCCGAGTACGAGCGACGAGACAAGGAGAGGGCCCAAGGAGGCGCTGGAGAATCTGGCAAGAAGCGCGCCGGCCGGGGAGGACGCCGCGGCAAGGCCAAGCAGCGGCAAGGAGACAGACCTCCCCACGGCCGCGACAAGGATGAAGATGAAGACGACGACGAAGACATGGATGATGTCGAGACTAGTGAGCAGGAGTTCCAGAAAGCCACAGAGGTCTTGTGCGTTGACGGCGGTGCTTCTCTGCATACTTCGCACTGCCAACTCAAGTAGTGGGTGCGGGAAGTCAATGCGGCAGAACCACCCGTCGAATCACGCAAGCTTCTGAAATGGTCCAGCACGCCTATCATCTTTGATATTGAGGACCACCCTGATCGCACAACTGCGGTCGGGTGCTTGCCGATGCTGGTTTCACCAACTATCCGCAACCTCAAGGTCACTAAGATGCTAGTTGATGGCGGGGCCGGCTTGAACCTGATCTCCTCCGCAGTACTCCAGAAACTCCAGATCCCTGACAGCGAGCTTGAAGAGACCGGCACATTCCAAGGAATCAACCCGGGAAGGAGCAAGCCGAAGGGGAAGGTCACGTTGCCAGTAACATTTGGCAGCGAGCTGAACTTCAGGACTGAGAGGGTCACTTTTGACGTTGCCGATATTCCATTGCCTTACAATGGGATACTTGGCCGTCCAGCACTCGCCAAGTTCATGGCAGCCTCTCATTATGCATACAACATGCTGAAGATGCCAGGCCCGATAAGCGTCATCTCTGTTCCCGGTGACAAGAAGGATGCTCTTATCTGCGCCGACAAGATCTACCGGGAAGGAGCAGCCGCAGCAGATCGCAAGTCACTTGCCGTTGAAGCTCCCGGGGAGAAGAAGACCAAGTCCGGCAAGAGTTCTGATGCCCACTCCGGCAAGCGCACCTCTTCGGAGTGCTGCGCTGCCGTCGAGGACGCACCATCGAGCTCCACCGGCAAGTGTAAGAAGACAATGGCAGCTCCACCAGAGACGAAGAAGGTGTCCGCCAAGGAGGACGGCACTGGTGGTACCTTCACCATCAGTGCCACTCTCGACCCTAAATAGGAAAGCGCGCTCATTGCTTTCCTGCGGGCGAATGTCGACGTGTTTGCGTGGCAACCGTCTGACATCCCCGGTGTTCCCAGGAAAGTAATTGAGCACCATCTTGCCGTTTGTCCTCATGCGCGGCCCGTCAAGCAGAAGGTCAGGAAGCAAGCAGTGGAGCGCCAAGAATTCATCGCAGAAGAGATCAAGAAGTTGGAAGCAGCAGGCCTTGTCAGAGGAGTGCTCCATCCTACGTGGTTGGCCAATCCTGTAGTCGTGCGCAAGGTGAATGGGAAATGGAGACTGTGTATCGACTTTACCGATGTTAACAAAGCTTGTCCCAAAGACCCATTTCCTTTGCCGCGCATTGACCAGATTGTTGACTCCACAGCCGGATGTGATTTGCTTTCATTTCTTGACGCATACTCAGGATACCATCAGATCTTCATGGCAGAAGAGGATGAGGAGAAGACCGCATTTATTACTCCATGTGGCACGTACTGTTTCATACGGATGCCTTTCGGATTAAAAAATGCTGGTTCAACATTTGCAAGAGTAGTCCATGTCGCTCTTGAGCCGCAAATACACAGAAATGTGGAAGCCTACATGGATGACATAGTGGTCAAGAGCAAGGACAAGGCAACTCTAATCCAAGATTTAGACGAGACCTTTGCAAATCTGCGCAAGATCAGCCTCAAGCTCAACCCCGAGAAGTGTGTGTTTAGAGTCCCCTCCGGCAAGCTTCTCGGGTTCTTCGTGTCTCAGCGGGGGACTGAAGCCAATCCCGACAAGATCAAGGCCATTGAGCAGATTGAAGCACCAAAGCGCGTCAAGGATGTACAAAGACTTGCCGGTTGCGTGGCTGCTCTTAGCAGGTTTATCTCTAGGTCTGCTGAGCGCGCCCTGCCCTTTTTCAAAATATTGAAAAAGGTAGGTCCAATGAAATGGACTCCGGAAGCGGAAGCTGCGCTGCAAGACTTGAAGAGGTACCTGTCCTCCACTCCAATACTTGTCGCACCTAAGCCACAAGAGAAGTTGCTGCTGTATATAGCGGCAACCAATCAAGTGGTTAGTGCTGCGTTAGTAGCGGAGAGGGAGGCAGATGACGAGCCAGCAACCACGGCAGGCGCATCCAGCGACAAGCAGGCGGCTTCCCCGGCAAGCTCTGGTCCCGACAAGGATGGATCTGCGCAGACGCGCGAGGAGATACAAAAGAAAATGGTGCAGCGCCCAGTTTACTTTGTCAGTTCCCTTCTGCAGGGGGCTAGGTCAAGGTACTCTGGCGTGCAGAAATTGCTTTTCGGCCTTCTCATGGCCTCGAGAAAGCTGCGTCATTACTTCCAAGCACATGAGATCACAGTTGTCACTCGCTTTCCGCTGAAGAGGATGCTACAGAATCCAGAAGCGACAGGCAGGATTGTTGAGTGGGCACTGGAACTGTCAAGCTTTGGCCTCAGATTTGAGAGTACTTCAACTATCCAAAGCAGAGCATTGGCAGAATTTATAGCAGAATGGACGCCAACACCAGACGAAGAAATTCCAGAAACGAGCATCCCCGTCAAGGAAGCAGGCAAAGAGTGGCTGATGTACTTTGATGGTGCCTTTTCGTTGCAAGGCGCCGGCGCTGGCGTGCTGCTTGTCGCACCCACCGGAGAGCACCTCAAGTACGTAGTCCAGATGCACTTTCCCAAGGAGCAAGCAACAAACAATACTGCAGAGTATGAAGGCTTGCTTGCCGGACTCAGGATCGCGGCAGATCTTGGGATCAAGAAGCTCATTGTCCGGGGTGACTCACAGCTTGTCGTCCGCCAAGTAAACAAGAGCTATCAGAGTCCGTTGATGGAAGCCTACGTCGACGAAGTGAGAAAGCTAGAAGAGCACTTTGACGGCCTACAAATGGAGCATGTTCCAAGAGCTCAGAACGCCATTGCCGATGGCCTGTCAAAGTGCGCCGCACTTAAGTTACTTGTGGAACCAGGGATCTTTGTGCTCAAGCTGACTCAACCGTGTGTAACGCCATCAACTGGACAGAGCAAGAAGAGGAAGTTGATTTCTGGTGACTATTTTCCGGTAGAGCTTCCCTAAGCCGCCGCCAAGAAGGTCCCCAAGATCAACGCCAAAAGCGTTGAGGAGCAGTCTGCTCCGGCAAGCCCCAGGGTTTGTTCCGTTGAAGCAGAAGCTCCCGACAAGTTTTGCTCCGGCAAGCTTGCCGGGGAACGTCAAGCTCCGGCAGACCCGCAGGTTCTCGCTGTAGAAGCGGATGTTCCCGCAGCCGCAGATTTGCCTTTAGTCCTTGTTGTCGAGCCACAAGCTCCAGCATGGGCACAGCAGATTGTCCGTTTCCTTCAGATAGGAGAACTTCCCGAAGAGCAAGAAGAAGCGGCAAGAGTAGCCCGGCAGTCAAGTATGTACCAGTTTGTCGACAAGACACTGTACAGAAGAAGACTCAACGGTGTGAAATTGAAGTGTATTCACCGGGAAGACGGACAAAAGCTGTTGGCAGAGATACATGGAGGCATATGTGGTCATCACATTGGCGCAAGAGCACTTGTCGGCAAGCATTCCGGCAAGGTTTCTTTTGGCCGACAGCCCTTCAGGATGCAACTGCACAAGTAACCAAGTGTGAAGCGTGCCAGTTCCATTCCAAGCAGATACACCAACTAGCTCAAGCTCTCCAGACGATCCCTTTATCCTGGCCATTTTCGGTCTGGGGCTCGACATCCTCGGCCCCTTTCCCCGAGCAGTCGGGGGCTTTGAGTACTTGTACGTAGCAATCGACAAGTTCACAAAGTGGCCGGAAGTGGAACCAGTGAGGAAGGTGACAGCACAGTCAGCAGTCAAGTTCTTCAGGTCGATTGTTTGCCGCTTCGGGATCCCTAACAGGATAATCACCGACAACGGTACACAATTCACGAGCCGCACCTTCATGCAGTACGTCCAAGATCTTGGCGCCAAGGTCTGCTTCGCTTCTGTTGCTCACCCGAGAAGCAACGGTCAAGCGGAGAGGGCAAATGCTGAAGTGCTGCGTGGGCTCAAGACCAGGACTTTCGACAGGCTGCACAAGTGCGGAAGAAACTGGATCGAGGAGCTGCCGGTGGTTCTTTGGTCGATCAGGACGATGCCAAATCGAGCCACTGGCCAGACACCTTTCGCTCTAGTCTATGGAGCAGAGGCAGTTATCCCCACGGAACTCGTATACGGGTCACCTCGAGTGCTCGCTTATGATGAGCTTGAGCAAGAGCAGCTGCGACAAGATGATGCGCTGCTCCTTGAGGAAGACTGTCTTCAGGCTGCTGTACGAGCTGCTCGCTACCAGCAAGCTTTGCGCCGCTACCATAGCTGCAAAGTTAATGCCAGAAGTCTCGAGGAAGGCGACCTTGTTCTTCGGCGTGTTCAGTCCGCCAAGAATTCCAACAAGTTGACGCCGAAGTGGGAAGGCCCTTACCGGGTGAAATGAGTCACTAGGCCTGGCGCTGTCCGCCTTGAGACCGAAGATGCCATTCCGGTGAGCAACTCCTGGAACATTGAGCATCTTCGTAAGTTTTACCCGTAAGGCGCGGTTTCCGGAACCTGTTCCGGCAACCACCTTTTGTATAAGTCTTGCCGCTGTTGCATGTAATCCTTTGTACAAAGCCGGGCGCAGACCCCGTGCATAAGTAAATCTCATGTGCTCCGCACATTTTGTCAATTTCATGCATTCTATTTTTTGCATATGTGATCTGACACTTTGTGCAGCACCTACTCCCCGGTAAGCAATAACGAGCCGTAAGGCTCCATATCTTTATTTTCTCTTCTTTCTTTTTTCTCAAGGAAAGGAAGGTTCCCTCGCCCACAAGTTTGCTGGGGGGGAAAGGAGAAGATAATGGTATGGACAAGGCGTCGTTCAAGAAAGTTTCGCCTTGCCGGGAAGCAAACAACATAAAAGCTAAGTTGCCAAAGTTTGAGCAATCAGATTTTTAAAATTTTTAAGTTATCCCCCTTGAACGACTGCACTTTGTATGGAAAACCTGTGCGCAGAGGAACCAACTCGTAGCTAGTTGCGCCCTTACTTTGTTTCGAGTCCGCTCAACAACTTAAGTGAGCTGCAACTAGTTGCGACAAGGTTTCTTGTCGGTAGCGGCACCGCCAGCAGGCTGCTGACGTCCCGCACTCAGCGCTTGCGGCTCGGGTGCCTGCACCGGCAAGTTCCCTAAAAGCGTAGGGCAAAAACATATAAAGGAAGGAATCAAGTAAAGGGAATAACATCGCAATCATTACCCAGAATAGAGTTATATTATAAACATAGCTTGTCGCGGCTCTAACAGATTGTTTTCATAACATGACAAACAGCGACAAGAAAAGAAGAAACGGGCGGCCTAGTCTACGCGATCGCCCTCGATCCTCTTGATCCCGCTCACCTTGTCCACAATGGGTGCGACAAGGGTCTTGAGCGCCTCCAGATCAGCATCCGGCGGCAGGGTCTTGAGGACGTTGGTGAGGTTGAGGCCAGGATTGCGGAAGGCCACCTTCACCAACACTTTCTGAAGAGCTCCCGCGCAGATCTTGCGCGATTCGTCGGCCAACTGCTTTGGGATCTTCTCCCGGAGTCGCTGGAGGGCCGTCGCCACGCCCTTGAAGAACAAGGTGAGCTTGGCGCTGGGTTGGAGGTTCTCGTCGGAGGGATACCCGAGATCCCCCATCCCCAGCTGCGCCAGCTCCTTGTCAATATCTGCGGTAGCACTCACGAGACTCTCCGTCCAGTGCTCCACAGTCTCCCTGAAAGCATTCTGGGTGGCGGCAGCACTCTCCAGCAGCGCCTTGTCGGCCTTGATCTCCTCCTTCAAGGCCACTTCCTGCTCCTTGGCGCCGTCCAGCGTCTTGGTCAAAGTGGTCAGCTTCAACTCAAGATCCACGTTGGAGACCTTGGCGGCGCTGAGCTCTTTGCCCTTCTCGGCGAGATCGGCCTCCAGCTGCGCCACCTTCGTCTCCAGCTCCTTCTTGGCGGCCTCGGCGGCTGCGGCAGCATCCTCCGCTTGCTTGAGGGCTCCGCCAAATTTTTCTTCGCGCGCGGCAAGCTCCTCCTCGTGGGCGTCAAGATTGACCTTCCGCTGCGCCAGCTCGCCCTCCTGCGCGGACAGCTTCTCAGCGGCAAGCCGCTGTTGCTCTCTGACTTCAGCCTTCTCGAGGAGGAAGGCCTTCTGCGCTTCGGTGAGCTGCTCCCGCTCCTCCACCAAGGACCGGAGAGCTTCCTGGTGGAGGCCCCGGAGCTCCTCCGCGCGCTTCTCGATGTCTGCTCCCGCCTTCGCGACGAGCGCCTCGCGGGATTCCAGCTTGGCTTGCCGCGCACGGTAGAGCGACAACAACTTCCGCAGCAGCCGCTCCTCCTCAGGCTCGTTGCTGCTGCTGCTCGGTGCGTCAACCAGCGTCAGCCCATCGGAGGCGAGCACCTCCCCGTCGAAGATCTCTCCCTCGACCAGCGCCCTGGAGCTTGACGCCCAGGGGAGGTTGATGAAGACGCCGTCGCCGGCCTTCAAGTAGACGCCTGGCTGGGGCTCTTCGGAGCTTCGCGCTGCGGCATCGGCGGACAGGTCGGCGGTCGACGTAGCGCCTGGCGCTCCTGCGGCCTCAGGGCCGTCAGTGCGATCGCCAGACCCCTCGCCAGTTGCTGCGGCGGCAGCCTTGGCGGCCTCTGCGCCGGCGGGATCGTCAGCACCGGCTGCCCCCTCGGTGGCAGCGGCGTCGTCGGCGGCAACCTCGGTCTCCATCTGCTCCGCAGCAGATGGGTCTGACGGCCGGAAAAGGGAGAAGAGTCAAGCGAAAATCCAACAAAAAGAAGATCAAAAGAAGAAGAACCCAAGGGAAGTCTTGCAGCGAAAGAATTACCTGTATCGGGTTCTGCAGTCGTGGTCTCCGCCGTCGGGGGGCCGCTGGTGCTGTCCCTTGCCGGAGACTTCTCCCTTACCGGAAAGCTCTCCCTTGCCGGAGGACTCTCCCTTGGCTCCTGGTGGGGCTGCTCTGCTCCTACACCAACCAACAGTCAAATATCAGCAAAGACAGAGTATCCATGCGCACCTCACAGCGGAAAGCAAACCATATACTTACGCCGGGGGCTGCTCTAAAGAAAAGTTGCCGGGTCCGGCAAGGTTGTCTCAGGCGCACCCCCTGCTGTCGCAGTGGGTTCGTCCTCGATGACGATCACCGGGACCTTGGCTCTCTTCGCTGCTCTCTGGGCCAGAGTCCTAAAAAGGAACAAGTTCAGAGTAAAGCAAATGAGATACAAGACAAAACAGCAAGGATTGAAGAACTACAAGTACAACAAGGGAATCTTACTCTTCTTCTTCTTCCTCGTCAGAGCTGAACGCGGAGAAGTCGAAATCCGGCTCACGCCCGGCGCGATGAGGCGGAGGAGTAGTTTCCCTTGGCCGCTTGGCGGGAACGGTGGCGGTGGTCCGAGACGACCCCGCCCCGGTTGCCGTCGCGGCGTGAGCAGCGGCAGGAGCAGAAGTGGTGGTCCGGCTAGACCCCGCTCCAGTTGCCATCGCAGCATGAGGCGCTCCCGCGGCAACGGCGTTTGCCGCGGTGGAGCGTGTCACGCGGCGCGGCGACTGTTGAACCGCCTGCCGCTCCGCTACGTCACCGGCCTTGCGGAGACACCTTCTTGGTGGGGATGGAGGCTCTGCTTGCGGCCAGCTGCTCGAAGATGAGGAGGAGGAGGAGTTGATTTCCAGCGAGCCGCTCGTATCCTTGGCGGGCTCGCTTGACTCGACATTACGCCCGGCAAGCTCTTTCTTGCCGGCGGGCTCCCTTCGCTCGGCACGGCTTGCCGCCTCTGCTGCATCTGCCTCCTCCACGGTGAATCCAAATTCGCCCGCGGCCACGGCTGCCGCCGCCTCTTCCAGCCTAGTGGCGATGAGTGCCATCTCCGCATCGGTGGTGTCGCGGGTGAGGCTATCCTTCTCGTCGGAGCGGATCGGCACTTCTACCAAGTCATCGAAGAATTGCTGCACGCCGTCGTCCGCACGCTCTTGCCAAGTTGGGACAATTCCATGCGAGTTGCACAGCGGCATCATTACGCGGATGCGGTCGAGCGCGGAATTGTTGCACAACGGAACGACACCCCCCGGCAACCTGAACACTTCGGGATGTTGGGGGTCATACTTGAACAGCTCTTGAAGCATCGCGTTGAGCTCCAGAACAGTGAAGTTGAAGTTGAGGCCCGGACGCAGCCTCATGATATCTGCCGCATTCTTGAACTCCCAGGTGGGTCTCCCCCGTTCCTGCAGGGGGGCGATGCGGCGGCGAAGAAAATCTGCGCCAACAGCGCCTACAGTGAGCCCGGCAAGCCTGAGGCGTAGGATCCGGGTGACAGCAATCTTTAGCCTGTCGTCCTCCGGGGCCACGTCACTCCAATCGCTGCCGCGTGCTACTGGGGTTTGGCGCCGGGTGGTGAATGGCTGCGGGTTCTCCTCGTCAATCCAGCACCAGTCTGCTCTCCACTCCTCCCACTTGCCGCGGAATTCTCCCTCCAGATAAGTTTCCTTCTTGCCGGCCCTTGAGATCCTGGCGATTCCGCCGGATAAAGGCTCTCCTCTCTCTACTCGGGGTATAAAGAAATGGCGAAAGAGGGCTACATTGGGATGGACTCCGACAAAGTTTTCGCAGAGATGTGCGAAAACTGCCATGGTCAGAACGGCATTGGGGGTGAAGTCAAGGAGGTGGAACCCGTAGGTGTTCATGATATCGCAGAAGAATTCAGAGAAAGGCGGGCAGAGCCCGCAGTAGAAGAACAAGGCGAAGAAAGGGTATCCGTTTGGGGCTTTCTTCCAAGCGGCGGCGGGAAGTACCTTCGTGCGTGGATGCGCTCGTGTCTCCGTCGACTAGAAGAGGTAGTAGTTCTCCCTCAGCTCCTTCGCGGCAAACTTGGGGGGGGGGAGACTGCCCGCTCCTTCCGCAGCGCCGCAAGCCGCTGCGCCTCGGTCGACTTCACGACCTTCCCCTTGTCGGCTTTTGGGCCATGGCGGAAGTAGTGGAGGAGGTCGACGGCGTTGGTGGTGTTGGTGGCGATGGGGGGCGGAGCGCTGCTCTCTTTCGGCTTTGGGAAGATGAGGGAGCGGCGGAGATTTCTGAGATTGGAGCAGCAACCGGCAAATGGGTGAACTACCCCTGTTTCCCCTGCTTATAAAGAGGGAGGGGGTGGACGTTCCGCATTTCCGAATAAAGAAACCACCCACGATCTCTCCCACGACGCCGCATTCAACGCGTGCCGTTCGGGGAGGGCGCAGTGGATACGGAGAAGAATACGGCGTAACCTAGGCCGCGCGTGCCCGTGCCCTGTTTTGGGCCTGGCCCAACAGCGCTCGGCACCGTGTATGGCCCAGGCCCGGGGGCTCCTGTCGGTGTACTAGAGTAGGGGTACCCTAGTATCCCGAACTTGTGCACGGGCAGTCGCAGCATCCCGCGGCAAGGCTTGCCGGGTGACCGCCAAGGTCCTCCGTGGTTCCTTTAGGAGCCATACAAGAACAAAGTATCCAAGTCAAAGAGACAAGACCCCGGCAAGAGGAGCTTGCCGGGAAGGCCAACCAAGGCATCTCAAGACCCCAGCAAGAGGAGCTTGCCGGGAAGGCCAACCAAGGCACCTCAAGGAACTTGCCGCGACGCGCCACGTGCCCCGGCAAGGCCCGGTGAGCGACAAGCTCTCGGGCGCGACAAGACAACGACCGCGGCAAGGTGCTTGCCGCGGCAAGCCACTACTCTGTGACCGCGCTCTAGCACATCCACCAACGTGTCGCTCTGGGACCCTTCCAGGCGTGGGTGGCGGGAGGCTGTGCAGCCAGCGGCGCGCGGTGGCAAGTGGCGCTGACAAGATTGCCATCGTGGCGAGCGGTGGCGTCCCTGACGGTCCCTTTTATACTGTTTAGGCGACACAGACGGGCATTTAATGCCCTTGTCCCCTGCCATCAGGGTTAGGTATGATACACTGTAGCAGGTAGCTGTACCAACCGCAGCACCTTTACATTTTTACCCTTGCCTACGTTGCCACCTGTCGGTGACCCCTTGAGCATATAAAAGGAGGCCCAGGCGCAACGTAGAGGGGGGTTCGGAAAAATAGAACACCCACGCTCGGTCTCGTTATCTGCTGGTGTGTACTGTAGCGCTCCACGCTCCCGAGCAAGAACTCAATACAAACCACAAAGCAGGAGTAGGGTTTTACGCATCCGTGCGGCCCGAACCTGGGTAAACCGCTCATGTGTTTCGCCTCGATCTGCTCTTTGTGCGACTATAATGTTTCATAAAAAGTTTGAGGCCAATTGGAACTGTTCAAATTTATAGTTGAATTAAAATGCTTTTATTTAATCTTGTTGTTCCACTAAATTAATTCCATGGGAAAATTGGGAAACCAAATGAGGTTGGTTCCAACATGTTCATTACTTGGTGAATATTTGCCGCCCATCGAACATTTTTATTTGATAGTTTGAAGAAATAATAATTTGGCTTGTTATTTTAAATTTGAATTTGACTTAAGATTTGAATCAAGCGAGTATTAGCAATAATAAAGTGATGATGTGGCATCATTAGCAGAGGATTACTGTAGCTTAATTATCCGGGCGTCACACGGACACCCGAGGACCCCTTAGTCCAAGACTCCCTTAGTAGCCCCCGAACCAGACTTCAATGACGAGGTGTCCAACGCGCAGATAGTCTTCGACATTGCAAGGCGGGTTCCTTCTCCGATGACTTCAAAGTGATGTATTCGGCTTTCCATTTAATGTCGTACCCCTCGGCTTCCACGCCTTCCTGACTTCAGCTTCCACGTGGCGAGTGAATACGAGAGGTCGGGGTGTTTTTGCACATACCACCCCGACCGTACAAGAGAGGTGCCTATTTAAAGAGAATAGATCTCAGATCCATTCCACACCCCGCGGGAAAATCCTCAGAGCTTGCTAAGCAGAACCACCCCAACATGGCTAACGCTCCCAGCTCTTCCTCTTGTCCTCATGGCTCTGAAAAGGGTGATTGGGAGAGATGCTCGGTATCTCATAGTCCGCTGTCGAAGCTGCAAAAACAAGGCTTTCTTCCTCCCGTGGATCTAGTCCCCGTACAAGCAGGGCTGACGTCCTTCAATGGCGGGGTTCAGGCGGAGAACTTCCCCAATCCGTCCAGGGGGAATGAGTATGCTTCGTTCCCTTCTTGCTAAGAGGCGTTAGATTTCCAATCTATCCCTTCCCCCGAGGACTTCTGGAGTATTATGGCCTCCAACTACACAGTTTCACTCCCGCATCCATCCTGCACATCGCTGGTTATGTTGCTCTATGTGAGTTGTTCCTAGGCTGCGAGGCCCATTTTGAATTATGGAGAAAACTGTTCTGCCTCGTCCCTCGTAATCAAGGGGGGTCAATATTTGAAGTGGGAGGAGCCGAAGTGTGGCGTATCGCCGAGATGGGATACATGTCCGGCACGCCGAAGAAGGCTTCCAAAGAGTGGCCTTCCGAATGGTTCTATATTGACGACGTCGCTCTTCCTGACCCAGTCCGAATGGGCCTCCCCGAATTTTCAAGCGCTCCGTTGAAGAAATGCCATAGCTGGCGTCCTCGGAGCCTCGAGGAGGAGGATAGCGTAGAAGTCAGTCAGTTGATGGGCAAGATTATGATGCTCGCCCAGTCCGGATTGTCAATAATCGAGGTAATGGCGATCTCCATAGTGCGGGGGGTCCAACCACTCCAATACAGAGGGCTTCCCATGTGGCACTATAATGGGGAAGATGACGCCTCATGTTGCGGTAGGAAGGGTCCAAAAACCCCTGTCGCTTTGGTCAAAATATTGGCCGAACTGTACAAAGGGGAGAAGGAGGAGTTCACTCATCTCCAATGTCGAGATGGATTTTCCATGTATAATCCTCCTAGCTGGTAAGCTCCCTGACGGTGTCCTGGACTAGGGGGTACTCACCACCTCATCTCCCGATCTGTTAGATTGGGCCGAGGACCCCCATGGCCGTATACTCATGGGCCAGTTCAGACAGCTCCTGCATACATGGAAGATTCTACAAGACTTGGTGATCAAGACAAGGACTCCTCCCCACCGACGTATTCGGCTAGGAATCTTATTATCCTAGGCCTCTAGTGCATTATATAAACCGAGGCCAGACTAGTCGATAGGTCATAGACATACAATCATACCATAGGCTAGCTTCTAGGGTTTAGCCTCTCTGATCTCGTGGTAGATCTACTCTTGTACTACCCATATCATCAATATTAATCAAGCAGGACATAGGGTTTTGCCTCCATCAAGAGGGCCCGAACCTGGGTAAAACATCGTGTCCCCTGCTTCCTGTTACCATCCGCCTTAGACGCATAGTTCGGGACCCCCTACCCGAGATCCGCCCTGTTTTGACACCGACATTGGTGCTTTCATTGAGAGTTCCGCTGTGTGATTGGCAAAAGGATCGATGGCTCATCTGCAGGTCAACTGCGATGCCGGCATCTTTCGCCGGCTTGACTGGTCACCTTGGCTCGACCGAGGACCGTGCTCCATCTCCGATCATCATGTTCGGACGAGGGCCTTCATCAACATCAACTCCGATCTCTATCAAGATCATGGAGGAATCATCCATGGAGCTCGGGGGCTCAACGTCAACATTGCCCTTGGGCGACCGTGCTGTTTTTCCAAACAGCAAACTTGTATCCACTGCCACCACCTCTTAGAGCATCGCTTTGACGATCCCTTTGGTGGAATTGTGCGGAATTGAGTCTACAAGAGCCATGCAAAATTTCGTTGAGTTCTGATGGAGGAATATCCGACAATCTATGATATACCGGAGCCCTATCAAATCTGGACGGGAATCTGGACGAGGTTAGGGCGTGGTCTCCAGAGCCTAGCTTGGAGGTCCTTTGGAAGATCCAACCGTTCATCTACTGTGGAATTCCCATATCTATCACCCCTCCAAATTTCAGCTCGATCCGACGGTTCAAACTTTGGAAACCTTCCGATGAGTGGATCAATTTTTGGATTCGTTTTCTGCGCGAATACGGATCCGACCCGAATTCATGTTTCTTTATGAACGTGACATTGGACAACCTTTTTAGAGGAATTCTCTTCTAGGATATTGTGCGTTGTTTTTAAACACGCACCCGTAATTTTTTAAGCCTCCCCTGAGGTCGCCTTCATCATCATGCTGGTGTCAAACCAGTCCGGCGATATTGCTCCAAGGCTGCCGACCTGCGCTAGACACGTCGTCACTTTATTGAGCCGAGCTCAACTTATTCGGATCATCATCTCGGCAAGCTGAACAAGAGTCCGGCATCGCGAAGGATAAATCATCACCAACATCTCCGCCCCATGGATTACACGAAGCGGGCATACCGGCATCGCCGCACGGTCACTTCATCAAGCCGGCATCGACCACGTCACGACCTGCATCGGCAGGGCCGCACTATTGCTTCTTCAAGCTGGTGTCCATCACGCCGACTTACTTCGACTTATCGGCTGACATCGAGGCTTCGACATCTCGGCTGGACCGGGGGCTTCGCCTTCTCTTCATCAACCTACTCCGGACACTTCGGCGTCACTAGCCGACCAGCTCCGTCATGATAGCTGGACCGAGGGCTTTGCCTCGACGAGCCAACCTTGGCCAGCATCGCCATACCGTCGCTTTATCACCCATCAAGCCATGGGTGTGCGGATCGAGTCCCAGTTTTGGGAATCACCTTTCTTCGGATTGCTACAATAAATAAACCAGGTGCTATTAATCCTAGTATTTTTTGCTTGTTTGGGTTTATTTTTCCCAAGAAATTATTACTTTGGTTTGTCCATCATCTGTACACAGGTCTATCAAATGATGACCGCATTAACGACGGTCGCGTGGTGGTTCGGTCAGTTTCCGTACATAGTCCGGCGAACGCCGCATCCGGAACTCGGACCGACCTATGAATTCAGGCTTTGCCACACCTTTACCGCATCACGCCGACGCCCTGCATCGACATCGACTTCGGCGCCAGGCCATATTTCTTTTATTACTCACTTTGCATAAATTATTTATTATGCAACATTTTTTTATTATCATCATTATTATTATCTCTGGTTTGCACTATTTTTTGTGCACAGGAAAATGATCCGGGTTGGGCAATATCGTCAACTCGGCGTACTGACATACCACGCCACCTCGGCTAGACGGGGGGCTTCGTCAACACTTCATTACCCCATGTCGGGGACTTCGGCATCACTCTACCGGCCTGCATTGACCGTGCTATGTCACCACTTCGGCGTGTCGAGCTCTCCGCTCCGCCACCTCGGGACCGGCTTGGGGGATGGAACCTTGTCCCGCATCAAGCTCGGACCGCGTCATCAATGCCGAATACATTAACCAACTAAGTCGCTTTCATGCTCAAAGTTTTAATTTTTAACTTGTGTTCGGTTCGCCCAAGCATTATACTTTTTTTGGAAAAAAGTTGCTTGTAAAAAATCTCCTTGTCAAAACTTTGTTTGTGACATGCAAATTCAAATACCCCGTTTATTTGTGGGCTCCCTTGACAGAGCTTTTCCTATTGCATATGATTATACTTGTACGGCTTCGTTCCTTGTTCGTGTATTACGCCACAATATGCATCATATTGACATAAGCGATTTGCAAGCTAGGTTGCCTGGCTCCTGTGCTTACCCCTACATCCCCGATTGTTCGGCTAGGGAGTAAAGGGAACACCTCTGCGATTGTCACGACCGGGTCATCCGAGCTCTGACCTCAGACTGGGTGAAGCCGAAAGCTAGCACTCTTATTGTTTTCAATCATGGTCGGCACACAACGGGACTCATGAGTACAAAAAATCTATTGCACAAGTCTCATAGTAATAATGAGCACCGAAGAAAGGTATCGGTGGGGGTACTATTTTCTTCGAAGATGCTTCTTACGCTTCGTCTGTAATATAGCATAGGTTCCCTGAGCGTGCTTTGTCTGTTACAGCCTTATGGCCCGGTTGCCTGGTTATCAGAAACACTATCGATATTCTCGACAGGTGGAGTACATAACACTTTTCGGTCTTTGACCGAAGAGGGAGAAGCCGACGGTCGGTTAAGACACATTTAAAGTTCGGGTGAACAAAGATATGATATTAGTACTTCGGTACATACGATCATTATACATAAAATTCTTTTACCCAACTCACTTGGGGGCTCTTAAATTTATATGAGCCATTTTATAATAAGTGTTCTTCTTCTCAGTTGTTGCAAAGTTTTTATTACTATTATTATTCATCACTCCTTTTTTCGACACGAGTGTGTGGTCACTAGCCGGGGAGCCTAATTTCTCTCTCAAAGCTGCTAGAGTTTAGTTTGCTAAACTGGCCTAATGAGAAGTACTCCGCCTTCGGGATAGGAGGTTGAAGCTGTAGGCTGACCCGCTTGAAGTCTTGAGATAGGATGTGTCATGTTAAAGCACGACAAAAGCACTCTTTTTTTTCTAAGACCAATTTTCGGATTGGCACCAAACACTTGATCTTGTTCGGACGTCAAGTTTTTACTGACGTTTTTTGGTTTTCCAAGCTTGTGGCACTTTTAAACTATTTGTGTGTTTTCAGCACAAGTCTCGCAGTGCAACACCGGGCACCTTTAGAGATTCAGCAAAAATATTCTCGGATATTGCTATATATGCATCGGTTTCGAATTGTGTCTTCGGTCAATAGTTGGGTTGCCCGGCTCCTGCACTTGCTTCCTACGTTCCGCTTTGTTCGGCTAGGCGTGCAAAGGGAGAACCACTGCGATTGTGCTTCCAGCTCACACGGTTAAGCACCTCAGTGGAGAAAGCCGAAAACTGTCTGTCACAATAAGCGTAAACTGGTCAGCGATCCAATGACTGTGTTAAATGAAGGGCCATTCATAACAATGGCCAAAGTGTTTACGGTTTGACCTCGACTGTCGCCGAACACTACCGGGGCCTATTAACTGGCCTCCCAAACTAAATCCTCAATATTTTGCTCTTACATTAGAGCTGAGGTTTCATGATCATGCTCAACATGACAACCCAAAGAAAGGAACCGATAGAGGGATTATTTTCTTTGGAAGACATTTATTATGTTTAACAGTGATATAACATATCTCTCTGCGTACCTTTGTTTATAAAACCGTATCGCCAGATTGCCTTGTTTGTCGTAAATCTTTGCCCTCATAAAGGATTTATAAAGTAGGACAAACACTCCTCGGCTACTAGCCGAGGAGGTGGAAGCCGATGGTCGGTCAACAAAGTTTTGTACAATGCGGATCCGAGCATTAATGACGTAAAGTACTTGGATACATAGAGTCATTACACATAATTTGTGATTTTACTATGGATATCGATCCTTAATTCGGCCACCCGTGCCCGCATTAAGGCTCGGGGGCTACTGGGCTTCGGGCTTATTATTTACAAATATTAAAGGGGCACATCGATCCCCTGATCTGGTGTTGCCACCCGACCAGTGTCTCGGGGGCTACTGCATTGCCTATCCAATGCAGAAAATTTTAAGTGCAATACAGTTTCCGAGGAGATTATGATCCTCAGGTTGGTCGGCCGCACCCAACCTGAGTCTCGTGGACTGAGCACACCGCTTTTTGTGTCCCGAAGTATTCTGCCGAGCTAGGACTTGATCCTCAGGCCGATTTTGCAAATCAACCAGAGTCTCCGTGGCTACTGGGATCAGCGGTCTTACATCATCCTTCAGGTGCATCTCGGGTTTTAGACCGATACACACGTTGAGGGTTACTGGCTATATATTTGGGCAGAGAATAAATTGCACCAATCAAAAATATTGACAAAAAATTAGCCCATAGTCGGGGTGTTGCACTACCTCGGAAGCAGTCCGCATAAAGCTCGGGCGCTAGTGGCTGGCTCCATAAAGGGCATTTCCAGCATTAAGCTCGGCTAAACTCCTTCAACTTTTTTGGACCGAGATGATCTATGACATCTTGGATATAGTCCGGCATTGGAGCTTGGATACATTTCGGCGTTAGAGCTTGGAAGCAGTCCGGCATTGGTGTTCGGCTGCAAAAGATACCTCGAATGTAGTCCGGCGTTAGAGCTCGGACGCAAGAGGAAACTGCCTCCCGGGAACAACTTCAAACCCGAGGTGTGGCATAAAACAAGGCATTGGTAAAGGATGAAAACTTAAAGGGGCTCCTTGGATACCCGACGTGTAAAGTCGTCGAATGCATTTCGGCGATCCTAAAGATCGAAGATGGGAAGATTTGTTGAACCAGTTTCCAAGACCGACAACCGAAGATGAAGAACAGTTCGGAAGAATCAAATAGCGTCTCTAACTTGAAGACCGGTTCAGGGGGCTACTGACGGTGTCCTGGACTAGGGGGTACTCACCACGTCATCTCCCGATCTGTTAGATTGGGCCGAGGACCCCCATGGCCGTATACTCATGGGCCAGTTCGGATAGCTACCGCATACATGGAAGATTCTACAAGACTTGGTGATCAAGACAAGGACTCCTCCCCACTGGCGTATTCGGCTAGGAATCTTGTTATCCTAGGCCTCTGGTGCATTGTATAAACCGAGGCCAGGCTAGTCGATAGATCATAGAGATACAATCATACCATAGGCTAGCTTCTAGGGTTTAGCCTCTCTAATCTCGTGGTAGATCTACTCTTGTACTACCCATATCATCAATATTAATCAAGCAGGACCTAGGGTTTTACCTCCATCAAGAGGGCCCGAACCTGGGTAAAACATCGTGTCCCCTGCTTCCTGTTACCATCTGCCTTAGACGCACAGTTCAGGACCCCCTACCCAAGATCCACCGGTTTTGACACCGACACTCCCATCCCACCATTTTACTCCTCTCCCTGAATCATTTTCGATGGCCAGTAACCTACCCACTCACTACAGGAATGGCGGAAGGCTATCGAGGGGATGCATAGCCCCGCTCCCGAGCCAGAGGGTCACAACCGGGACCTTGACCCCGAATTCAAAGAAGATCCAGACATATTTGTGGAGCTCGAGGACGGAGTATTCTATCAGACGAGTTATGATGGTACGGAAGTACCCATCATCGCCGATTACCCCGGTCTCCTCCCTGCTTCGCATGTGAGTAATTTAAAAGACACCTTCTTCGAAAGAGTTTCCTTGCTATGCCTCACCCACCACACTATTTCGTGTCCCAAAGGGGAGGCGCTCGACGCCACAACGTGCACCAGAAGCGTCTCCGAGGAGAACGACGCCCTCGCCGAGCGTATCTTCAAAGAGGAAGGCAAATGATAACATGGCAGAACCCTCGTCAAAGAGGTAAGGCTTTATTTTCAAGAATACATCTTCTGATCGCCACATCAAATCGTGATGCCATTCTCCGCATTCTATCAGGAAAATTATCCACCGGACTGTGTCCGGGGATCCAGCCGGACGTGCCTCCACTAGTCAGGTTCCGGACCCTGCCCTAAGGATGGGGGCTGACACGGGAGTGGCGCCAAACTATCCTTTCACGGAGGATTCGGATGATATGTCCGTCACGAACTCTAAAGTGGAGAGCACCATGAATCATCATCGTCGGAGGGCCGCTCTTTGTGACCCCAACTTTTCAAAGGAGGCATTTGATGCCTTCAGCTCGGCCGATGCGTACACCCTAGCTGCTCGGGATGGGCTTGCCAGAGCCACGGATCAGCATCTGAAAGATATGCGGGTAAGTGTAGATTTAATATTCATACACCAGTAGCCCCCGAGACTTAAAGCAGTTGATACAACTGATTTAAGGATCATTGTATAATCAGGCACTTACGAAGAAGAACAACCTGTTATCTCAGGAACTAGAAAAGTATCAGACCCAGCTAACTGCTACCAATGCTGATCTGGAGAAATCCAAGAAGGCGTCTCCTGGTAATGTTCCCCTCCATCGAGAAAACATAATGGTATACCAATAATGCTAGCACGGTTGCTCACCTCTTAATAAGATCATTAGATCAACTGCAAGAGAAACTAAGAGCTGCTTAAGGCGGAGAACGAGAAGCCAAAAAACTACTAGCCGCGGGCGAGCGTGTGCTAACACGAGTTGTGAAGGAGAAAAACAAGCTCCAGGATTCCAATACCCAACTGGGAAAGGAACTGAAAGACGTACGGGCCCAGCTGGCTGACTCCGTAAAGGAGAATAAAAGGCTGCGAGGCGACATATTTAGTATGTGGTTGAATTTACCTTCGAATAATTCGGAGATAGAGGAAACTGACGGAGTTATGTCTGCAGGTATGCTGACCGGTCGTCCCGAAGAGGAGATGTCCGAATTCTCGAGTGATCTGCTACAAGAGTTGTCGCAAGTGCACGAGCAGGCTCGGCAGGCGATGCGAAGTGTTGCCAAGGCCTTATGGCCAGCCGCCTCCCCCCAGGAAAGATGGAGGAGCTTATACAACTATTCAAGGGAGCGCGGCGGCGCTTTCGATTATGGAAGATATCAGCCTGCCGGGAAGGTGCACGAGAAGCCTGGGTCATGGTGAAAACACGGTATACCAAGCTTGATCCGAATCATATGGCCCAGGTCGGACCTCTAGGGCCAGATGGAAAAGAAGTTCCCGTTAATTTGGTATATGACCAAGTAGAAATAGCCGCCAAGTATTCCCAGCAGGATTGTAAGTTAGACAGCCTGCTGGACGGTATAGAGGAGGAAATTTTTGAGTCCAAGTGACTATGTACTTTCCTTGACATATGTAACTCTAGCTGAATTGTAAAAACGATTGTCATGGCAGACCTTTTCGCTTCGACCTCTGTGAAAGATCGTGGATGTTGCCTAGAGGGGGGGGGGCTGAATAGGCGCTCTAAAATAATTACGATTTAGGCTTGAACAAATGCGGAATAAACCTAGCGGTCAATTTGCCAAGCACAAAACCTACAACAACTAGGCTCACCTATATGCACCAACAACTTATGCTAAGCAAGATAAACTACTAGGTGAAAGCAAGATATATGACAAGAAACAATATGGCCATCACAAAGTAAAGTGCATAAGTAAAGAGCTCGGGTAAGAGATAACCGAGGCACACAGAGACGACGATGTATCCCGAAGTTCACACTCTTGCGGATGCTAATCTCCATTTGGAGCGGTGTGGAGGCACAATGCTCCCCAAGAAGCCACTAGGGCCACCGTAATCTCCTCACGCGCTCGCACAATGCAAGATGCCGTGATTCCCCTAAGGGACCCTTGAGGGCGGTCACCGAACCCGTACAAATGGCAACCCTTGGGGGCGGTCACCGAACCCGTACACTTTGGCAACCCTTGGGGGCGGTCACCAGTACCCGTCAAATTGGCCGGGGCGATCTCCACAACCTAATTGGAGACCTCGACCCTTGCCCAGAGCTTTACACCACAATGATTGAGCTCCGAACAACACCAACCGTCTAGGGTGCCAAGGCACCCAAGAGGAACAAGCTCTAGGGTGCCCAAAAACCCAAGAGTAATAAGCTTCTCAAACTTCACTTCCACGTATCACTGTGGAGAACTCAAACCTATGCACCAAATGCAATGGCAAGGGCACACGGAGTGCCCAAGTCCTTCTCTCTCAAATCCCACCGAAGCAACTAATGCTAGGCAGGAAAATGAGAGGAAGAACAAGAAGGAGAACACCAAGAACTCCAAGATCTAGATCCAAGGGGTTCCCCTCACATAGAGGAGAAAATGATTGGTGGAAATGTGGATCTAGATCTCCTCTCTCTTTTCCCTCAAAAACTAGCAATAATCCATGGAGGGATTGAGAGTTAGCAAGCTCGAAGAAGGTCAACAATGGGGGAAGAACACGAGCTCAAAGGATAAGGTTCATTGGGGAAGAAGACCTATTTTTAAAGGTGGGAAAAATCCAACCGTTATGCTCACAACCCGCACAGAGCGGTACTACCGCTCGTCCTCACGGTACTACCGCTAGGGGTAGCGGTACTACCGCTAAGGGTAGTGGTACTACTGCTTGCAAGCGGTACTAAAAAATTACATCCGTGCCTATCACCGCTGGACTTATGACGAGTTCTTGGTCTGGAGCGGAAGTAGCCGCGGTAGTACCGCTGCAACCTTCTTAAGGACACCAACACTGATACAACTTCTGCAAACGGACTCCGAATTCAACGAAACCAAGTTTGTTGGAAAGCTAGCAACAAGGGCTAATACAATCTTGATAGAAATAACAATAAGAAGGAAATTAGAAAAGGACCATAAGAAAATGGTGAGAACCCTTCCTCGGATAAGACCGGTAAAACCTCCAACACGGAAAACATCATAGAAGACGCATGCGAACTCCGCTTTCGATGAACTCAAGCTTGTCATCAATATGACCATAAGATCTAAGACTCACAAAGAGAACCAAACAAGAACCAAGAAACATGATGCAAGGACGCAATGGTTTGAGCTCTCTACTAACGATACGATCAAGCTACCAACTTGAGAGCCCCCCTTGATAGTACGGCAAACGATCCTATAACCCGGTCTCCCAACTACCACTATGAGACCGATAAAATAGAAAACCTATCAAGGGCAAAACTTTGCCTTGCACATGGTCCACTTGAGCTAGATGATGACGATCTTGACTCCCTCAAGTTGGACCACCTTTCTTGATTGCATTGGCTCGATGAAGACTAGATGATTGCTCCCCCATAGTCCACTATGGGTGAGCCACTCTTCGGCTCATCTTCACAAGTCCATTGTCACCACAATGGACGGCAAGCTTCAAGAACTTGATCTATTCGTGATGCATCACTTGAACTTGCACACCGCATCCTAACCCCACAAAGAACTCTCACGAAGACCATGGGTTAGTACACAAAGCGTAATTGACAATGCTTACCATACCATGGGATCACTTGATCCCTGTCGGTACATCTTCCATGCTTTGTGTGTTGATCAACTTGATTCACTCTTTGACTTAGTCTTGATCAACCTCTCACAAGACCAATCTTCTCGGTAATTCCTTGAATAGCACCTTGGTCGACACAAACTCTCCTTGAAACCAACACATGTACTCCAAGAAAAGCCTATGGACAAAACCTTCAAATATAACTCAAGGCAACCATTAGTCCATAGAGATTGTCATCAATTACCAAAAACAAACATGGGGGCACCGCATGTTCTTTCACTCTGGACCCGAAGGTGCGGAGTGTTTCCGAATACCTGAATGGTAAAATAGACCGGGGTATGCGTGGAAACCAGGCGTAGGGGTCATAGTTGCTTGAACAGACAAGTTGTATCCGGCTAGTTATGTTATATTACATTATGATTGTAACAAACATCTTCCAGATAGAATAGTTCCGTTAAGGGTTCCTTTCCCTGGGTGTGCATGCGTTAAAATGCATGTCTGAACTGTGATTGGAAAAATCATAGTATACGTAACATCTGGGGGTTCACCATGCGGTGAATGCAAAAACATCTTTAATCCACCGACCGAATATTCCCTTAAGAATGCTAGCTTTTGGCTTCACCCAGTCCGAGGTACACATCCAGATGACCCGGCAGTAACAATCGCAGAGTGCTCCCTTTATGCCCTAGCCGAACTAACGGGAACATAGCGCGTAAGCATAGGAGCCAGGCAACCCAGCTTGGCCAAAACTTAAGTCATATCAATGCATATAATGGCGAAGAAAAGGTACATATGGGAAAAACACATATGTGATGAGCTTGATGCTGGAAAAATAAGAATAAGCTTCTGTCCGGGAAGCCCCCAGGTATAATGGATGTACATGTTCGAGGATGTGTACATCACAAGTGCATGGTTTAGCCGTGCGAAAGCTTTAAGGCTTAGAAAAAAAGGAAGAACGAAAAGAGAGGAAAAAAATAAAGGAAACAACAGGGAGAAGGAGACGAACAAATAGTTCGGCGCTAGGCATAGCATCTTCGGAGTCTGGCCGCGTTCCAGGGGTTCGGCTCTAGGCAATTGTCTGATGCAGCACACAGGCGGTATGCTCCTCTAGTGAGAACTTCATCAATGATGAAGGGACCTTCCCACTTGGGCTTGAGTTTGTCCTTTTTCTTCTCCGACAAGCGTAGAACAAGTTCGCCAACATTATAAGTCTTGGCCCATACTTCTCTGCTTTGGTATCTGCGCGTCTGTTGTTGATAAAATGCAGAATAGGCTTTTGGAACATCGCGCTCTTCCTCCAGGGCATCTAGGCTGTCCTACCGATCAAGCTCGGCCTCTCTCTCTTTGTACATGCACACTCGAGGTGAGTCATGAATAATATCGTAGGGCAACACAGCCTCCGTGTCGTACACCATGAAGAAAGGTGTATATCCAGTAGTGCGGTTGGGTGTGGTCCGTAGCCCCCAAAGTACGGATTCAAGCTCCTCAAACCAGTGCTTGTCTGATTCTCTCAAAGACCGCACCAGTCTGGGTTTGATGCCGCTCATAATAAGATCATTGGCCCATTTGACTTGACCGTTTGTTTGCTGGTGATAGACAGAGGCGTAATCGAGCTTAATGCCTAGATTAGCACACCAAGTTTTCACCTCATTGGCTGTGAAATTGGAGCCGTTATCGGTGATGATGCTGTGTGGAACACCATAATGGTGCACCATGCCGGATATGAATTCTATCACTGGCCCCGCCTCGGCCGTTTTAACTGGTTTGGCCTCTATCCACTTAGTGGATTTATCCACCACGACTAGCAGATACTTTCTCTTATGGCTTTCTCCTTTAAGGGGTCCGACCATATCAAGCCCCCAGACCGCGAAAGGCCAAGTGATGGGGATTGTTTGTAGAGCGATGGGGGCATATGGCTTGGCGAAGAGCTGGCATCCGATGCAACGTTGGACAAGGTCCTGTGCATCTGCTCGGGCCGTTGGCCAGTAAAAACCTGTACGGAAGTGTCGACGTTCTAGGAACGGGGGTCCCCAGACTTGCCTGCCTGCGGCCTGCAGCGTGGCTCGAGTGGGGGCCCAGTGCGGCCCAGCTTCATCAGCTCAAGCTCAAGATCCACGCAAGGGGCCAAGCCTTGCAGGGCGGACGATAGGAGGCTTCCTTAGGAGCAGCCTCATCAGGCAGGCTCGCGAGGAGGCGGAGAGATCAAGGCAGGGGTGCCTCGCGAGGAGCCCGTGACGCAAGCCATGATGATCGAGATTAGGCGGGCGCCGGCCTGCGCAGTGTCCTTGTTTCCCCTTCGGTGCAAAGGGAGCAAGCACAGGCCAAGGCATCGGGCAAAGGTTACCATTCCGGTGCAACGAGACCGAGACCAACAGAGCAGCAGGACGGAGGTCACCGTGGAGCCCAAGACGGCGTCACCACCAGTGCTTTTGGCAGCCGAAGACCACCTTTGGTTAGGATAACTTGTACTAGATGTTCCCCTTCAAAATGGCCAATTGTTGGTGCCCTTCCCGCTCATTTTTCGGGAAGAGGACCAGGGCCTCTATAAATAGGACTAGCCCTCGAGGTCCAAAAGAGGGCGAAAAAGGAATGAGAAAAGAGAGAGAAGAGAAAGAAAGAGAGAACGGTCCGGACCAAGTAGAACATACCACACCAGCTCAAGAACACCTCTCGCGAGGCCGTTCTTCCCCTGTATTGTTCATCATTAGCCCCTGAGGCAATCCACTACACCACACACTGGAGTAGGGTATTACACCACATCGGTGGCCCGAACCAATATAAACCTCGTGTCCGTTGTGTGTTCTTCTTTCTAGCCTAGATTTCTTGCGAGCCATAGAAGCGCGAGTCGGTAGGGGAAAGATCTCCGTGCGCACCCCAGAGTTCGAACCTTAAGGGTCTGCCGGAACCCGAAATCTGACATTTGGCGCGCCAGGTAGGGGTGCGCCGGAATTCTTCTTCCTCCGTGTCACGTTCCGTCACCTCGCCGTTCAGATGTCGAGCGACCCGGCTGCCAACGCCAACCACTGGGCGGCGTTGCCCGCCCATGCCGTGTTGCCGGCTCAGGGCGACCTCAACCTTGCGCCTCAGGCAGCCCGCGCTCCGCAGGGCGCTACGGGGCGCGGGCGACGCGGCCAGACGCCGCCTCCCCTCACACCATGGCAGGTGCGGGCCGCAGCAATGGCCTCAAACCACGCCACGGCCACAGCGCCGCACACCCGACGGGAACAGTTGAACTCTAGGGCCGCACTCACGGTGGCCCGAGAGCTGCTATGGTGCCGGCTGCTGGAGGGCGGCCGCGACGTGTTGTTGGAGTGAGTAGCCGAGCTCCTGGACGCTGCCGCCTCAGGAGCACCTCCTTTCTGCATCCAGCTGCCGCCCCAGGTCCAGGGCGGGCCGTATGGAAGCATTATATGTGCTCACTCAACTTCAAGCGGACTCCAGGGCCTGTTCAGCGCCAACGCCTCCGTCGGCACCGGGCGACGGGTCGCGCCGGCCCCACCTTCGGCCAGTGAAGGGGTGCACGTCGTGGCCTCCGGCTTCGGCGGACCGCCGCGCCGTCACCCCCAAGACGACGCTCCAAGCAGGACTGCGTGGCATGCGGGGCGCTATGGCGAGGCCCACGAGGCGGTGGACCCAGAAGCTTATGTGCCCCGCATGGTGGATCAGGGGTGCGCGCTGGAAGAAGATCATGGCTCATTCCTCGGGCCAGGCTGGGGCGAGGAGGCACCGGAAGCTGAGCTCTTTCAGGAACCCCAAGAGAGCCTCGACAACCGCACCAGCGGCAGCAACTATCGGGTACCACTCATTTCTCAGGAGCAAGCTTATGCTAACCATGGGTCGCAGGAGATATAGGTCCCGCAGCAGATGGCTGCCCCAATGCTGCAGCCTCCTATCCCTCAGGAGGAGGGCGCAGGGGGCTGCAGGAGAGGGGCCGAGATCCAGGTTCGCCCCCGCGGCGGTCGGAGCAAGGCGCTCTCAGGAGGTGGGCCCTCTACCGGGGAGGTGCCCCAGGGCCTGCCCCCGGCAGAGGACCCATGGTCGTCGGGGGAACCACTGGCGACTGCTCTACCCCATTGGCGTCGTCCTTGGTCTCCGGCCACTGTCAATGGCGGTAGAGTGTGGCGCAAGGCGGGGCCCTCGTCTAGCGATATGAAGCAAGGCTGGTACCTGTGAAGAAGGCCCAGTGCCTGTGAAGCTCGCCGCCTGTGACACTCTCACGTAATAATGAGTGGGGCTGTACACGCCCCGGAGTCTCCGGAGAGCCGCCTCGGGCCTCGGGGGCTCCCGCCCACGCCCAGTGGCAGCACTTAGCTCCGCGCTGGTGAGAAGACGTCGAAGACTAGACTAGGTGCCGGACGCGGCCTTTTGCTTTTCGCTTCTTCCTTGTTGACAAGTTTTTTCGGTTTGGATTTAAGTTGGATTTGAGCTCGAGGCTTGCGTGTGTTTGGGGAAGGGGTGTTTAGTCTCGTTCGAGCAATCTCTCGCATTCTGATTTCGGCTTTGCGTCCAAAGTTAGTGTCGGCTGCCCCCCTCACGAGCCCCTCGTGAGCCGGGCCAGGCCAGGCACGACGACAGACGGGACCGCTGTCACCGCACCCTCTCTGGAGGTTCTCATTGCAGGACCAACAGGATAATCAGAAGACACCCAAGGCGCGGCGGCCCCCGCAGGCCCGCTCGGAACTCGTCGGAGTCGAAAGGAAAACAAGTCGGCTGACCCATCACCGGGCTAGCAGCTAAGCTCACACGCAGTGTTATGTTTACCAGGATACTGATCGCAAACTTTTACATGAGGGGCCTCTCCTCCCAAAATGCTCTTACATACTTCAGGGCCGAGCGCGAACCTTCTTCGTGCAGGGTAAATAGCAGCGACATACGGTCAGTCAGACATATCACTCACCGCGTCTTCTGGGGCACCCTCGGAGGCATCACTGGCGTCGCTGACATCGTCGCCGCCACCGCCAACACCTCCGACAGCGCCAGACTCATCCACAACGCCGCCTTCATCGGCGGCCACGATCACACCGTCATCATTAGATGCAAAGGCCCTGACGAGGGCGACAACGTTGTCCTCCACCCATTGTGCCAGGTCGCCCTAGACGGCTATGGGCACGGGTGCAATGGCAGCGTCAAAGTTGAAGTGGGGGTCCCTGTCCTGCAGATAGCTGAAGACACGGGAGAAGGCACGCCCGAGCAAGGCTCGGCTCCTCTCTTCGACAAGCCAACGGGACCTCTCGGAGTGGTTCTCCAGAAGCGTCACCACGTCGGTGAAAAACTGGAGGTTGCCGGCGTAGCTGGCCTCATGCGGCTCCTTAGCAGCAGCCTCGCAAATGTTGCCCAAAGCTGTGTTGGCCCTCTCCCTAAGCGTTCGAAGCATGGGGGCATGCACGTGTTCCAGAACCCGCCGTCGACGGATCTCGTCCTCATTCCGCTGCGCGACGGCCTCGGCGTCATCAACCCTCTGTTGGAGAAGAAGCAGCTTAGCCCGGGAAGAGGCCAGCTCCACCTGCGCTGTGGCAAGGGCAGCTGCGGATGAGTCTGCACGCCGCGTCACTTCAGCCAGCTTGGCCCTGAGGGCCACAGTCCTACCCTCAGCCTGGGCCCTGATCAGCCCCAACCTCGCTTCGTATTCGCGCTCGAAGGCCGAGCGAGCTTCCACCATGCGGCGGTCAACCTCTTCCTGGGCCCGGACTTCGCGTGCAGCAACGTCATCCTCTGCCTGGGCCACCAGGCGCTCCCTCGTCTCCAACCGCTCAAGGTCAAGGTTGCGCTCGGTGGCCTCCAGCGTCAGCGCCTCCTCGCGCTTCAGCAGCTTCGCCTGGTCGACGGAGGCCCCCTTCAGCGACTCAAGGGCAGCCTGGCGCAGTTCCACTTGCTGCTCCAGGGAGTTGCTCCAGGCTTGGAGCTCCCACGCGCGCTCCTTCACATCTCTGCGCCGACGGTTTGCTTCTCGAGCCTCCTTGATGGCCTGGGAGCAGGCCTCCCGCGAAGCCACCAGCGACGCTTCGGCCTTCGCGTTGTCAAGATCAGGTTGGTGATGCGCGAGGGCGATGGCTACCTTCAGTTTGCGCCTCTCCTCAGCAAGGCGCAAACCTTCGGCCTCGAGGCGCGCATCCTCACCAGCAAGCTCTGCCCCGATCCGGCTCACCGCATCCGCTGCCCCTGGAGGAACTCTTGGCGAAGGGCGCGACACTCCCGAGCGCGCCTGAGCACGTCTTCCACATCACCCTCTTCCACCGGAGTATGCGGAGGGCCCCGAGGCAGCATGCCCCCTCCCGGCGCAGGGCTGGGGGCTGGCGCCCTAGCCATCGCCGAATGGACCCCTCTGGGAATCCAGCCGGGCGTCGGTCCACCCACGGAGGAGGAGCTGAGGCAGACTTCAACCATTCACCCTCTATGATCAGAGGAGGAACACGGGGCAAGCCGGATGTGCCCCAGGGGATTCATGAAGAAAGGACAGCGGGCGCGTAGGCTCAAGGTGCCCGGTGGAACAGACCACTCCACCGACCGGTCCAGCGGTGGGGGTGCCGCTCGAGCTCGGCGCGCCCAGAGCCAACGGAGAAGGTGAAGCTTTGGGGGCTGGCTCCTGGGCCGACTCGATGGATTTGGCAGGACAGGGCCTGAAAGGCCACAATCAGTCGTAGGGATAGTAAAGTAAATGAGCAGAGAAAGAAGAGGACTTACTCGTCCATGGCGAAGTACTTCCTGCGCTTCAACAAGCGGCAAGGGCGGTCGTCGCCACCCAAGTCCTCCTTCCTCTTGCGGAGGGCCTCGAAATCTACACGGAACCGGCCTAAGCGCCCGGCGTAGGGGTCGGCCTGGGGCGCGGAAGAAGCATCAAGAAGATCGGCGCCGAAGGAGCCGGCCTGGGGGACGCCATCAGGCAACACCTCACGAGGAATGGCCGGGGCCTCGGGAGCTCCGGCCTCAAGAGCCGAGGGCCGTAACTCCGCGCCAGCCGCTGCTCCAGGGCGAGCTTCGGGAGGCGCCGCCTTCAGGGCTTCTCGCGGCATCGGCACCTCGACATCAGTCGCCTCAGCTCCCGCCGATTCTCGTCTCCCCGCTCTATCGCCTGAGGAAGGACCACTGTGGACGACAGGGGGAGCAACCACGGCGGCTGGGTTCTCGCCGGGCCCCGTGAAGCCAGCAGGGCGCAGCCCCCACTCGTCGAAGCTGGGCATCTGCCTCACAAAATCGGCCCTGCTAGAGCAAAGATACAAAAGGGCACCATCACGCCGAAGGCTGCTTGGGAAATGATCGCCAGTCAAGACCCTGAGCACCGTCCGTAGCACTTCAGGCGCCAAGTCCTCCTCCTGAAGTCGCATGCGGTCTCTGTGCCCCGCAAAGTCCCACATCCGGCGAGAATGGTGCTGGAGAGGAGCAATGCGGCATTGGAGGAACTCCTTCACCACCTTGGGCACAGTCACATTGAGCGCCCTCAAACTCTGGAAGCGGCGCCAGACGAAGGCGAGCCGGGGGCTCACGAGCATCTCATGGTCCCATCCCGAGTGGGGAACAACAGGCGAGGTCGGGTGCGATAGTAGAGGGTTGGGCACTCCAACATCCACATACAGCCACCGCTCTCTGAACCTGGCCTCAGAAGGGGGAAGGCTGAAGTCGATCCCTGAAGCGGCCATCTCTGGCACGGCAAAGAAGCCCATGCACCCTGAGCACCGAGTGGGGTCGTTCAAGCGCAAGGAAAAGAAGTGGTGCAATAGGGCAACAGAAGGAGGAATGCCTACCATTGCCTCACAAATAAAAGCAAAGACAACCATAAGGGTGATGGACTCAGGCCCGAGGTGCATCATGCGAATCTGATAATGGGAGAGCACCGCATTGAAGAAAGCAAAAAAGGGGGGAACCAGACCCACCCGCAGGGCATCGGCGAAGAATCGGACCTCTGTGACGATCCTATCAAGAGAGGCATGGGACGCAGGCCAGACGGTTGTCCTGCCGCACTCATTGAAGATAGTGGCAAGGGCAGAGCGGACCTTGTTCAGGGCTTCTGGATTGAGTATGATCGATCGATCAACGGCGGTGGCCGCCACCAGAGATGAGCGGGGCGAAGGCGCAGGCTTCTTCCCCTTTCCTTTCTTTGTTGGCGCCATGGCGATGGAAAGAGGGAAGAGCTCGAGCCGGATTGGCGGCGGAGGTTGGAGCTCAAACAAGAAGGAAAGGTAGGAGGCGAGCGAGCAGCGGAAAAGGGAACAACTGTGTGCAACTACGGGGCCGCTTAGCCAGGCGTGTAACAAGGCATCGTGGGGAAGCGCAGACGCCCACGTCCAATCAATCGCCACGCGGCGCCTAATGCCGCAGGCTATTGGGGCCCATGGCGCTTCGCGCTTGCCCCTTAGCTTCTCTGCTAAGCCAAGCCCGGGCGCGCCTTGGGCCCGGGGGCTACTGTCGGCGTTTTGGGAACGGGGGTCCCCAGACTTGCCTGCCTGCGGCCTGCGGCGTGGCTCGAGTGGGGGCCCAGTGCGGCCCAGCTTCATCAGCTCAAGCTCAAGACCCTCTCAAGGGGCCAAGCCTTGCGGGGCGGATGATAGGAGGCTTCCTCAGGAGAAGCCTCATCAGGAAGACTCGCGAGGAGGCGGAGAGATCAAGGTAGGGGTGCCTCACGAGGAGCCCGTGACGCAAGCCATGACGATCGAGATTAGGCGAGCGCCAGGCGGGCGCCGGCCTGCGCAGCTTCGGTGCAAAGGGAGCAAGCACAGGCCAAGGCATCGGGCAAAGGTTACCATTCCGGTGCAACGAGACCAAGACCAGCAGAGCGGCAGGACGGAGGTCACCGTGGAGCCCAAGACGGCGTCACCACCAGTGCTTTTGGCAGCCGAAGACCACCTTTGGTCAGGATAACTTGTACTAGATGTTTCCCTTCAAAATGGCTAATTGTTGGCGCCCTTCCCGCTCATTTTTCGGGAAGAGGACCAGGGCCTCTATAAATAGGACTAGCCCCCGAGATCCAAAAGAGGAGGAAAAAGGACGGAGAAAAGAGAGATAAGAGAAAGAAAGAGAGAAAGGTCCGGACCAAGTAGAACATACCACACCAGCTCAAGAACACCTCTCGCGAGGCCGTTCTTCCCCTGTATTGTTCATCATCAGCCCCTGAGGCAATCCACTACACCACACACTGGAGTAGGGTATTACACCACATCGGTGGCCCGAACCAGTATAAACCTCGTGTCCCTTGTGTGTTCTTCTTTCTAGCCTAGATTTCTTGCGAGCCATAGAAGCGCGAGTCGGTAGGGGAAAGATCTCCGTGCGCACCCCAGAGTTCGAACCTTAAGGGTCTGCCTGAACCCGAAATCCGACAGGAAGGCCTTGCTAACAAGGGCCCGAGCTACGGCGTGGTGACCGCCGAGACCGGCTTGAAATTTAGCCAAGAGCCGCCGCCCCTCTTCCTCGGAGATACATCTTTGAAGAACTCCGGTAGCACTTTTCTTGTAGAGCTCTCCGTCATGAACCTTGTAGGCCTTCGAACGCTGGACAATGCGGCGAGCCTCATTCTGATCCTCCGGGAGTTCTCTCTTATTAAGGTAGGCCAAGAAGGGTTCGTTCCATGGGGCAATGACTGCCATGATGAGATGGGCCGATGGTGTTATTTCGGTGGCTGAGCCCCCGATGATATCGTTGTGTTCGGAATATGGGGTTGTGTTCGGATCCCGACTCGTGTTTCCGCTCTCCCCTTGCCACACCACGAACGGCTTAAAAAGCCTTTCCAAAAAGATGTTAGGTGGGACGGGGTCGCGCTTAGTGCCGATGCGAGCAAGGACGTCCGCCGCTTGATTACTTTCTCGAGCCACGTGATGAAACTCGAGCCCCTCGAACCGAGCCGACATTTTTAGGACGGCGTTGCGATATGGCGCCATCTTCAGATCTTTGGCATCAAAATCTCCATTTATTTGAGATATTGCGAGGTTTGAGTCCCCGTGCACTTTCAGGCATTGTATGCCCATGGAGACAGCCATCCGGAGACCATGCAATAAGGCCTCGTATTCGGCTGCATTATTGGAGTCTGTGTATAATATTTGGAGCACATACTGGACTACATCTCCAGTGGGGGACGTTAAAACGACGCCCGCTCCTAATCCTGCCAGCATTTTGGAACCATCGAAATACATAACCCAGTTGGAATATGTGCCGTACTCTTTAGGGAGTTCGGCCTCTATCCATTCGACGACGAAGTCCGCCAGTACTTGGGATTTGATGGCTCGACGCGGTTTGTATGTTATGTCGAATGGAAGGAGCTCAATGGCCCATTTGGCTATCTGGCCCGTAGCATCGCGGTTGTTTTTTGAGAACTCGGTTGTTTATTATGTCATTAAGTGGTACTTCGGAAGCCGCTGTGATAGAACATTCTTGGAATTAGTGTCATAGCTTCCGGGATGCCATGAAGACAGCGTATGCTATGTTTTGATAATGAGGGTACCGAGATTTGCATTGTGTGAGCACAGTGGATAAGTAGTATACCAGCTTCTGAAGCGGGAATTTGTGTCCGTCCTGCTCTCGCTCAACGACGAGCACGACGCTCACCACCTGGTGTGTTGCCGATATGTATAATAACATGGGTTCTCCGACGTTCGACGCGGCTAGGATTGGGTTGCTCGCAAGAAGGGTTTTTATTTCCTTCAGTCCAGCTATTGCCGCATCCATCCACTCGAAGTGATCGGTGCACCGGAGGAGGTGATGTCTACTACACAACCTTCTTCTTGTAGACGTTGTTGGGCCTCCAAGTGCAGAGGTTTGTAGGACAGTAGCAAATTTCCCTCAAGTGGATGACCTAAGGTTTATCAATCCGTGGGAGGCGTAGGATGAAGATGGTCACTCTCAAGCAATCCTGCAACCAAATAACAAAGAGTCTCTTGTGTCCCCAACACACCCAATACAATGGTAAATTGTATAGGTGCACTAGTTCGGTGAAGAGATGGTGATACAAGTGCAATATGGATAGTAGATAATAGTTTTTGTAATCTGAAATTATAAAAACAGCAAGGTAACTAATGATAAAAGTGAGCATAAACGGTATTGCAATGCTAGGAAACAAGGCCTAGGTTTCATACTTTCGCTAGAGTAAGTTCCCTCAACAATGATATCATAATTGGATCACATTACTACCCCTCAACATGCAACAGAGAGTCACTTCAAAGTCACTAATAGCGGATAATGAATGAAGAGATTATGATAGGGTACGAAACCACCTCAAAGTTATTCTTTCCAATCAATCCGTTGGGCTATTCCTATAAGTGTCACAAACAGCCCTAGAGTTTGTACTAGAATAACACCTTAAGACACAAATCAACCAAAACCCTAATGTCACCTAGATACTCCAATGTCACCTCAAGTATCCGTGGGTATGATTATACGATATGCGTCACACAATCTCAGATTCATCTATTCAACCAACACAAAAGACCTCAAAGAGTGCCCCAAAGTTCTACCGGAGAATCACGACGAAAACGTGTGCCAACCCCTATGCATAGGTTCATGGGCGGAACCCGCAAGTTGATCACCAAAACATACATCAAGTGAATCACGTGATATCCCATTGTCACCATAGATATCCACGGCAAGACATACATCAAGTGTTCTCAAATCTTTAAAGACTCAATCCGATAAGATTACTTCAAAGGGGAAACTCGATTCATTACAAGAGAGAAGAGGGGGAGGAGAAACATATGATCCAACTATAATAGCAAAGCTCGCGATACATCAAGATCGTGCCAAATCAAGAACACGAGAGAGAGAGATCAAACACATAGCTACTGGTACATACCCTCAGCCCTGAGGGAGAACTACTCCCTCCTCGTCATGGAGAGCACCGGGATGATGAAGATGGCCACCAGAGGAGGATTGCCCCCTCCGGCAGGGTGCCGGAAGGGGTCTAGATTGGTTTTCGGTGGCTACGGAGGCTTCTGGTGGCGGAACTCCTGATCTATTGTTCTCTCTGGAAGTTTTAGGGTATATGGAGTTATATAGGCAGAAGAAGCATGTCAGGGGAGCCACGAGGGCCCCACGAGGCAGGGGGCGCGCCCCAGGGGGGTGGGTGCCCCCTACCCTCGTGAGCTCCTCCTTCCTTCCTTGACGTGGGGTCCAAGTCCACCGGGTGGCTTTCGTTCCAAAAATAACTTCTCTATTTGATTTCATTCCGTTTCGACTCCGTCTGATATTCCTTTTGTTCAAAACACTGGAATAGGCATAAAACAGCAAATCTGGGCTGGGCCTCCGGTTAATAGGTTAGTCCCAAAAATAATATAAAAGTGTAAAATAAAGCCCAATATTGCCTAAAACAGTAGATAATATAGCATGGAGCAATCAAAAATTATAGATACGTTGGAGACGTATCAAGCATCCCCAAGCTTAATTCTTGCTCGTCCTCGAGTAGGTAAATGATAAAAAGATAATTTTTGATGTGGAATGCTAGTTGGCATAATTTCAATGTAATTCTTCTTACTTGTGATATGAATATTCAGATCCATAAGATTCAAGACAAAAGTTCATATCGACATAGAAATAATAATACTTCAAGCATACTAACTAAGCAATCATGTCTTCTCAAAATAACATGGCCAAAGAAAGTTATCCCTACAAAATCATATAGTCTGGCTATGCTCCATCTTCACCACACAACATATTTAAATCATGCACGACCCCGATGACAAGCCAAGCAATTGTTTCATACTTTTGATGTTTCTCAAACTTCTTCAATCTTCACGCAATACATGAGCGTGAGCCATGGACATAGCACTATAGGTGGAATAGAATGGTGGTTGTGGAAAAGACAAAAAGGAGAAGATAGTATCACATCAACTAGGCGTATCAACGGGCTATGGAGATGCCCATCAATAGATATCAATGTGAGTGAGTAGGGATTGCCATGCAACGGATGCACTAGAGCTATAAGTGTATGAAAGCTCAAAAAGAAACTAGTGGGTGCACATCCAACTCGCTTGCTCACAAAGACCTAGGGCATTTTAAGGAAGCCCATCATTGGAATATACAAGCCAAGTTCTATAATGAAAGATTCCCACTAGTAAATGAAAGTGACAACATAGGAGACTCTCTATCATGAAGATCATGGTGCTACTTTGAAGCACAGGTGTGGTAAAAGGATAGTAGCATTGTCCCTTCTCTCTTTTTCTCTCACTTTTTTTATATATATATTTTTATTTTTTTATTTGGGCCTTTTTTGGCCTCTTTTATTTTTTTATTTTCGTCCAGAGTCTCATCCCGACTTGTGCGGGAATCATAGTCTCCATCATCCTTTCCTCACTGGGACAATGCTCTAATAATGATGATCATCACACTTTTATTTACTTACAACTCAAGAATTACAACTCGATACTTAGAACAAGATATGACTCTATATGAATGCCTCCGGCGGTGTACCGGGATGTGCAATGACTCATGAGTGACATGTATGAAAGAATTATGAACGGTGGCTTTGCCACAAATACGATGTCAACTACATGATCATGCTAAGCAATATGACAATGATGGAGTGTGTCATAATAAACGGGACGGTGGAAAGTTGCATG
Source organism: Triticum urartu (assembly GCF_003073215.2). Classification (NCBI taxonomy): domain Eukaryota; kingdom Viridiplantae; phylum Streptophyta; class Magnoliopsida; order Poales; family Poaceae; genus Triticum; species Triticum urartu. The sequence continues at coordinate 501,327,520 of NC_053028.1, read as the reverse complement.
GCAATATATCTCGGAATGGCTATGGAAATGCCATAATAGGTAGGTATGGTGGCTGTTTTGCAGAAGGTATATGGTGGGTGTATGATACTGGCGAAAGGTGCGCGGTATTAGAGAGGCTAGCAAAGGTGGAAGGGTGAGAGAAGTGCGTATAATCCATGGACTCAACATTAGTCATAAAGAACTCATATACTTATTGCAAAAATCTACAAGTTATCAAAGCAAAGTATTATGCGCATGCTCCTAGGGGGATAGATTGGTAGGGAAAGACCATCGCTCGTCCCCGACCGCCACTCATAAGGAAGACAATCAATAAATAAATCATGCTCCGACTTCATCACATAACGGTTCACCATACGTGCATGTTACGGGAATCACAAACTTCAACACAAGTATTTATCAAATTCACAACTACTCAACTAGCACGACTTTGATATTATTACCTCCATATCTCAAAACAATCATCAAGCATCAAACTTCTCTTAGTGTTCAAAACACTCATAAGAGAATTTTATTATTAATCTTGTATACATTGCATATTAGGATTTTAAGAAAATTACCATGCTATTTAAGACTCTCAAAATAATCTAAGTGAAGTAAGAGAGTTCATCTATTTATTCAAAATAAAACTACCACCATGCTCTAAAATATATAAGTGAAGCACTAGAGCAAACGACAAACTACTCCGAAAGATATAAGTGAAGATCAATGAGTAGTCGAATAATTATGCAACTATGTGAAGACTCTCTAACATTTAATAATTTCAGATCTTGGTATTCTATTCAAACAGCAAGCAAAGAAAAATAAATTGACGCTCCAAGCAAAACACATATCATGTGGCGAATAAAAATATAGCTCCAAGTAAAGTTACCGATGAACGAAGACGAAGGAGGGGATGCCTTTTGGGGAATCCCCAAGCTGAGGCTCTTGGCTATCCTTGAATATTACCTTGGGGTGCCTTGGGCATCCCCAAGATTAGGCTCTTGCCACTCCTTATTCCATAGTTCATCGAATCCTTACCTAAAACTTGAAAACTTCACAACACAAAACTTAACAGAAAACTCGTAAGCTCTGTTAGTATAAGAAAATAAATCACCACTTCAAGGTACTGTAACGAACTCATTCTTTATTTATATTGGTGTTAAACCTACTGTATTCCAACTTCTCTATGGTTCATACCCTCCGATACTACTCATAGATTTATCAAAATAAGCAAACAACACGATGAAAACAGAATCTGTCAAAAACAGAACAGTCTGTAGTAATGTGGATCAAACGTATACTTATGGAACTCATAAAATTCTCAAATAAATTTCCGGACCCGAGGAATTTATCTATTAATCATATTCAAAAATAATTAACTAAATAGCACTCTCCAAATAAAAATGGCAGCAATTCTCATGAGCGCTAAAGTTTCTGTTTTTGACAGCATGATCAACAAGAATTTCCCCCAAGTCTTCCCAAAGGTTCTACTTGGCACGAACACTAATTAAAAGCATAAAACCACATCTAAAAAGAGGCTAGATGAATTATTTATTACTAAACAGGAGCAAAAATCAAGGAATAAAAATAAAATTGGGTTGCCTCCCAACAAGCGCTATCGTTTAACGCCCCTAGCTAGGCATGATGATTTCAACGATGCTCACATAAAAGATAAGAATTGTAACATAAAAAGAGCATCATGCAGAATATGACTAGCATATTTAAGTCTAACATACTTCCTATGCATAGGGATTTTGTGAGCAAACAACTTGTGGGAACAAGAATCAACTTGCATAGGAAGGTAAAACAAGCATAACTTCAAAACTTTAAGCACATAGAGAGGAAACTTGATATTATTGCAATTCCTACAAGCATATATTCCTCCCTCATAATAATTTTCAGTAGCATCATGAATGAATTTAACAATATAACCAGTACCTAAAGCATTCTTTTCATGATCTACAAGCATAGAAAATTTATTACTGTCCACATAAGCAAAATTTTTCTTATTCGGAATAGTGGGAGTATCATAGGAAACTTGAATACTATAAATTGTTTCCATAGTAAAAGAGTAATGTTCATAGAAGGGGTAATCATAACCATGACAAGTTTTATAAATATAATCACTACTTTTTATAGCATAAGTATCATCACAATAATCATCAAAAGTAGGAGGCATGCTATCATCATTATAAACTTGCATATCAAAACTTGGGAGACTAAAAATATCATCTTCATTAAGCGTAGCATCCCCAAGCTTGGGACAAACATTAATTGCAGCAAATATATTCTCAAAAACATCATATTCATCAAACATAGCATCCCCAAGCTTGGGCCTTTTCATATCATAAGCATAATCACTCTCATCATTTATTGTATAGATAGCACCAATAGTATAGCAATTATCATATTCTTCCAAGCAAGTGCCAAAAACATTTTCAAGATCATAAGAAGTATCATTATCTTCCTCAGTTATATTTTCATGAGGGACAATAGTAATAGGAGCAGCATTATTTGGGAGAGATATCTTTTTACCTCTCTTCCTTTTTCTTTTCTTCTTCTTCACCACATCATGTGTGGGTTCAATCCTCTTTTTGGAGCTCCTTATTAATGAGATTGGTTGAATAGGAGGCTCCTCCTTGTTACCTGATTCATCATAAGAAATAATAGGAGGATATTGGGAAGTCTCTTCCCTTTCATTAGTATTCTCTTCATCTTTTATTTGTTTTCTTTTCTTTACGTAATTGGCAATATAAGGATTTTCAATGCAATTCACCGCACAATACATATAAATCTTCTCTAGATCAAAACCAAGAAGTTTATCGAGATTAAATTTTGGAATACCCTCAGTTATATGTTTCATTTCTTCATAACCCAAGAGCAAAATAAGTTCATTATGATGTGCAAGGGAAATCAAGTCATCACAATTTTTGGACACGATACAGTCAGGGAACAATTTGCATTTGATATTTAAATGACCATGTTCATTGCAAAGTTCGCAAGTATGAGTAAGATATCTTAAATTTTCAGCACATTCATCTAGCTCTTCTTGCAACAATTTGTTTCTAAGTACTTATGCCTCTTGCAATATCTATCTTCCCTATTTGGTGTGTACTTGCAAACCCAGTCTACTCCACAAAAATTAACATGTTTATAGGAGGCATTTTCATCATAACTAGTGCAATCATCATTGGCATCATGGATATTCAAAGAATTCATACTAACAACATTGCAATCATGCTCATCATTCAAATATTTAGTGCCAAACATTCTACAGATTTCTTCTTCTAGCACTTGAGCACAATTATCCTTTCCATCATACTCACGAAAGATATTAAAAATGTGAAGCGTATGAGACAAACTCAATTCCATTTTTTTATAGTTTTCTTTTATAAACTAAACTAGTGATAAAACAAGAAACTAAAAGACTCGATTGCAAGATCTAAAGATATACCTTCAAGCGCTAACCTCCCCGGCAACGGTGCCAGAAAAGAGCTTGATGTCTACTACACAACCTTCTTCTTATAGACGTTGTTGGGCCTCCAAGTGCAGAGGTTTGTAGGATAGTAGCAAATTTCCCTCAAGTGGATGACCTAAGGTTTATCAATCCATGGGAGGTGTAGGATGAAGATGGTCTCTCTCAAGCAACCCTGCAACCAAATAACAAAGAGTCTCTTGTGTCCCCAACACACCCAATACAATGGTAAATTGTATAGGTGCACTAGTTCGGCGAAGAGATGGTGATACAAGTGCAATATGGATAGTAGATAATAGTTTTTGTAATATGAAATTATAAAAACAGCAAGGTAACTAATGATAAAAGTGAGCGTAAACGGTATTGCAATGCTAGGAAACAAGGCCTAGGGTTCATACTTTCGCTAATGTAAGTTCCCTCAACAATGATATCATAATTGGATCACATTACTATCCCTCAACATGCAACACAGAGTCACTCCAAAGTCGCTAATAGCGGAGAACGAACGAAGAGATTATGGTAGGGTACAAAACCACCTCAAAGTTATTCTTTCCAATCAATCCGTTGGGCTATTCCTATAAGTGTCACAAACAGCCCTAGAGTTCGTACTAGAATAACACCTTAAGACACAAATCAACCAAAACCCTAATGTCACCTAGATACTCCAATGTCACCTCAAGTATCTGTGGGTACGATTATACGATATGCATCACACAATCTCAGATTCATCTATTGAACCAACACAAAAGACCTCAAAGAGTGCCCCAAAGTTCTACCGAAGAATCACGACGAAAACGTGTGCCAACCTGTAAGTGCATCTAGTGCCACCCCTAGTTGGTTTTGGAGTATTGACGACAAACCTAGTTGAGGGCTAATGTGTTTGTGAGAATTGCAGGATAACACAGGTAGAAGTCCCTCATTGATTCGGTTTTCCTACCAGAGATGACCCCTAAAAATGTATGAAGACATTGATGTCATAGGTGGTATATGAATATATTCACATTGAAGACTATGACAAGAGAAGACATCGCATGAAGCCTATGGAGCTCAAAGACTTAGATCTTTCGTAGTTCTTTTTCTTCTTTGTTGAGTCATAGGAACCACCGTACTGTTAAGTGGGGTCCAAGAGAACCAGTCAGAATGACTGAAGTGATGCCTAACGAAAACCTATGTCTTCGAGTGAAGACTATGAGAGCGAATCTTGTCTAGAGTCGGACAAGTCAGCTTTGCTTGTAACCCAAGTAAAGTTGCCGTGTGAGTTTGAAATCTGACCGTTGGAACACGTGTCAGTTCCTTAGTGACCCAGGGTCATTTCGGACAAATCAGGCCGGGTTGCCTAGTGGCTATAAATAGCCCACCCCCTACAACCATAAATGGTTGGCTGCTCAGAGTTAGTATACGACTTTTGTCGTTTGAGAGCAACCCACCTTGAAGCCTTTGAGAGAGAATTCCTTGCGAGGATAAAGCCCTAACCACCCAGAGCCAAAGAGAATTAGGCATCACTTAAGTCTTCTTGTCTGTGTGATCTAAAGACTTATTACACTTGAGGACTGTGAATCCTCCAGCCGGTTAGGCGTCGCGTTCTGAGAATCCAAGAGACATTGTGGATTGCCGGTGAACGAAGTCTGTGAAGGTTTGGGAGTCTACCTTGAAGACTTACCAGAGTGATTGGGCGAGGTCTGTGTGACCTTAGCTCAAGGGGAATACGGTGAGGACTGGGTGTCCTGAGCTGCGTGTTCAGGACTGGGTGTCCGGGACTGTGTGTCCTCAGGTTTAAATACCTAGCCGCCCTAAGCAGACGTACAGTTGTCACAGCAACTGGAACTGGTCCAACAAATCATTGTCTTCAACGTGTCACTGGTTTCATCCTTTCCTTCCATTTACTTACTGTTGGTCCTGGTGAAGTCATTGTATGATTGCACTATCTTTTATCTTCAACTTTCACGTTTTGAAGACTTTCATAAAAATCGCCTATTCACCCCCCCTCTAGTCGATATAACGCACTTTCACAACCCCTATGCATAGGTTCATGGGCGAAACCCGCAAGTTGATCACCAAAACATACATCAAGTGAATCACGTGATATCCCATTGTCACCACAGATATCCATGGCAAGACATACATCAAGTGTTCTCAAATCTTTAAAGTCTGATAAGATTACTTCAAAGGGGAAACTCGATTCATTACAAGAGAGAAGAGGGGGAGGAGAAACATAAGATCCAACTATAATAGCAAAGCTCGCGATACATCAAGATCGTGCCAAATCAAGAACACGAGAGAGAGAGAGAGAGATCAAACGCATAGCTACTGGTACATACCCTCAGCCCCGAGGGAGAACTACTCCCTCCTCGTCATGGAGAGCACCGGGATGATGAAGATGGCCACCGGAGGAGGATTGCCCCTTCTGGCAGGGTGCCAGAACGGGTCTAGATTGGTTTTCGGTGGCTACGGAGGCTTCTGGCGGTGGAACTCCCGATCTATTGTTCTCTCTGGAAGTTTTAGGGTATATGGAGTTATATAGGCAGAAGAAGCACGTCAGGGGAGCCACGAGGGCCCCACGAGGCAGGGGAGCACGCCCTAGGGGGGTGGGCGCGCCCCTACCCTCGTGAGCTCCTCCTTCCTTCCTTGACGTGGGGTCCAAGTCCATCGGGTGGCTTTCGTTCCAAAAATAACTTCTCTAGTTGATTTCGTTCCGTTTCAACTTCGTCTAATATTCCTTTTCTTCAAAACACTAAATAGGCATCACTTAAGTCTTCTTGTCTGTGTGATCTAAAGACTTATTACACTTGAGGATTGTGAATCCTCCAGCCGGTTAGGCGTCGCGTTCTGAGCATCCAAGAGACATTGTGGATTGCCGGTGAACGAAGTCTGTGAAGGTTTGGGAGTCTACCTTGAAGACTTACCAGAGTGATTGGGCGAGGTCTGTGTGACCTTAGCTCAAGGGGAATACGGTGAGGACTGGGTGTCCTGAGCTGCGTGTTCAGGACTGGGTGTCCGGGACTGTGTGTCCTCAGGTTTAAAAACCTAGCCGCCCTAAGCAGACGTACAGTTGTCACAGCAACTGGAACTGGTCCAACAAATCATTGTCTTCAACGTGTCACTGGTTTCATCCTTTCCTTCCCTTTACTTACTGTTGGTCCTGGTGAAGTCATTGTATGATTGCACTATCTTTTATCTTCACTGAGTGACTGCGTGTTCTATTTGGCTTCATAATATCTTCCTACCTGATCCTCACTACATTGCTGCTATTAGTCATTGTGCTTTCACTTCACTGAATACTTGACTATGGTTTGCCTAGTGTAGTCTACCTTCCGCTGCATGGTAATAGGTTTATTTCTATCATTTGTCTTCGAAACTTTCACGTTTTGAAGACTTTCATAAAAATCTCCTATTCACCCCCCCTCTAGTCGATATAACACACTTTCAATTGGTATCAGAGCAAGGTACTCCCTTGTTCTGTGTGATTCGGTTTAACCACCTGGAGTTTTAGCTATGTCGACTGCAGGGATAATCAAAGTCTCCGCTGCGTGCCCCGTCTTCGATGGAACTGAATATCCCTACTGGAAGAATAAGATGCGCATGCATCTTGAAGCCATTGACGTCGACCTATGGTATGTCGTCAAGAACGGCGTTCCCAAAGATGGAGAAGGTGTCACTGCTGCTGACGTCAAGAAGTTTGTTCAACTGGACTCTACTGCCAAGAATATCATCTGTGGTCACCTGGCCAAAGGACAGTATGGCCGCGTGAGTGCTTTGGAAACATCTAAGCTAGTCTGGGACTGGCTCTCCAAGGTCAACGAAGGCGTCTCAACCCAGAGAGATTAGAGAATCAGTGTCCTTCGCAACCTCTTCAACCGCTTCAAGAGAAATGACAATGAGAATGTCCAGCTCACGTTTGATCGACTCACTGACATCACGAATGAGCTTCAAGCCCTTGGCGCTACTGAGATCACCAAGCATGAAGTCGTCAAGACACTACTGAGATCACTTGACAGTTCATTTGACACCCTAGCCCTGATGATTCAAGAACGTCCTGATTTCAAGACACTCGATCCGTCTGACATACTTGAGAGGCTCAACACACATGAGTTTCAGCTTTCTGAGAAAAGAGATATCTACGGTCCAAACTATGGGCGAACTCGTGCCTTGAAGGCAAAAGCTGTCTCCTCATCTGAAGAAGAATCTGACAGCAGTTCTGATGATCCTGAAGACATTGGAAGGGAACTTGCTAGAAGTTCCAAAAATTCACCAAGAAGAAAGGCTTCAGAAAGTCTTCCCGATCAAGCTCAAGGAATGATGAAGCTTCTGCTCATGACTACAAGAAGAAAACATGTCACAAGTGCAATAAACTTGGCCACTTCATCTCTGAGTGTCCGCAGTGGGACAATGAGAACAACAAGAAGAAGAAGAGCAAGGAATATGACTCTGACGACAAGAATAAGAAGAAATACTCAAAGTCCTCATCACACAAGAAGAGCTCATCTGGCAAGGCACGTGCGTTTGTTGGCAAGGAAATGGATTCAGAGGAGGAGTCTGCTTCTGAGGAGGCGGAGGTGGAGTCTGAGGAGGAGTCTGATTCTGGCATCGCAAGTCTGGCTACAGCATACGTAGCCAAGTCCATCTTCAACACTGAAGACAATGACTTCATCACCGACACCGATGCAAATGACAAGGACCACTCCGCTCCTACCTACTGCTTCATGGCACGCGGTGCCAAGGTAAACACACGCACTACTCACTATCAAACATCTAGTGACGATGACTCTGATTGTGGTTCAAAACCCAGCTACAAAACACTTGCTAAAATTGCAACTGAACAACAAAAAGCCATGGAACATATTCAAAAACTGTTAGACAAAAGCGATGACCTGTTAGGCGCTGAAATGACTCGTTCTGAGTCCTTAATTGAAGACATAAAAAATCTTCACGTTAAGTATGAGGAACTTGAAATTCGTCATGAAATGCTCTCAACAACTCATGAAAAGCTTTCCTATGATTATCTTCTAAGGAAGCAAGATCTTGAGAAATTGAGAGCGGCTCATGAAGATCTTCAAAAGGAAAATGAGTCACTTCGCTCCAAACAGATCAGTTCCGCTCAGGAAGGATTTGAACCACCATGTCTTAAGTGCATTGAGCGTGATAATGCTACTACTGTTGCTGAATGTTCTACTGCTGCTACTATTGCAATATCTTCAACTGTTGATGTGGGAACTAACCCCTCTGCTGAGGATTCCACTGCTATTGCTGATGAGAATGCTAGGTCGAAGACATTGCTTGAAACAGGGATGTACAAAAGTCTTAAAGGGCATCAGACACTATGTGATGTCCTCAAAAAGCAGATCTTGAACCGAAACCCGAGGAAAGAGGGTGTTGGGTTCGTAAGGAAAATGAATGCTGATGGCTCTTATTGGAAACCCGAGCAGTACCCCAAAACCACATGGGTTGCTGCAAAGGAATCTTCAGCAGATCTATCCACTCTATCTGGCTTCACTTGTGCAAACCCCATTGTCATTGATGAATCCTTTGATGCAAACTATAAACTGTTTAAGAATCAGAATGGTGAAATGTTTGCCAGGTACATTGGTATTAACTGCAGGAATGGACCGCCTATGAAGAAGATCTGGGTTCCGAAAAAGTGTCTGGAGAATCTTCCTGTGAGTGTCGTCATGACACCACACATGAAGAAGACAAACCTCAGACCATAGGCTTCATACGGTCCAAAGGCTTCATACAGACAGAGAACTCACCTGAGTCGCACTAACGCAAATGTTTTGCAGGGAAACCATACTCAGGCCTATGAATATGAGCGCGGTTCATCAAACTGCCATGTTCATAAGACCAAGAACTATTCTGCTTATTCTTATGAGTACTATTGTCCGCCTGCAAGACTTTTTGCTAGGGCTCCAAAGCCAAAGTTCTCAGACGCTGCACTTAGACTTATTGCTTCTAAGCCACCCTTGAAGATGTGGGTGGCTAAGAAAGCTTAACTCTCTTTTGCAGGGAAAGGTCTCCAGCAGAAAACCAAAATCGTCTGACGCTATTGCTGGGGACCTTAAACATCTTGTAGGGTGCAAGATCAAATGCCCGAATGGTCTTACTATGTACTTGGTTCCTGAATTGCTTGTTACTCTCCCCATTAGTCCTAATCTGGATCTAAGCTTTCATAACCCACTGGTTCGTCAAATGTTTTTGCTTCACAATTCTCTTCGTGAAGCCTATCCCCCTAACTGCACTGTAGGGTACGACACCAGCATCTTCAGAATGGATTATTGATAGTGGGTGTACCAATCACATGACTGGCAAAAGAAGCCTTCTTATGGACTCAACCTTACGTCCATCCGACAAGAGTCACATCACATTTGCTGACACTGGTAAAAGTAAGGTATTGGGCCTAGGTAGAGTTGCAATCTCAAAGGATCAACACATGGATAAAGTCATGTTTGTTGAATCCCTTGGCTTCAACTTAATGTCTGTCTCAATGCTTTGTGATTTGAACATGATCGTAATATTTGGAAAATATCGCTGCCTTGTTCTAATGGAATCTGACAAGTCTCTAGTGTTTGAAGGGTATCGGAAAGATGATTTGTACGTGGTAGATTTCTCAGCAGGACCACAGCTTGCCGTATGTCTTCTAGCAAAAGCTTCAGAATGTTGGCTCTGGCATCGGAGGCTAGGGCATGCTGGCATGTGGAACCTCCACACCCTTGCAAAGAAGAAGCATGTCATAGGCATCGAGGGCGTCAAGTTCAAAAAAGATCACTTATGCGGTGCCTGTGAAGCAGGAAAGATGACGAGGGCCAAACATCCCTCGAAGACAATCATGAGAACCACTCGACCCTTCGAACTGCTCCACATGGATCTTTTCGGTCCCACTCGTTACTCAACTCTTACTACTACTGCTTGTCTCTATGGCTTTGTTATTGTTGATGATTATTCTAGATATACTTGGGTGCACATAATCCTCTACAAGACTGAAGTGCAGGATGTCTTCAGACGCTTCGCCAATCGAGCAATGAACAACTATGGCGCCAAGATAAAGCACATCAGAAGTGACAATGGCACTGAATTCAAGAACACCGGCCTTGATACATATCTTGATACCTTGGGCATCACACATGAATTCGAGCTCGGTACCCGGGGATCCTCTAGAGTCGACCTGCAGGCAAGAACAGAACACTCATTGAGATGGCCCGAACGATGCTTGATGAATACAAGACTCCAAGAAAATTCTGGCCTGAAGCCATTGATACTGCATGCCATACAATCAATCGTGTTTATCTTCACAAGCTTATGAACAAGACATCTTATGAGCTCCTTACTGGCAAGAAGCCAAATGTCAGTTACTTCAGAGTATTTGGCGCCAGGTGCTGGATCAAGGATCCACATCACACTTCAAAGTTTGCACCAAAAGAACATGAGGGTTTTATGCTTGGATATGGAAAGGATTCGCACTCCTACAGAGTCTTCAATCTCTTTCATTATAAAGTGGTTGAAACAGTGGATGTGCGGTTTGATGAGACTAACGGTTCACAAAGAGAGCACCTCCCAAATGTGCTAGATGAAGTTCCATCCAGCGAATCAATCAAGCTTATGGGAACCGGAGAAATAATACCCTCTGAAGCTCAACCTGAAGAGGAACTTATCATCTCCGCACCTGATCAACCTGAAGACAATGCTCAGCCTGAAGACAATCCCACTAACAATGACAATGATCAGCAAGAGCAAAACCTTCGCCCTGTACATCCTCGTGTTGCCAATGAAGTGCAGATTGAGAGAATAATTGACAGCATCAATGCACCCGGTCCACTCACTCGATCAAGGGCAACTCAGCTAGCAAATTTCTGTGGGCACTTCGCATTCGTCTCAATAACAGAACCCAAGGAAGTTGAAGAAGCCTTCATGGAACCTGAATGGATTCAAGCTATGCAAGAAGAGCTTCAACAGTTTGAGCTGAATAATGTATGGGAACTGGTTAAGCGTCCTGATCCTCGGAAGCACAACATAATAGGCACCAAATGGATATACCGCAACAAGCAAGATGAGCATGGTCAAGTTGTTAGAAACAAAGCTCGTCTCGTTGCTCAAGGGTATACTCAAGTGGAAGGCATTGACTTCGATGAAACATTTGCTCCTGTGGCTAGACTTGAAGCCATACGCATACTGCTGGCCTATGCAAATCATCATAATATACTTCTATATAAAATGGATGTGAAGAGCGCCTTTCTCAATGGCAAGATTGAAGAAGAAGTATATGTTGCACAACCGCCTGGCTTTGAAGATCCAAAACATCCTGACATGGTATACAAGCTCAACAAGGCACTGTATGGCCTCAAACAAGCCCCTCGGGCCTGGTATGACACACTCAAATACTTCCTGAAGAGCAAAGGCTTCATACCTGGTTCCCTCGACCCCACTCTCTTCACGAAGACATATGATGGTGAACTGTTTGTGTGCCAAATATATGTGGATGACATTATCTTCGGCTGCACCAATCAGAAGTATAGTGAAGAGTTTGGATATATGATGCAAGAGCAATATCAGATGTCCATGATGGGAGAGCTGAAGTTCTTCCTCGGTCTTCAAATAGGACATCAACGCAATGACATATTCATATCTCAAGAGAAGTATCTCAAAGATTGCCTGAAGAAGTTCAGTATGCAAGACTGCAAAGGCTTCACGACGCCAATGCCAGCCAAACATCATCTGGGTCCTGACGACAATGGTAAAGAGTTCGACCAAAAGGTATACCGCTCCATGATTGGTTCTTTGCTTTATCTATGTGCATCTAGGCCAGATATTATGCTTAGTGTTTGCATGTGTGCTCGATTTCAAGCGGCACCAAAGGAGTCGCATCACTTAGCTGTGAAGCAAATTCTTCGATATTTGGCTCACACCCCAACTCTAGGATTATGGTATCCAAAGGGCTCAGAGTTTGATCTGGTTGGATTCTCGGATGATGATTATGCTGGTGACGAAGTGGATCACTAGTCTACATCAGGCACATGTCACTTTCTGGGACAATCACTTGTATGTTGGTCTTCAAAGAAGCAGAACTATGTATCTCTCTCCACTGCTGAATCTGAATACATTGCTGCTGGATCTTGCTGCGCTCAGCTTTTGTGGATGAAGCAAACACTCAAGGACTATGGCATTCATCTGAAACAAGTGCCACTCTACTGCGACAACAAAAGCGCCATCAAGATTGCCAACAACCCAGTTCAACACTCGAAGACAAAGCACATTGAAATTCGTCATCACTTTCTCAGAGATCATGTTGTGAAGGAAGATATTGATATCATACACGTCAACACTGAAGAGCAATTGGCAGATATCTTCACCAAGCCCTTGGATGAGAAGAGATTTTGCAAGTTACGGTGTGAGCTAAATATCTTGGAATCCTCAAATGTCCTGTGATCAGGCACACATCCTAACACTTGTGCATATTGATGACTTAGATGTGCAACACACAGAGTAAAGTATATCTTCAATCAATGAAGACATACATTCTAAGTGTGAATACATTAATATGGAATTTGACTTCGGAGCGCCACGATAATTGTGCGCCATGTCTGGGTCTAATACTTCCTATACGGTGGGTAACGCCACCACCAAAGGTTCTGTTTGAAGTGTTTCACTCATGGCGTTACATTTGCCATGTCTTCACATTTGGTTTGGCTTCAATCTCAACATGTCTTCATGATTATCTTCACTATGTTGAATATATATATACTAGTGTTCTGTCCTCTACAGCATTCACTTATAGCTATGTCTTCTTGTTGAAACTTTTGAACTAAGTGAATGTGATCGGACCCTAACCTCTCTATGCTTTCTATCTCAAACTCTATCTCTCCAAATCATATGCATTCTATTGAAACTGTCGAATGTCTTCTCTGCGTTCTTGTCAGCAGAAGATATAGAGACAACCATTAAGTCCGTTTTCAATGCTCATTCCTCCACCTGAAACCCGGAGAAGTAGGAACGACCACCCGACAATCCAGGCGTGCGTGGGACGTGGAACAACCCCCGATATGCTGCATGATGGCCACGTGTTCCTCAGATGTGAATCGCCAGGGGCACCTGTGTAATAATGCAGTGCCGCCCCTGTACCTATAAATACACACCTCACAGCAATCATTATCTCTTCTTCCACTCTCGCACGAACCCTAGCGCCACCGCTAGCCCTCGACGACGCCGGCGACGAAGCGCTTCGCTGCCGCAACCTCTCCGATGCCGTATTCACGCCGACCGCGGACATCGTCTTCTCCGCCATCACCGTAGGTGTCCTCCGTCGCCAAGTTAGGGCACGGACGATCGAACTGCTCGGCCTCCTCTTCCACTCCGTCTAGAAGTTCTTCGTGTGGTAAATAAAACTTCCTTTTTACAGCCCCTTTGATCCTATAGCTTTATCACTTTCTACCACAAGCAGTTTCTATTCACACAAGTTGGATCTCCTTCATACTGCATCTCATAACATGCCTAGTATATTCACTTATGCTTCACAAAGTAGTTAGATTCCTCACTTGTACTGATCCGTGGATTCGTACAAATCTGGAACCAACTCCTTATCTATGAGTGAATATCTTCGTACCATGAGGTCAATGTCTTCTAAACTGATTTATCTTCAAAATCTTCTGAGAATGCATATGACCTCTTCCCCTTCCCTCGCACCTTAATGCTGTCATAGGTACATGTCCGTGGGAGAATCCCTTGGTTCTCATAGTCTGCATTCATTTGCAGAATTCTTACAGCATCACATAAATTCTCCCGAAGCCAGTTCCTGTTTGTCCAGCAAGCAAAAACCTTTGAAGCCTTTGAACGTATTGAGGCCTTTCCGTTTAATGTTCATGGCTTCAGAGAAATCAGCAAGGAAGGGTGGCAGAAAGCGTCGAGGAGAAACATCAAGAGATCTGCCTGATGACCTCTCAGAGCTGTACAAGACAGATCCTGAAGAGGATTACAATCAGCGCAAGACACGAATCCAATGGATTCGACGCTATTGGGCAGAACAGTGGTTCAAGTACAGATTTTTGACAAAGGAATATGCTGAAAAGAATGCCACCAAGCGACCATGGCGAGACATCCTCTACAAAAATCTTCAACCCAGGACCAGAGATGAAGCCATTGAACAAGGCTTCTATCCCTGCATGGTCCATGGACCATAGCCTGCGGATGCTGACTCATCGTCCCTGCTATGGTGTCGTGACGACAATCTGTTTAAGCGCAACTTCCAGTTTGCCCAGAACTCAGCGAAGCAGAACAAGAAGTCTTTGGGATTAGATTTCAACCCTGGTCCCTCTGCTCCCCGCGCCGATGGAACTCGTGAAGCTGAACCCAATCTTCTTGGGCCCTTCTACAACTTGGAAGGTCTCATCACTAACATCGTGGTTCAAGGGACAACCGTGAATGAGCCTGCAGATGACGCTGAATCAGATGAAGCGCCTGCAGAACCGAAGCCAAAGAAGCTGAAGCAGCCAAAAGCTTCAAAGCCGGCCTCTGCACCAAAAATCTCACAGGCGAAGCCATTGGCAACTGCACCTCTTGAAGACAGTGTGCAGTCTGAAGATTTGTCACGCATCTCCAAGCCCCAGAAGGTCAACATGCCTCTGCCACACACTGGCCAAGAGTTGACAGCTGCTGCCATTCTGCGCAACAATGCCATTGATCTATCAAGTGATGAAGATCTTGCAGATGACGCTCTTGAGCAACTCATCAAGAGCAAAGAAGAAGCAGAAATCTTCAATGACCTGCCTCTCTTTGACGTGACAATCATCCACAACTTCATTGATGAGTGGTTTGACACGCCAAACATCAGCTTCGAAGATCTGCAATTACCCATTGGCCTCAGTGTCGCCTTTCATGGCGCCATTGCTTCAGAGCTAGCTCTCGCTCAGCGCATCGTCGAACTGAAGCAAAAGATTGACTATGAAAAGGCTCAGTTCAAGAAGCATATGGCCAAGCTCAGCGTGCAAGAGGTGAAAAACTTCAAGATTATGCTGCACGAGCTCAAAGAAGCCTTTCTCAAGAAACGCGCAGAAGCTCAGGGTTCTCGGGAGCGCATGAAGAGCCTGGCTGACAAGTGTGTGCAAGGCTACAACGAGGCTGAGAAGCGCAAGGCCCTTGGGCGTCCGGGCATTGATCCCAGGATGGCTGCTAAGCAGAAGAAGAAGCCAATTATGGCCGAACCTCTCGCCACCAAGGTAGGAAGCAGATCCCATTGTCTTCCCAACCAGCATGACTGGCTCGAAGCCAAAAGCCCGGTCAACCGCTTCAGAGCTGAAGAAGATGAGGACTGCTGAGGCTGAAGCCAGGAAGAGGAAACATCCTGAAGCCTCTCCTACTGCCCCCTCCAAGAAGAAGAGGAAGACCAAGAAAGAATGGACTGCTCTCACAGAGCCTTTGATTGTTGAACCCATTTCCATGGTTCGTCCTGACGCTGAACTGCAAGAACGTCAACTGACTATCCATGAGCCCGCTTTCACAGAGGCTCATGAAGCTAAAGACTTTCCAACAGCTGATCCCATCGCTGCTGAAGATATTGGTCACCATGACCATGTTGAAGATGATGCAGTCCTTCCTCAGATCGAGCACAGCGAACCCATCAGCATTGGTCATCCTCTGACGCCAATTGCTCAGGATGCTTCATGGGCTGATCGCCCACAAGAGGAAGAAGACTTTGAGGCCCAGCCAACTCCAACTACACAGGCGTCGCCAGCGTTGTGCAGGCTTCGCAAAGGACCAAGGCCTCCAGTCTCTGCGTCTGAAGCTGAAGCTGCTGAAGACATTCCGGCTGCATCAGCCGATGAAGAAGAAGCCCCACAAGCTGCTACTCCCCTGTCCCACCAAGAAGCGGTTCTCGAGGAGAACGTGACTGTCCGACCCTCCAGCTCGTCAAGTGGAGGTTGAAAATCTTGAGGCTGCCACCACCAACACCAATGAAGCCAGTGATGTTGTCATGGCTGAAGCTAATGTGGAGCCCTCACCAACAAAAGCACCAGAAGTCAGTGAAGCCACTGATCCCACTGCTTCTGTTCCTGCACCTGCTGCCGGTCCTCAGTTTGACTATCATGTTGAGCACAGGCCTCAGGTACAGAAGCCAATCCCAAGATTTCCCAGGTTCCCAGGTCCTGCATCAACACCTGGATCCTTCAATATCAATGGCTTCAGAGCAGACAACACATTCTTCAATAGCTCCAGGAACCCCTACTCAAGGGAAAGAATATCATCTGATCGGTTCTGGAGCTATCCGCAACGAAGCTATTACTCCTGCATTCTATACAATCAAGGTTGCATCTTCCCACACAAGCGTCTTGACATTGAAGCAATAGCTGGTCTGCCCTGTCTGGAAGAAGCTCTGGAATGCTTCAAAGAGGTTGGATTGCTGCCGTTTGTCACTGACCAAGAGCATTGGAATGAAGAGTTGCTGTTCCAATTCTATGCCACACTTCACATCCGCGGGTATAACAGAGATCCGAAGACTTGGGTCCTGGAGTGGATGACAGGAAACGTTCATCACGAAGCCAAATCCTTTGACATCATTGAGCTCACTGGTCTACCCACTCCCGGCGATCTCTACGAATCTGGCTGTCAACTTCACAGTGAAGCTGTGGAGAGCATATTTCAGAAGCCTGAACCTAACATGAGTCAGATGCTCAGTATGATGAAGCCATTGCCCCAAGATGCTGCATATCCCAAAGAGTTCTTTGTTGAAGACCTTGAGTATCTGCCAAGGACTATTTATCACATCATAAGACGAACTCTCTGGCCCATCAAAGGACACTCTCCACATGCCAAGCTGGAAGGTGCAATGAAGACTTTGGTCTTCTATATTCTTCATGGCAAATGCTTCAATGCACAGGACTTCTTCATTCGCCAACTTGCTGCATCAGGCTCTGATCTGTTTGGCTTGAAGTTCTACGCCCCATGGGTAATGCGGCTGATCAAACTTCACTCTGCTATCTCATATTAGCCATCTGCTCGCAATCATCGGATCTTTCTGCCTGATGTGGATATGTCTATTGAAGCCATCTATCCTGAGCTTGCCAAGGAACCTCTAAGTCTTCAGAATGCGGAGCATCAAAGTTTTTCTCAGAACATTGAAGGAGTTGAAGTAGTCACTCGTGTGTATCCTTTGGCTGGCACTACACGTGCACCGCATCCTGCTCTCACTGAAGCCACTGATAGCACAATTGCCCAACGACCCAAGAAGCGTACTCGTGTTCTCAATGACCGAGAGCTTCTTAAGCATCATGACTGGCTGAAGCGTCAGATGCAAAGCCTCTTGGTGGATGTTAATCGCATTCGCAATCTTGCCACCAAGAATGCCTTTGTTGCCCATGAAACCTCTCAACGCACATGGAAAGGGCTGACGCTGATGTGCTCTGAAGATGATCTTCAAGAGGATGGCTTCTCTGAGCGCTTCAAGTTTGACTCCACACCTCCTCGAAGGGCAGTGCTGCGACGAACTCCATCTCTTGAAGACTCTGAGTTCTCTTCCTCTGCTGCAATTGTGAATGCCAGAGTGATCGAGGATGAAGACGATGCTACTTCACCGCCACCTCCTTCAGCACGCTTCAACACTGCTCCAAGTTCTTCTACACCGCCGAACACCACCGATGACCCTGCTGCTTCACCTACTCTTCATGGGAACGGGTAGATGCTCTATGTCTTCAAACCTTTTTGGTCCTTACTGACAAAAGGGGGATAAGCATATGAGTTTGATAGTCTTCAAGCGGGTCCATATGGGCGGGTGCTTCATATTTTGCTTCGTGTTTACAACTCTTGTTTTTGATACATTTGGTTCTTGGAGTTGTAACACTTAAACTCGATGGTCGTCTGCTACTTATTTGCCACTTTGTGATGCGATGACAAATTCCGCATGTACGACGATAAATTCCGCACTTAGATCATTTTGCAGACGTCCATTTTCCATTATGCATGTCATTATCTTCACATACCTTCACATGCATAGTGGATTGTCATCATAAGTTGAAGAGGATCTCCACAAGCACAACCTGCCATGTGCATTTGCATTCCAAAAGCAAATTACTTATATGCACATCTTCAGGGGGAGCCCTTGCAACTTATGAAGACAATTCCTTATCCTTTACAATTTCACATATTATATTCCCCGTTGAAAACTTCAACTAGTTTGTCATCAATCACCAAAAAGGGGGAGATTGTAAGTGCATCTAGTGCCACCCCTAGTTGGTTTTGGAGTATTGACGACAAACCTAGTTGAGGGACTAATGTGTTTGTGAGAATTGCAGGATAACACAGGTAGAAGTCCCTCATTGATTCGGTTTTCCTACCAGAGATGACCCCTAAAAATGTATGAAGACATTGATGTCAAAGGTGGTATATGAAGATATTCACATTGAAGACTATGACAAGAGAAGACATCGCATGAAGCCTATGGAGCTCGAAGACTTAGATCTTTCGTAGTTCTTTTTCTTCTTTGTTGAGTCATAGGAACCAACGTACTGTTAAGTGGGGTCCAAGAGAACCAGTCAGAATGACTGAAGTGATGCCTAACCAAAACCTATGTCTTCGAGTGAAGACTATGAGAGCGAATCTTGTCCAGAGTCGGACAAGTCAGCTTTGCTTGTAGCCCAAGTAAAGTTACCGTGTGAGTTTGAAATCTGACCGTTGGAACACGTGTCAGTTCCTTAGTGACCCAGGGTCATTTCGGACAAATCAAGTCGGGTTGCCTAGTGGCTATAAATAGCCCACCCCCTACAACCATAAATGGTTGGCTGCTCAGAGTTAGTATACGGCTTTTGTCGTTTGAGAGCAATCCACGTCGAAGCCTTTGAGAGAGAATTCCTTGCAAGGATAAAGCCCTAACCACCCAGAGCCAAATAGAATTAGGCATCACTTAAGTCTTCTTGTCTGTGTGATCTAAAGACTTATTACACTTGAGGACTGTGAATCCTCCAGCCGGTTAGGCGTCGCGTTCTGAGCATCCAAGAGACATTGTGGATTGC
This sequence comes from Triticum urartu, assembly GCF_003073215.2. Lineage (NCBI taxonomy): Eukaryota > Viridiplantae > Streptophyta > Magnoliopsida > Poales > Poaceae > Triticum > Triticum urartu. The sequence goes on along the minus strand of NC_053028.1, from coordinate 501,308,083 downwards.
CGGTGAACGAAGTCTGTGAAGGTTTGGGAGTCTACCTTGAAGACTTACCAGAGTGATTGGGCGAGGTCTGTGTGACCTTAGCTCAAGGGGAATACGGTGAGGACTGGGTGTCCTGAGCTGCGTGTTCAGGACTGGGTGTCCGGGACTGTGTGTCCTCAGGTTTAAATACCTAGCCGCCCTAACCAGACGTACAGTTGTCACAGCAACTGGAACTGGTCCAACAAATCATTGTCTTCAACGTGTCACTGGTTTCATCCTTTCCTTCCCTTTACTTACTGTTGGTCCTGGTGAAGTCATTGTATGATTGCACTATCTTTTATCTTCAACTTTCACGTTTTGAAGACTTTCATAAAAATCGCCTATTCACCCCCCCTCTAGTCGATATAACGCACTTTCACAACCCCTATGCATAGGTTCATGGGCGGAACCCGCAAGTTGATCACCAAAACATACATCAAGTGAATCACGTGATATCCCATTGTCACCACAGATATCCATGGCAAGACATACATCAAGTGTTCTCAAATCTTTAAAGACTCAATCTGATAAGATTACTTCAAAGGGGAAACTCGATTCATTACAAGAGAGAAGAGGGGGAGGAGAAACATAAGATCCAACTATAATAGCAAAGCTCGCGATACATCAAGATCGTGCCAAATCAAGAACACGAGAGAGAGAGAGAGAGATCAAACGCATAGCTACTGGTACATACCCTCAGCCCCGAGGGAGAACTACTCCCTCCTCGTCATGGAGAGCACCGGGATGATGAAGATGGCCACCGGAGGAGGATTGCCCCTTCTGGCAGGGTGCCAGAACGGGTCTAGATTGGTTTTCGGTGGCTACGGAGGCTTCTGGCGGTGGAACTCCCGATCTATTGTTCTCTCTGGAAGTTTTAGGGTATATGGAGTTATATAGGCAGAAGAAGCACGTCAGGGGAGCCACGAGGGCCCCACGAGGCAGGGGAGCACGCCCTAGGGGGGTGGGCGCGCCCCTACCCTCGTGAGCTCCTCCTTCCTTCCTTGACGTGGGGTCCAAGTCCATCGGGTGGCTTTCGTTCCAAAAATAACTTCTCTAGTTGATTTCGTTCCGTTTCAACTTCGTCTAATATTCCTTTTCTTCAAAACACTTGAAATAGGCATAAAACAACAAATCTGGGCTGGGCCTCCGGTTAATAGGTTAGTCCCAAAAATAATATAAAAGTGGAAAATAAAGCCCAATATTGCCTAAAACAGTAGATAATATAGCATGGGCAATCAAAAATTATAGATACGTTGGAGACGTATCAGGAGGCGATACAGTGGCAATGCCTTTTCTCCTAATCTGGAGATAAAGCGGCTTAGAGCTGCCACGCATCCTGCGAGTTTTTGGACCTGTTTAAGGTCCGTTGGCGTGTCCAGTTGTGACAAAGCTCGGATTTTGGCTGGATTTGCTTCAATTCCTCTATTGGAAACGATGAAGCCTAGCAGCTTTCCAGTAGGGACACCGAAAACACACTTTTCCAGATTGAGCTTGATGTCATATGCATGGAGGTTGTTAAATGTGAGACATAATCGTCTATTAGTGAATTGACGTGCCTAGTTTTAATGACGACGTCGTCCATGTATGCTTCAACTGTCTTGCCAATCTGTTTCTCCAGGCATGTTTGAATCATGCGTTGGTAGGTGGCCCCGACGTTTTTGAGCCCGAAGGGCATGTTGTTGAAGCAGAATGGCCCATATGGGGTAATGAATGCTATGGCAGCTTGATCGGACTCCTTCATTTTGATTTGATGGTATCCGAAATATGCGTCGAGGAAGCACGGTGAGTCGTGTCCTGCGGTGGCATCAATGATCTGGTCGATGCGGGGGAGGGGGAAGGGGTCCTTAGCGCATGCCTTATTGAGGTCTTTGAAATCGATGCACAGGCGCCAGGATTTATCCTTCTTTGGCACCATCACCAAGTTTGCTAGCCAGTCCGAGTGTTTTATTTCTCTAATGAATACGGCCTCGATTAGCTTGGCTAGCTCCTCCACGTAGCTTGACATTTGGGTTCGGAAAAGCGCCGTAGTGTTTGCTTGACCGGTTTATATCCCTTCAATATATTGAGGCTGTGTTCGGCCAATCTGCGTGGGATTCCTGGCATATACGAGGGGTGCCAGGCGAATATATCCCAGTTCTCGCGCAGAAACTCTCGTAGCGCGGTGTCGACCGTTGGGTCTAGTTGTGCCCCGATAGATGCTGTCTTCTTGGGGTCCGTTGGATGGACTTGGAATTTGACTATTTCTTCTGCTGGTTTGAAGGAGGTGGATTTGGGTCGTTTGTCCAGGATTACATTGTCCCTATCCACCGTGGAGCGTAATGCGGTTAATTCTTTGGCCGTTAGGGCTTTAGATAATGCTTCAAGGGCAAGGATGCGGTTTTATTTTCGGCGCGGAGTGATCACTGGCGAGAGTGATTATGCCATTGGGCCCGTGTTAGGACCGGATTTTCGGGACATTAATTTCCCAGAAAATGGCCCTTGTGCTCACCAGCCCCAGGATTACTGTTAGCTGATGAGGCACCAACTTGATACAGAAACTCCAAGCAAAGTACATAATAGGTAGTACAAGACCATTTTGGCCTATGAGTACAACAAAATGGTTTCTAACGGTTGATGGCGGAAGCAGTTTGTGGATCACCAGCGTCTATGGGACTCCATTTCCCACAGGAACATCTGACCAGGATAATTCCTATCTTCGCGAGGCTGCTATCTCCATTTGCGTAGGTTCCCGGGCTGTCATCGCAACGCTCCTCTCCACGCAAGAAATCTGGCCAAGACAATAGCCAGGGACTAGCTAGTGAGTACTTTTGAATGTACTCCCAAACATTATGAACACAGGTATAATATAATAAATGGTAACCATGCTCTGAAATGTGCCATGATTCACTACGTCAGTCACGAAATAAAATTTATGATGCACGCAAGCACATTATTCATATAGAACATGAATAAACAACCTGAGAATAGGAATAAAATGCACCGATTGGGTGTCTGAAGCGACGCCTCGAAAGGATAACAATATAAAGCATGCCTCAGTCGGGCGTCTGAGCGACACCGCATAAAGGGCTTATATATAAAAGATAGGACAAGCATGCCACAGTCGGGCGTCTGTGCGACGCCACATAAAGGGCTTATAAGTAATAAAAATGACAAGCATGCCTCAGTCGGGCGTCTGTGCAACGCCACATAAAGGGCTTATAGGTAATAAAAATGACAAGCATGCCTCAGTCGGGCGTCTGTGCGACACCACATAAAGGGCTTATAAGTAATTGAAATAACAAGCATGGCACAGTCGGGCGTCTGAGCGACACCACATAAAGGGCTTATAAAAGAATAATCACAGTGAGCATCCAGGAGGTAGAACCGTCCCAGGGATACTCATTAATACAAATAATACAAATGGTTAGTCCACAATAATAATAATCATAATCATCATATGTCACGGGTCATAATCAATGTTCTGGCTTACTAGTTTTTCCTCTGAAGACCGACACTAAGACCGACACTTGACCCATCCCAGACTGTAGTCCTTAACCATGGACACGGCTATTCGAATAGATATAATCTCTGCAGAGGGTGTACTCTTTACCCACGAGTAGCGGATTTCTTTAGTCCATCGGGACTAATTCCGTCTATTGTCTTTTGTTTGAAAACACACCTGCCCGCACACACCAGCCTGACTTATCGGTGCCTGGAATCACCCGTGACACCCGTTAAGCAAAACTCTAAGTGGGGAGGCTACAACCTCGACTAGCATGGGATCACAAAATTTATACCGAGCGCAAACTGGGGGAGCTACCCCTTCGGCTACAACCGAAAACACCCATGCCCCCGGACCAGGTGGCATGCCTACCGGAGGCCTTCCGGTATCTTCCACCATGGCCTCTCCGTACGGTCTGTGCTAGGGAGGGGTTGACAACTTACTGAACCGTACCCTACCTGTGGCAGGGACAAGTGGTAGTACGAAACAAGTATGGGGGTTACTGGAACAAGACTCGATCTATGGTCGACTCAGGAGGTTTAGGTATTCCCTGCATGATTATCATAACGAATAAATCTCAACCAACAAATAGAATCACCACTCATCATACCTCATCATGCCATACCAGACACAACCATCTCAACGAGGAACTAGAGATAAGCTCGTGTCTACCCAAGACAGAGACTTTCTCGGCTTCCTTCTGGTAGGCATGAGGGGCATACGTGGGTGACTACTATCACAAACATCAATATGCACTCATGAGTTTGATCATATCATCACATAAAATAACAGATGCTGCATGTCAAGGTGGTGTTGTAACTGTATCAAACAACACACAAAAATATTATGCCAGGGTTCAGAATGCTTGCCTTCAAGATGTGGGGAGGCAGGGTGCGTCCTAAAACTTTTGAAAGTTTTCTTCTTCTTCAAAATCCTATTTTTGAAAATATTCAAATTAACCCCTAGTTTCAAAACAGTACAAAAAAGTGGTCTGAATTTTTTTCAAATAAATATTAAAATAAACTAGACAAAATTTGAGGAAGGTAGGAAGAAGAATCAACTCATTTGGAGTTATATTTAAAAAGTTATAGCCAGTCAAAGTTTAGTCAAAAATCTGTTTTTAATTAAAACAGAAAAAGAAAAACGGTTCGGGGTTGCTTACGCTTTCTGTTTAGCGAAGACGTATTCAGCGGAATACGCTTCCACTTAAGCCACGTTTCGGCGGGGCTGGGTCACTGACAGTGGGTCCCTTGGGCCCACTGGTCAGGTTTGACCAGTCGTCTCTCCCTCCTCTTCCTCTGCCCGAGCGGAGGCGGGATTCCAGCGATCGCCGTCGACGAACGGCGTTTCCCCGCGGGGTCCTGAGGGCGGGGATGGATCCGCCAGTCCAGGGCGGTCCTCCCGGTGGTCGCTAGGCAGGTGGGGACGGAGGGAGTCGCCGGCGGCGAGCTCCGCGGCGAAGGTGGCCTAGGGAGGTTTGGGGTTTCTGGCTATGGTGGCTCACCGTCAAGGCTGAGGGTTTGGGCGGTTCCGCAAGACCAAGAGGAGTCGGGTGGTGGTGCTGGATGGACGGGGAGGGCTCTGGTTGCGGTGAATGGGGCCAGAAGGCGGCGGCGGTCGAACCGACCGGAGACGGGGAAGACGGCCTTCCCTGGTTGATTGCAGGCTAAGGGAGCCCTAGGGGGATGGCTTGAGGTTGTCTGAGGGACTGAACAAGCTCGGGGTCCTATTGCTATGAAATTTGGCTGCGCAACTACGTCGGTTCCGCGTGGCCGTGATAAGGACGCCGGCGAACCGCCTGCTGTTGCTGCAGGGGGGACGTGGCGGCGACGAGCGCTTGCAGACGAGCTTGTGGATGAGCTCGGACTGCTCCTAGAGGGCAGCTGGCGCACGCGTGTGGCTCCGGGCGGCGCCGTCCATGGCAGAGGTTGTGTGGGCCGCTTGCTGCCATGGCCGACCTGACGGCGCGCTGTAGGGCGCCAGAGGGGGCCAGGGCGGCTCTGCGCGGGGAGGGGTGGCGCGTGCTGGGTGGTCGAGGGGCGGGCGAGAACGAGCGCGGGGAGGCGGTAGTGGGGACGCGGCGACTCGATGCGCGCACGTGCAAAACGTGTGTTCTGGGCGAGCCCAGCGCACGCACGTCAGGTGTTCGGAAAAATGCCAAGTCATGCCAGGAGGCTCCAATCCAGAAGAGGTTAAGCAGGGAGGGGCTATAGGCTAGGGTAAAGCCATGGGACATGCTGGTTAGGCAAGGCAAGCAAGTCCAGTGTGCAAACTAAAAACCATGCCAAAACTGGCTATGCACACCATGTTTTTGAGAAAATGCTAAGGGCATCTAGGCAACTCTTGGGGTGGCCAAAATCTCCAGATCCTAGTCTCTTTAGATGACGAAGAGGTTGGCAAGATTAGTTTGGCAAAAACCGAAACTAGTTAGTGCAAATTTTTGAGAAAACCAAATTTGGACAGAAACTAAAGGCTATCATTTCATAAACTAAAACTGTTCCAATGGGTCCATCCTCCTGGACTTAAGGGTTTGGTAGGGAGGACTATAAGCAGGAAAAGGAATCATGGACAACAGAGCAACACAAAATGGAGTTGCAATAGAAAAGGCCAATCTGGTCCAGAGGGTAAAAGAGGATGTTTTGCTCAAATTTTTCAAAGAACATCGAAGAGTTTTTGCATAAAGTTGAATAATATCTTCCTACTAACATCCCCTAATTTTGGTGGAAGCTATAAAGAAATATTTGAATAGGTTGTAGTGCAATACTACCATCTGGACCAGTTTTGAAACTTGAGGTAGAGCTCAAAATCTCCAATAAATAAAAGATGTTTTTGCATACAAGTGATTTAAAAACATCACATGACATCCCCAAATTTTGGTTGGAATTTTAAATAAATTTAGCAAAGGGTTGTAGTTGGGACCCTAAAACCATGGGAAACCATTTTTAAAGAAATAAAGATCAGGAAAGATAATTTTACAATTAATTCCACTGATAAAAAGAAAATTTTCTTGAGAGGGTAAACAAGTCCAATACTATATTTGAAAAGTTTTCACTTGGGGTAAAAACTCCATAATAACAAAGAGAAGAATGGTTCTGAAACCAAAGAAAAACCAGAAAATGAAAATTTTAATTTCCTGGCAAAATTTTAATAAACAGATCATTGTTAAAAATTTTGGGGTGTTACAACACTACCCCCTTTAAGAAAAAATCTCGTCCTCGAGATTTGCTAAAAGCTGTTTTGAAAAAAATTACTCTTACTATTTTGAAAATAATCATCTCGCTTCGTCAATAAATTGTGGCTACAGTGAGAGGGCAATAAGTGGTGTAAAACTACAGTGTGGAACACTGGTGCTGCGTGGAAAAATCCACAGTTAGGTCAGAACGAGGGATTTCTATGTTGGATACAGTAAATTAAAAAATATTTCTAAATATAAAATACGCTGGTCGTACCCAAGGGCACAATGCTCTCTCTGACTGACAGGTGGACCCAGGGCCCACTGTCAGTCTCTTCTTCTACCTCGGACTCTCTTCTTTCTCTCTTCCGCGTGCTTTCCCGCGCTTTCTCCACCGGCGACGCCTAGCGCGTAGGGCATCTAGGTCGTACTGCGGTAGTGCGCGGCGTGCTAGCTGCCGGCGCAGCGTGCACTCTCCTCGCGGGCCAGCGGGCTGTCGGCACTGCTCGCGGATTCGCCTCCGAACACCGGCGATCGAGCGACGAGCGGCGCTGGTGGACTTCGCCCACCGTACACCGATCTCGAGCTATAAAATGGCCGAGGTGCTCCTTTCTTCTTCCTCACACCCGGCCTCGCTTCTTCTTCTTCTCCCTTCCCCTCCATTCCCGTTTGCAGAAGCTTGGGATGAGGCTCTAATGGCGGAGGCGATGCCGGATTGGTACGTGATCCTGATGTGCGGTGGGTTGGCGACATTGCTGGGGTTCTCCGTGCTCCTGTGCGTGATGATCCTTGATGATCATCGTGATGCTGCTGCTCGAGTGTTAGCTCTTCGCGACGGCGGCGATCATGAGGATTAGGTGCGGTGTGTCAGGTGCTAACTGCCGTTAGGGTGCCGGAGGTAACTTGTATCCGAGTGATTACCCACTAATCTCTCCTTCAGAGACTGTGGTGTGTTAGGGGGGTGATCGGTTGGATGCAATATGTGCACAAGGATTTGCAATCAGCGCTCGTGGTCGAGGGGTTGTGGTTGTGAGTCTGCTATGGTGCTGCATGAATAAAAATCTCTGACGTGAAGCGATATATGCTGCAACAACTCCAGGAAAGAAAATCTTACTCCAAAAATTTATTCCGAGTGAAAATATTTAATCAAAATTTTCTGCAGTAAAAACCACTCACATATATGCTGAAATCAAATATTTAATCAATCACACAAATCTAGGACACAAGATCAAGTTGCAACACATACACAGATGTTGGAATAATGAACGTAGCAGAGACGTCTACAATGAAAACGGTAAATGGACAGGGTCCTGAGAAAACGTTTCCGGCACTAGGGCACACTCCTCTTCTATCGGGGAAAGTGGATTGACTAGACGATGAATGCATCTTTCCTAGTCGGGCCTCAGTGGTCTGCCAATGGCGATCTGAGGATTCAAATCGGCGAGGCTCTGGAGATAACCCATCACTTGTTGGGTCATACGCTCTTGAGCGATGACATACTGGGCGAGGTTGGCCAGTACTGGGTCTCTCTCAATTTGTCCATCGGGAAAAGATGCTACTTCTCCGAGTGCTATGCGACTCGGAAAGTAATAATACCCTCGATCGCTAGCATAGGGTACCGCGAATCGAAGGCGAGCAAGTGCTTCGTATGCAGCAACTTCTATGGCCATATGCGGAGTCGGCATAGATTTCCCCATGAAGGAGACTTCCGTCGGGTCTTGGTTTGGGTTTGCGGGAGGGATGTGCACCACTGCCCAATATTTCGAGGTGGATGGGGTGATCCTCGATTTGAGCAGCTCGTACTGGGGTGGCTGGGTAGCACCCATGGTACTGCAGGTAAAGCCCCACAATATTTTAACAAAACTACCCGGGGTTGCATCTGGGGCTCTTAGATAAATGCTAGGGCTCGGCATGGCAAGAAGTGGTTGTGAGGGTTGTGCACAAGGTGAGGGGTACTTGGCAAGTTCACGAGGTGGCCTTTTATATAGCATCCAGGCTAGGTTATTTACCGCGGTGAGGGGCACTAGTTTGTCGGTTCTGGTCTCATGGGGTCAGGGTCAAAGCCACAGATACACCCATCTCACAAAAGTGACGTATCACTGTGGGTGTCGTCGGGGTGGTTTTTGGAAGCTACGCCCGGAATTAAAAATGCAATTGTATACCAACACACTTTTGCATGGCTACTATTTAATATAGGGGCGTACCAACAAACAACGTTTTAATCAAGACGATACAGGATCACACAATTACAGGGTGTGGGCATACTAAGACTCGGTACTACTCGAGTGACTTAGTCTACCTCGTTTATATCTAAGCGGGCGTGCTTTGTGGACGCCGAGGCTTCTCCACGGGTTTCACCGTCGGGGTTAGCTGGAGGGGGCTGAGGTGCTACAAGGTCGGGGTAGCGATGATGACCATCGCGGGGATTGTTGGCCACAATCCCGTTGGAGTGTGTTCCCAAAAGGCGACGAAGTACTTCTGGGGACATCAAAGCACCTTGGTCGATGGCTGGGGCAGACCTCAAGGACTCAATTGGTTGTCCAAACAGCACGACTAGGTTGTCAGCGTCGGGCTCATCTTCTCTTCTTGCCAGGGCTCGGCGAACCAGTTCTCCACGAGCTGCGATTAGATCAAGGGTGATCTGATCGAACAGCTCTTCTAGTGCACTTACATAGCGCACGAGATGCAACAATGCAGGATCCGTCTCGTGATCTCCGTTGGCAACCTGGGGTGGCCTACCATACCCGTCACGGCTAGGGTAGTAGTAGAACAAGCGACAGTTAACTCTGGGTGACACGCTAGTGCCGGAGTTGAACTATAGCCTCTCGAGCAGCTAGTTGGATGGCTTGTGGCTCAAAGGAAGGTGTCCTTCCGGTAAACCTGTAGGGCGTTCTGGCGATAGACCCCTACCATAAACGTGCACAGTGGCCCAGAATTGACGGCTCTCACCGCTCATGGGTCCTTGGTACACAACATATTCTGGGGGCTCTTCTAATGCAAAGGCACGGCGGGTGAGGTTTGCTAGCACGGTCACAAAACCTCCAAGGTTGGTTGCTATGGTCTCATTGTGAACAATGGGGCCAGGCATTATAGCTCGGTTTGGGGGTAGAGGCTGTGTTGTGCTGGGCTAAGGCTAGCGTGCCCTTTTTATAGAAAGAGGGAACGGAGTCTTCCTTCGCACGCTTGCGAAAGAGACTATTTAGGTGTCGGTTACTGATGCGTGATCGACAGGCTAGGCTGATAGGTTGGGCACCGACTGCCAAGAAGGTGCCAGGTCACTGTGTGGCTATCTTACATGAGAAGCTTGGCCGGGGTTAGGTTAAGGTCTGGTGGGTTGGTTAACCTAGGTTTTTCGACCTGGCTAAGATAGCATTATCCAATGGTCAGCCTGGCTCTGATACCAAGTTTGTCAGGACCGGATTTTCGGGACATTAATTTCCCAGAAAATGGCCCTTGTGCTCACCAGCCCCAGGATTACTGTTAGCTGATGAGGCACCAACTTGATACAGAAACTCCAAGCAAAGTACATAATATGTAGTACAAGACCATTCTGTCCTATGAGTACAACAAAATGGTTTCTAACGTTTGATGGCGGAAGCGGTTTGCAGATCACCAGCGTCTATGGGACTCCATTTCCCATAGGAACAACTGACCAGGATAATTCCTATCTTCGCGAGGCTGCTATCTCCATTTGCGTAGGTTCCGGGGCTGTCATCGCAACGCTCCTCTCCACGCAAGAAATCTGGCCAAGACAATAGCCAGGGACAAGCCAGTGAGTACTTTTGAATGTACTCGCAAACATTATGAACACAGGTATAATATAATAAATGGTAACCATGCTCTGAAATGTGCCATGATTCACTACGTCAGTCATGAAATAAAATTTATGATGCACGCAAGCACATTATTCATATAGAACATGAATAAACAACCTGAGAATAGGAATAAAATGCACCGATCGGGTGTCTGAAGCGACGCCTCGAAAGTATAACAATATAAAGCATGCCTCAGTCGGGCGTCTGAGCGACACCGCATAAAGGGCTTATATATAAAAGATAGGACAAGCATGCCACAGTCGGGCGTCTGTGCGACGCCACATAAAGGGCTTATAAGTAATAAAAATGACAAGCATGCCTCAGTCGGGCGTCTGTGCAATGCCACACAAAGGGCTTATAGGTAATAAAAATGACAAGCATGCCTCAGTCGGGCGTCTGTGCGACGCCACATAAAGGGCTTATAAGTAATTGAAATAACAAGCGTGGCACAGTCGGGCGTCCGAGCGACACCACATAAAGGGCTTATATAAGAATAATCACAGTGAGCATCCAGGAGGTAGAACTGTCCCAGGGATACTCATTAATACAAATGGTTAGTCCACAATAATAATAATCATAACCATCATATGTCACGGGTCATAATCAATGTTCTGGCTTAGTAGTTTTTCCTCCGAAGACCGACACTAAGAACGACACTTGACCCATCCCAGACTGTAGTCCTTAACCATGGACACGACTATTTGAATAGATATAATCTCTGCAGAGGGTGTACTCTTTACCCACGAGTAGCGGATTTCTTTAGTCCATCGGGACTAATTCCGTCTACGGTTTTTTGTTTGAAAACACACCTGCCCGCACACACCAGCCTGACTTATCGGTGCCTGGAATCACCCGTGACACCTGTTAAGCAAAACTCTAAGTGGGGAGGCTACAACCTCGACTAGCATGGGATCACAAAATTTATACCGCGCGCAAACTAGGGGAGCTACCCCTTCGGCTACAACTGAAAACATCCATGCCCTCGGACCAGGTGGCATGCCTACCGGAGGCCTTCCGGTATCTTCCACCATGGCCTCTCTGTACGGTGTGTGCTAGGGAGGGGTTGACAACTTACTGAACCATACCCTTCCTGTGGCAGGGACAAGTGGTAGTACAAAACAAGTATGGGGGTTACTAGAACAAGACTCGATCTATGGTCGACTCAGGAGGTTTAGGTATTCCCTGCATGATTCATAACGAATAAATCTCAACCAACAGACAGAATCACCACTCATCGTACCTCATCATGCCATACCAGACACAACCGTCTCGACGAGGAACTAGAGATAAGCTCGTGTCTACCCAAGACATAGACTTTCTCGGCTCCCTTCCGGTAGGCATGAGGGGTATACGTGGGTGACTACTATCACGAACATCAATATGCACTCATGAGTTTGATCATATCATCACATAAAATAACAGATGCTCCATGTCAAGGTGGTGTTGTAACTGTATCAAACAACGCACAAAAATATTATGCCAGGGTTCAGAATGCTTGCCTTCAAGTTGTGGGGAGCCAGGGTGCATCCTAAAACTTTTGAAAGTTTTCTTCTTCTTCAAAATCCTATTTTTGAAAATATTCAAATTAACCCCTAGTTTCAAAATAGTACAAAAAAGTTGTCTGAATTTTTTTCAAATAAATATTAAAATAAACTAGACAAAATTTGAGGAAGGTAGGAAGAAGAATCAACTCATTTGGAGTTATATTTAAAAAGTTATAGCCAGTCAAAGTTTAGTCAAAAATCTGTTTTTAATTAAAACAAAAAAAAAAGAAAAACGGTTCAGGGGGGCTTACGCTTTCTGTTTAGCGAAGACGTATTCAGTAGAATACGCTTCCACTTAAGCCACGTTTCGGTGGGGCTGGGTCACTGACAGTGGGTCCCTTGGGCCCACTGGTCAGGTTTAACCAGTCGTCTATCCCTCCTCTTCCTCTGCCCGAGCGGAGGCGGGACTCCGGCGATCGCCGTCAACGAACGGCGTTTCCCCGCGGGGTCCTGAGGGCGGAGATGGATCCGCCAGTCCAGGGCGGTCCTCCCGGTGATCGCTAGGCAGGTGGGGACGGAGAGAGTCGCCGGCGGCGAGCTCCGCGGCGAAGGTGGCCTCGGGAGGTTTGGGGTTTCTGGCTATGGTGGCTCACCGTCGAGGCTGAGGGTTTTGGGTGGCAACGCAAGACCAAGAGGAGTCGGGTGGTGGTGCTGGATGGACGGGGAGGGCTCTGGTTGCGGTGAATGGGGCCGGAAGGCGGCGGCGGCCGAATTGGCCGGAGACGGGGAAGACGGCCTTCCCTGGTCGATTGCAGGCTAAGGGAGCCCTAGGGGGACGGCTTGAGCTTGTCTGAGGGACCGAACAAGCTCGGCGGTCCTATTTATAGCGCAACTACGTCGGTTCCACGATTGTGGATAAGGACGCCGGTGAACCGCCATTCTGTTGCTGCAGGGGGGCGTGGCGGCGACGAGCGCTTGCAGACGAGCTTGTGGATGAGATCGGACTGCTCCAGAGGGCAGCTGGCGCACGCGTGTGGCTCGGACGGCGCCGTCCATGGCAGAGGTTGCTGTGGCCGCCCACTTGCTGCCATGGCCGACCTGACGGCGGCGCTGTAGGGCGCCAGGAGGGGGGCAGGGCGGCTCTTCGGCGAGGGAGGGGTCGGGCATGCTGGCTGTGCGAGGGGGTGGCCAGAACGAGCGCCGGGAGGCGGTAGTGGGGACGCGGCCGACTCGGTGCGCGCGCGTGCAAAACGTGCGTTCTGGGCGCGCCAGCGCACGCACGTCAGGTGTTCAGCAAAATGCCAAGTCATGCCAGGGGGCTCCAATCCACAAGAGGTTAAGCAGGGAGGGGCTATAGGCTAGGGTAAAGCCATGGGACATGCTGGTTAGGCAAGGCAAGCAAGTCCAGTGTGCAAACTAAAAACCATGCCAAAACTGGCCATGCATACCAGGTGTTTGACAAAATGCTAAGGGCATCTAGGCAATTCTTGGGGTGGCCAAAATCTCCAGATCCTAGTCTCTTTAGATGACGAAGAGGTTGGCAAGATTAATTTGGCAAAAACAGAAACTAGTTAGTGCAAATTTTTGAGAAAACCAAATTTGGACAGAAACTAAAGGCTATCATTTCATAAACTAAAATTGTTCCAATGGGTCCATCCTCCTGGACTTAAGGGTTTGGTAGGGAGGACTATAAGCAGGAAAAGGAATCATGGGCGACAGAGCAATACAAAATGGAGTTGCAATAGAAAAGGCCAATCTAGTCCAGAGGGTAAAAGAGGATGTTTTGCTCAAATTTTTCAAAGAACATCAAAGAGTTTTTGCATAAAGTTGAATAATATCTTCCTACTAACATCCCCTAATTTTGGTGGAAGCTATAAAGAAATATTTGAATAGGTTGTAGTGCAATACTACCATCTGGACCAGTTCTGAAAACTTGAGGTAGAGCTCAAAATCTCCAATAAATAAAAGATGTTTTTGCATACAAGTGATTTAAAAACATCACATGACATCCCCAAATTTTGGTTGGAATTTTAAATAAATTTATCAAAGGGTTGTAGTTCAAATGGGACCCTAAAACCATGGGAAACCATTTTTAAAGAAATAAAGATCAGGAAAGATAATTTTACAATTAATTCCACTGATAAAAAAAGTTTTCTTGAGAGGGTAAACAAGTCCAATAATATATTTGAAAAGTTTTCACTTGCGGTAAAAACTCCATAATAACAAAGAGAAGAATGGTTCTGAAACCAAAGAAAAACCAGAAAATGAAAAATTTAATTTCCTGGCAAAATTTTAATAAACAGATCATTGTTAAAAATTTTGGGGTGTTACAGCTCGGGAATCTTGAGCTTCATATACCCGTAGTGAGGTATAGCTTGGAAGCGTGTAAATGCATCTCGCCCCAATAGGGCGTGATATCCACTATTGAAAGGGGCCACTTGGAAAGTTAATTCTTCAGTCCGATAGTTCTCCGGTGTGCCGAATACCACGTCAAGCGTGATTTTTCCCGCGCATCGCGCCTCCCGACTAGGAATAATTCCTTGGAAGGTCGTGCTACTTTGCTTGATGCGGCTCCTGTCTATTTCCATTTTACTGAGTGTGTCCTCGTAAATGAGGTTTAGTCCGCTGCCACCGTCCATGAGAACCTTGGTGAGCCAGAAGCCATCCATGATCGGACTGAGGACCAAGGCAGCTGGTGCCCGGACTGTCCTGAATTTTGGTTCTTCATCGTCATTGAAAGTTATGGCCGTGTCGTTCCAAGGGTTTGTTGCTGCAATTTGGCAGACTTCGGCGAGGTCGCGGAGTGCTCTTTTGCGCTTACTGTTTGAAGCGAAAGTCTCGAAGACATTCAATACTCTGAGGTTGTCGTCTTCTGGGTGATATTTCTCTGTGTTGTTTTTGGTGAGGATATCCTCGCCGCTCTTGGCCACCTGCCGGAGTATCCAACATGCTCTAAGGCTGTGGGTTGATATAGTATCCGGTGTTGCGTGTAACTTGCATGGTCCATCGAGCTATCCCTCCAGAACGGTTCTGTGTCCCGTAACGGGCTTATATTTCTTTACCATTGGGCCGGGCGTGCCATGAGGGTGCATCCTTTTCACCTGAACGAGAGGTTGGGTGGAAACCGGCGGTTCCCAGCGAGCTGCCTGAGTTTTCCAGGCGCTTTCCATTGCACAGTACTTGTATACTATGGTTGCCAAGTCTGCGAAGCGTGATATGCGACGACGGTTGATGGTGTTGAGGATTCCTTCATCCCTGCAATTGTTGCGGAACCTGAGATCGCGTCTTCGTCGCGGCAATCTTCAATCTTATCTTTGACAAGGAGGAATCTGGCCCAGAAGTGGTGGACCGTTTCCTGAGACTGCTGTCGTATGCCCATGAGAGCGCTTATATCTGGGTGGGTGGGTGGTTTGAAATCCGAACCCTGACCCAATTTAGGATCAGAAGTTTGAAGAACTTCCGAACCTAGTAGTTCGGGCTCCGGGATGTCAACTGATTTTTTGGGCTTGTCGTCCGATTCTATGTTCGGAGGACAAGGCATGTCTTTCTGCAGGTAGGTCTCTGGCTCTTCAAACTTAGAGATCCGAACGTAGTTCGTCCTCAATATAGAGTAAGAGTTGTCGTCTTGCTCCTCTACTACCGCTATCTGATGGGTGATCGGTGGAGTTTTAATTTCTCTTTGGTCGGGTTTAAGCCCAATCCGATCATAGTCCGTGGCGACCCCCAGGGCGGTGATGCGATCTAGAAGCTCGTTTAAAGACGACAGCTCCGCCAGATCCATCTGCTTAGAGTATTTGGAGTCAACATGGAGGGGATTTTTGATGACCCGAGAAGTCATCGTCGGCTTAACGGCCGAACGGGCGGTCATGATGAAGCCGCCAAGCCGTAGGGTTTGGCCTGGGGCCAGTGCTCCTCCGGAGGTGAAGTTGTCCTTGAGAACAAGGCGGGCCATCGATCCTATCTTTCAAGGTCACATCGGAACTCTCAATGAAAGCACCAATGTCGATGTCAAAACCGGCAGATCTCGGGTAGGGGGTCCCGAATTGTGCGTCTGAGGTCGATGGTAACAGGAGACAGGGGACATAATGTTTACCCAGGTCCGGGCCCTCTCTATGGAGGTAATACCCTACTTCCTACTTGATTGATCTTCATGAATATGAGTATTACACGAGTTGATCTACCACGAGATCGTAATGGCTAAACCCTAAAAGTCTAGCCTGTCTAACTATGATCATGAGGATATATGTCTATGGACCTAGCCCTCCGGTTTATGTAGACACCGGAGGGATCTAGGGTTACATAAGGTCGGTTAAAGAGAAAGGAATCTTCATATTCGGACGCCAAGCTTGCCTTCCATGTCAAGGAGAGTCCCATCTGGACACGGGTAGAGTCTTCGGTCTTTGTATCTTCGTAGCCCATCAGTCCGGCCCATGTCTAATAGGTCGGACACCCAAGGACCCCTTAGTCCAGGACTCCCTCAGTGGGGGTGGCCGGTTTCCCGACCGCCACCCCGCTACCTCTTGAGCACTGCGTTGGTTTTCCCCGAAGAGGAAGGGATGATGCAGCAAAGTAGCGTAAGTATTTCCCTTAGTTTTTGAGAATCAAGGTATCAATCCAGTAGGAGGCTTGCGAGTCCCTCGTACCTGCACAAAACAAATAAATCCTCGCAACCAACGCGAATAGGGGTTGTCAATCCCTACACGGCCACTTACGAGAGTGAGATCTGATAGATATGATAAGATAACATTTTTGGTATTTTTGTGATAAAGATGCAAAGTAAAATAAAGGCAAAGTAAAAAGCAAAGGAAATAACTAAGTAGTAGGAGATTAATATGATGAAGATAGACCCGGGGGCCATAGGTTTCACTACTGGCTTCTCTCGAGAGCATAAGTATTCTACGGTGGGTGAACAAATTACTGTTGAGCAATTAACAGAATTGAGCATAGTTATGAGAATATCTAGGTATGATCATGTATATAGGCATCACGTCCGAGACAAGTAGACCGACTCCTGCCTGCATCTACTACTATTACTCCACTCATCGACCGCTATCCAGTATGCATCTAGAGTATTAAGTTCATGAAAACAGAGTAATGCCTTAAGCAAGATGAAATGATGTACAGGGATAGAGTCATGCAATATGATGAAAACCCCATCTTGTTATCCTCGATGGCAACAATACAATACGTGCCTTGCTGCCCCTACTGTCACTCGGAAAGGACACCGTAAGATTGAACCCAAAGCTAAGCACTTCTCCTATTGCAAGAAATATCAATCTAGTAGGCCAAACCAAACTGATAATTTGAAGAGACTTGCAAAGATAACCAATCATACATAAAAGAATTCAGAGAAGATTCAAATATTGTTCATAGATAGACTTGATCATAAACCCAAAATTCATGGATCTCAACAAACACACCGCAAAAAGAAGATTAAATCGAATAGTTCTCCACAAGAGAGGGGGAGAACATTGTATTGAGATCCAAAAAGAGAGAAGAAGCCATCTAGCTACTAACTATGGACCCATAGGTCTGAGGTAAACTACTCACACTTCATCGAAGAGGCTATGGTGTTGATGTAGAAGCCCTTCGTGATCGATGCCCCCTCCGGCGGAGTTCCAGAACAGGCCCCAAGATGGGATCTCGTGGATACAGAAAGTTGGGGCGGTGGAATTAGGTTTTTGGCTCCGTATCTGATCGTTTGGGGGGTACGTAGGTATATATAGGAGGAAGGAGTACGTCGGTGGAGCAACAGGGGGCCCACAAGGGTGGAGGGTGCACCTAGGGGGGGGGGTAGGCGTGCCCCCTACCTCGCGGCCTCCTCTTTTGTGCCTTGACGTAGCGTCCAGGTTCCCGGGTCTTGTTCGTTGAGAAAATCACGTTCCTGAAGGTTTCATTCCGTTTGGACTCTGTTTGATATTCCTTTTCTTCGAAACCCTAAAACAGGCAAAAAACAACAATTCTGGGCTGGGCCTCCGGTTAATAGGTTAGTCCCAAAAATAATATAAAAGTGGAAAATAAAGCCCAATAATGTCCAAAACAGTAGATAATATAGAATGGAGCAATCAAAAATTATAGATACGTTGGAGACGTATCAAGCATCCCCAAACTTAATTCTTGCTCGTCCTCGAGTAGGTAAATGATAAAAACAGAATTTTTGATGCGGAGTGCTACTTGGCATAATGTTAATGTAATTCTTCTTAATTGTGGTATGAATATTCAGATCCGAAAGATTTAAGACAAAAGTTCATATTGACATAAAAATAACAATACTTCAAGCATACTAACAAAGCAATTATGTCTTCTCAAAATAACATGGCCAAAGAAAGTTATCCCTACAAAATCATATAGTCTGGCTATGCTCCATCTTCACCACACAAAATATTTAAATCATGCACAACCCCGATGACAAGCCAATCAATTGTTTCATACTCTTGGCGTTCTCTAAATTTTTCAATTTTCACGCAATACATGAGCGTGAGCCATGGACATAGCACTTATAGGTGGAATAGAATGGTGGTTGTGGAGAAGACAAAAAGGGAGAAGATAGTCTCACATCAACTAGGCGTATCAACGGGCTATGGAGATGCCCATCAATAGATATCAATGTGAGTGAGTAGGGATTGCCATGCAACGGATGCACTAGAGCTATAAGTATATGCAAGCTCAAAAAAGAAACTAAGTGGGTGTGCATCCAACTTGCTTGCTCATGAAGACCTAGGCAATTTGAGGAAGCCCATCATTGGAATATACAAGCCAAGTTCTATAATGAAAAATTCCCACTAGTATATGAAAGTGATAACATAGGAGACTCTCTATCATGAATATCATGGTGCTACTTTGAAGCACAAGTGTGGTAAAAGGATAGTAACATTGTCCCTTCTCTCTTTTTCTCTTTTTTTGGCCTTTTCTCTTTTTTATGGCCTCTTTTCTTTCTTTTTCGTCCGGAGTCTCATCCCGACTTGTGGGGGAATCATAGTCTCCATCATCCTTTCCTCATTGGGACAATGCTCTAATAATGATGATCATCACACTTTTATTTTTCTTACAACTCAACAATTACAACTCGATACTTAGAACAAAATATGACTCTATATGAATGCCTCCGGTGGTGTACCGGGATATGCAATGAATCAAGAGTGACACCTATGAAAGAATTATGAACGGTGGCTTTGCCACAAATACGATGTCAACTACATGATCATGCTAAGCAATATGACAATGATGGAGTGTGTCATAATAAACGGGACGGTGGAAAGTTGCATGGCAATATATCTCGGAATGGCTATGGAAATGCCATAATAGGTAGGTATGGTGGCTGTTTTGCGGAAGGTAGGTGGGTGTATGATACCGGTGAAAGGTGCGCAGTATTAGAGAGGCTAGCAAAGGTGGAAGGGTGAGAGAAGTGCGTATAATCCATGGACTCAACATTAGTCATAAAGAACTCATATACTTATTGCAAAAATCCACAAGTTATCAAAGCAAAGTATTACGCGCATGCTCCTAGGGGGATAGATTGGTAGGAAAAGACCATCGCTCGTCCCCGACCGCCACTCATAAGGAAGACAATCAAAAAATGAATCATGCTCCGACTTCATCACATAACGGTTCACCATACGTGCATGCTATGGGAATCACAAACTTTAACACAAGTATTCTTCAAATTCACAACTACTCAACTAGAACAACTTTAATATCACCATCTTCATATCTCAAAACAATTATCAAGCATCAAACTTCTCATAGTATTCAACACACTCATAAGAAAGTTTTATTATTATTCTTGTATACCAAGCATATTAGGATTTTAAGCAAATTACCTTGCTATTTAAGACTCTCAACATAATCTAAGTGAAGCATGAGAGGTCAATAGTTTCTATAAAACAAATCCACCACCGTGCTCTAAAAGATATAAGTGAAGTACTAGAGCAAAACTATATAACTCAAAAGATATAAGATGTCGGTGTCAAAACCGGCGGATCTCGGGTAGGGGGTCCTGAACTGTGCGTCTAAGGCGGATGGTAACATGAGGCAGGGGACACGATGTTTACCTAGGTTCGGGCCCTCTTGATGGAGGTAATACCCTACGTCCTGCTTGATTGTTCTTGATGATATGAGTATTACAAGAGTTGATCTACCACGAGATCAAAGAGGCTAAACCCTAGAAGCTAGCCTATGGTATGATTGTAGGTTGTCCTATGGACTAAAACCCTCCAGTTTATATAGACACCAGAGGGGGCTAGGGTTACACAAGGTTGGTTACAAAGGAGGAGATATACATATCCGTATTGCCTAGCTTGCCTTCCACGCCAAGTAAAGTCCCATTCGGACACGAGACGAAGTCTTCAATATTGTATCTTCATAGTCCAACAGTCCGGCCAAAGGATATAGTCCGGCTGTCCAGAGACCCCCTAATCCAGGACTCGCTCAGTACCCCCCGAACCAGGCTTCAATGACGTTGAGTCCGGTGCGCAGTATTGTCTTCGGCATTGCAAGGCGGGTTCTTCTCCAAATCTTGAATGTCTGTTAAGTAGTGTCCGGCCCCATAAATGTTGGACTTCTTGGCTTCTGTGCTCAATAAGGGCTATCTTCCACGCGTCGAATGAATACGAGGAGCCAGGGAGTTTTTACATTCGCCCCCCTAGCCAGGTAAATAAATTGTCTATTAAAGGGATGGGGATTCTTAGATCCAATCCATACCATCCTCCCATGGCGAGAATCCATCGGAGCGCGCTTCGGAAAAATCCACTCCAAGATGGCCGACCACTGCAGCTCCTCCTCCCGCCCCCGTAGCCCTAAGCCCGGTGATTGGGAGAGGTGTTCAGTCCCACACAGTCGATTAGTAGAGCTGCAGACTCAGGGATTTCTCCCTCTAGCGTATATGGTCCCCATCCGAGCCGGGCTCGCCACCTATAATGGCGCGGAGCAAGCGGAGAGCTTCTCCAACCCCTCTAAGGGGGAGCGGGTGTGCCTTGTTCCTTACTTACTAAGGGGACTCGGATTTCCAATTCATCCGTTCCTCCACGGGCTCCTGGAGTTTTACGGTCTCCAACTGCATAATTTCACCCCTGCTTCCATATTACACATCGCCGACTACGTTGCCCTTTGCGAGCTATTTCTGGGCTGCGAGGCTCATTTCGAGCTATGGAAAAGGTTATTTTGCCTTGTGCCCCGCACACAGAAGGGGTCACTTTATCAAGTGGCCGGAGCTGAAATATGGCGCATCGCCGAAATCGGATACCTGTCTGGTACTCCGAAGAAGATGTCCGAAGACTGGCCTTCGGAGTGGTTTTATGTGGAGGACGTCCCCCTTCCAGAACCTGTTCGGTGGGGTCTTCCTGAGTTCAACAATGCTCCTGAAGAAATGCCAAAGCTGGCGCCCACGGAACCCCCAGGAGGAAGACAATGGAGAAGTCCTTTACCTGATGAACCGGATTAAAGCGCTGGCTCAATCAGGATTGACAATAATCGAGGTTATGTCAATATGCATAACACGGGGAGTGCAGCCACTTCAATATCGAGGGCACCCCCTGTGGTGTTTTAACGGGGAAGATGATGCCACCTGTTGCGGGCGTAAGGGACCGGACTCCGCTGCTGCTTTAGCAAAAATTCTGTCCGAGTTGTTCAAGGGAGAGGAAGAGGAGTTCATCCGTATCAAGCCACGGGATGGATTCTCCATGTACAACCCTCCAAGCTGGGTGAGTTATACCTCTTTACTCCCATTCTTCCCGCATTCTTCGTCGTAGGTACTCACCTTGCCATTTTACGGCAGGAACTATGAAAAGTTGTAAGGGAGGTCAATAGCCCATCTCCACAACCAGAGGACCCTGGCCGGGCCCTCGGTCCCGGACTCGAAGAGGATCCGGACATATTCGTGGAGCTGATAGACAGGCAATTCTATCAATTGAGCTGCGATGACGCCATGGTGTCCATAACGGCCGACTATCCCGGACTACTCCCTGCGTCGCATGTAAGAAAAACCAAAATCCCAACTACAAAAATAGGATCCCCTTTTAGACACTTCACCTACCATACACATATGATGTTTTACAGGGAAGGCACTCGGGACACCGTGCCGAACTCGTAGCAACTCGCCAACAAGAGGTACCGAAGCCGGGTAGGCCAAAAAAGAAGGCGGTCAGGACGGAGACGCTGGCGCAGAGGTATGACACAAAACCTCGCTCCGTTGTTGTCGTCTTTCTCAAAATGCAATGACGTCCATGCTTCTTTAATAGAAAAACGCTCGCCGGAGTATATCCGGAGAGGCTGCCGATCACGCCTCCACCAGTCGGGCTCCAAGGCTGGACATAGAGGCGGAAGCCAACATGGGGCGGACGTCGGATGCTCCTCCTACAGAGGATGCAGATAGACTATCCGCTAGTGGAGAGCACCATGAATCATAGGCGTCGCCGGGCCGTACTCCATGACGCTTGCTTCTCACCAGAGGCATTTGATGCCTTCAATTCTGGAGACGCGTACCTCCGTGCTACTCAAAATGGTCTAGCCAGAGCCACATACCAGTATGTAAGGGATATACGGGTAAGCAAATCTGATGATTATATGTATCAGTAGCCCCTGAGACTTGAAATAGTTGACGCAACTGATTTAAGGATCATTATTTGTGCAGGTTCTTACGGAGAAGAATTCCCAACTGTCTCAAGAGCTGGACGAGTGCAAGGCCCGGCTCGAAGCCGCTGTTGCCACATTGAAGGAGTCCAAAAAGGGTCCCCCTAGTAACTCTTTTGTCTATTGCAAAGAATATCGGTACCAGGTAGTATGCGGCATGTATGCACACCTAACAATAGATGTTGCAGGTGGCCCTGGAGTGAATTCGGAGGCCGTTGAGGCGGATACGGCACGTGATGATCGACAGCGAAATCCTGGCGAGCACGTGCTGACGCGAGTCAGGCAGGAGAAAAATGATCTCCAAGATGCCAATATCCGGCTGGGCGTGGAACTGAAGGATGTCCGAGCCCAGCTTGCTGACTCCGTGAAGGAGAATAAACGGCTTCAGCGCGGCATTTTTAGTAAGTGCTTGAACGAACTTTTTAAAGGAGTTCGGCGAAGAAGCCTGCTAACAGCGTTATGTCTGCAGGTATGCTGACGGGTCGTCCCGCGAAGGAGATGCCCGGGTCTTCGGGTGATCTTCTGCCAAAGCTCTTACAGCTACACGAACAAGTTCGGCAGGTGATGCAGAGTATTACCCAAGCCTTGTGGCCATCCGCGTCCCCGCCAGGAGGCATGGGGGATCTTATAGAGAAGCTCAAGGGAGCGCGATGGCGCTTCCGATTATGGAAGATATCAGCCTGCCGACAAGGTGCAAGGGAAGCCTGGGCTATGGTCAAGACACGATATACCAAGGCTGACCCAAACCACATGGCCGAGGTCGGACCTGTGGGGCCCGATGGGAAAGAGATCCCCGTCAGTTTAGTGTATGATCAAGTAGAATTAGCCGCAAAGTATTCCCAACATGATTGTAGGTTAGAAAGCCTGCTGGATGGTATAGAAGAAGAATTTAATCAGTCTTAGTGACTGTGTACTTCAAGTGACATATGTAATGTTCCTAGCCGGATTGTAGATCATTTGTCATGGCGGACCTTTTCACTTCGACCTCTGGACCCGATAGTCCGGAGTGTATCCGAATACCCACTCGGTTATAGAAAAACTGGGGTATGCATGGAAACCAG
This sequence comes from Triticum urartu, assembly GCF_003073215.2. Lineage (NCBI taxonomy): Eukaryota > Viridiplantae > Streptophyta > Magnoliopsida > Poales > Poaceae > Triticum > Triticum urartu. The sequence goes on along the minus strand of NC_053028.1, from coordinate 501,284,426 downwards.
GCATAGGGGTCATAAGTGCTTGAACAGACAAGTATCCAACTAGCTATGTTATATTACATGGATAGTAAGAAACATCTTCCAGGGAGAATAGTTCCGCTAAGGGTTCCTTTCCTTGGGTACGCATGCCCTAATGTGCATGTCCAAACTGCGAGACGTAGGCTAAAAACATCTGGGGGTGTGTAGTAATTTAAATGAAAGTCATCATTTATTCACCGACCGAATATTCCCTTAAGAACGCTAGCTTTCGGCTTCACCCAGTCTGAGGTACACATCCGGCTGACCCAACAGTAACAATCGCAGAGGTGCTCCCCTTATGCCCTAGCCGAATTAACGGGAACGTAGGGCATAAATACAAGAGCCAGCCAACCCATCTTGGCGAAAACTTAAGTCATATCGATGCATATAATGGCGAAAAAGGTACATGCAAAAGAATAACACATGTGCGGGGCATAAAGCCCGGAAAGGTAATTAGATTAAGCTTCTGTATAGGAAGCCCCCAGGTATATTAAGCGCGGTTAGCGCGTCAAGATTGTGTAACCAAGACACAAGTTTAGCCCTTTAGGGCCTTGAAGAGAAAAGAGAGAAAGAAAGAGAGAAAAAACAGATGTGCAAAAAATTCATGGAGGTAAGGAGACGAACATAGAGTCCGGCGCTAGGCGTAGAATCTTCGGAGTCTGGCTGCGTTCCATGGGTTTGGCTCGAGTCGATTATCCGATGCATCCCGCAGACGGTACGCTCCACTGGTCAGAACCTGGTCGATAATGAAGGGACCTTCCCATTTGGGCTTAAGCTTGTTCTTTTTCTTCTCCGGCAGGCGTAGAACTAGTTCACCAACATTATAGGTTTTGGCCCGCACTTCTCTGCTTTGATACCTTCGAGCTTGTTGCTGATAGAATGCGGAACGGGCTTTTGCCACATCGCGCTCCTCCTCCAGGGTATCCAAACTGTCCTGCCGATCGAGCTCGGCCTCTCTTTCTTCATACATGCGCACTCGAGGTGAGTCATGAATTATGTCGCAAGACAACACCACCTCAGCGCCGTACACCATAAAAACAATGTGTATCAGGTAGTGCGATTCGGCGTGGTCCGTAGCCCCCATAGTACAGAGTCGAGCTCCTCTACCCAATGAGTGTCTGATTCCTTTAAAGAACGGGCTAATCTGGGTTTAATGCCGCTCATGATAAGACCATTCGCTCGTTCGACTTGACCGTTAGGTTGCGGATGATAGACAAAAGCATAATCGTGCTTGATGCCCATGTTGCTGCACCAAAGTTTCACCTCGTCGGCTGTAAAGTTCGTGCCATTGTCCATGATGATGCTGTGGGCGACGCCATAATGGTGTACGACCCCGGATATGAAGTCTATCATCGGTCCAGATTCAGCCGTTTTGACAGGTTTGGCTTCTATCCATTTGGTGAATTTATCCACCATGACCAGTAAGTATTTTCTCTTATGGGTTCCCCCTTTGAGGGGTCCGACCATATCGAGCCCCCAGACCGCAAAGGGCCAAGTAATGGGGATTGTTTGGAGGGCGGTAGGTGGCATGTGGCTTTGGTTTGCAAAAAGCTGGCAACTGACACAATGTTGTACCAGATGTTGTGCATCTGCCCGGGCCGTCGGCCAATAAAAACATGTACGGAAGGCCTTGCTTACAAGGGCCCAGGCTGCGGCGTGGTGGCCGCCGAGTCCGACATGGATTTCTGCCAAAAGCTTCCGCCCTTCCTCTTCGGAGATGCACCTTTGAAGGACTCCGGTGTTGCTTTTCTTATAAAGATCTCCCTCATGGACCTTGTAGGCTTTAAATCGCCGCACTATGCAGTGGGCCTCAGTTTGGTCCTCGGGTAATTCCTGTCTAGTTAGGTAGGCCAGGAATGGTTCTGTCCACGGGGCGATGTCGGCCATTATCACGTGGGCTTAATGTGTTATTTCGGTGGCAGAGCCTCCGATTGTGTCAGAGTATTCGGTATCTGGGGTTGTGGCCAGGTCCGGACTATTTTTGCCGCTATCCCCTTCCCATACCACGGATGGTTTAAACAGTCTTTCCAGGAAGATGTTCGGTGGGACAGGGTCGCGTTTAGCACCGATATGGGCTAGGATGTCCGCCGCCTGGTTGTTTTCCCGAGCCACATGGTGGAATTCAAGCCCCTCGAACCGAGCTGACATTTTGAGGACGGCGTTGCGATATGCCGCCATTTTCGGATCCTTGGCATCGAAGTCTCCATTTATTTGGGATATTGCGAGGTTCGAGTCCCCACGTACCTCTAGGCGTTGGATGCCCATGGAGACTGCCATCCGGGGGCCGTGTAATAGGGCCTCGTATTCGGCTGCGTTATTGGAGTCTGTGTATAGTATTTGGAGCACGTATTGCACCGTATCTCCGGTGGGGGACGTCAAGACGACGCTAGCCCCCAGACCAGCCAGCATTTTAGAGCCGTCGAAGTGCATGATCCAATTGGAGTATGCGCCGTACTCTTTAGGGAGTTCGGCTTCTGTCCATTCAGCTACGAAATCAGCCAGTACTTGCGACTTAATGGCTCGTCGTGGCTTATATGTTATGTCGAACGGGAGGAGCTCGATGGCCCATTTGGCAATCCGGCCCGTGGCATCGCGGTTGTTTATTATGTCATTGAGTGGTACTTCGGAGGCCACTGTAATCGAACACTCTTGAAAGTAGTGTCGTAATTTCCGGGATGCCATAAATACTGCGTATGCTATCTTTTGGTAATGTGGGTACCGTGATTTGCATGGAGTGAGGACGGTGGATACATAATATACCGGCTTTTGAAGTGGGAATTTATGTCCGTCCATCTCTCGTTCGACAACGAGCACTGCGCTTACAACTTGTTGAGTTGCCGCTATATATAATAGCATTGGTTCGCCAACAGTTGGCGCGGCCAGGATTGGGTTGGTGGCCAAGATGGCTTTTATTTCTTCCAGCCCGACCGTGGTTGCGTCCGTCCACTCGAAGTGTTCGGTGCGCCAAAGAAGGCGATAAAGGGGAAGTGCCTTTTCTCCTAATCGGGAGATAAAGCGGCTTAAAGCCGCCACGCATCCAGTCAATTTCTGGATTTGCTTGAGGTCAGTTGGGATAGCCAACTGTGACAGAGCTCGGATTTTAGCCGGATTTGCTGCAATTCCTCTACTGGAGACGATGAAGCCCAGGAGCTTTCCGGTGGGAACGCCGAAAACGCATTTTTCCGGATTGAGCTTAATGTCATATGTTCGGATATTGGTGAACGTGAGCCTCAAGTCGTCTATTAAAGAGTCGACATGTCTGGTTTTAATGACCACATCGTCTACATATGCCTCCACAGTCTTACCGATCTGCTTTTCCAGACATGTCTGGATCATGCACTGATATGTTGCGCCCGGCGTTTTTGAGCCCGAAGGGCATTGTGTTAAAGCAGAAGGGGCCGTATGGCGTTATAAATGCCGTTGCGGCTTGATCAGACTCTGCCATCTTAATATGGTGGTAACCGGGGTATGCGTCGAGGAAGCACAATGATTCGTGTCCCGCGGTAGCGTAGATGATTTGATCGATGCGAGGGAGTGGGAAGGGATCCTTTGCGCAAGACTTATTAAGGTCTTTGAAGTCGACACATAGGCGCCAGGATTTGTCCTTCTTTGGTACCATCACCAGGTTTGCTAGCCAATCCGGATGTTTTATTTCTTTAATGAATCCGGCTTCCAGTAGCTTGGCCAGCTCCTCTCCCATGGCTTGTCGCTTAGGTTCAGAGAAACGCTGAAGAGTCTGCTTGACCGGCTTGAATCCTTTTAGAATATTAAGGCTATGCTCGGCCATTCTGCGTGGGATTCCTGGCATGTCTGAAGGGTGCCAGGCGAATATATCCCAATTCTCGCGCAGAAACTCCCGTAGTGCGGCGTCTACAGCGGGTTCTAACTGTGCCCCAATGGATGCTGTTTTTGTAGGGTCCGTTGGATGGACTTGAAATTTAACTATTTCATCCACTGGTTTAAAGGAGGTGTACTTGGATCTTTTGTCTAGTATCACGTTGTCCCTGTCCACCGTGGAGCGCAGCGCGGTTAACTCGTCCGCCACAAGGGCTTCGGATAATGCCTCGAGGGCTAGTGCGGCTGTTTTGTTCTCAGCGCGGAGTGCTATGTCCGGATCACTAGCTAGAGTGATAATTCCCTTGGGTCCGGGCATTTTGAGCTTCATGTACCCGTAATGGGGTATGGCTTGAAAAATCGTGAATGCCTCCCGCCCTAGAAGGGCGTGGTATCCGCTACTGAATGGGGCCACTTGGAATGTAATTTCTTCGGACCTGTAATTCTCAGGAGTGCCGAATACCACATCAAGTGTGATTTTCCCAACGCAACGTACCTCCCGACTAGGGATGATTCCTCGGAAGGTCGTACTGCTTTGCTCAATACGGTTGCTGTCTATTTCCATTTTTTGGAGAGTTTCCTCATAAATGAGGTTTAATCCGCTGCCGCCATCCATGAGCACCTTAGTGAGCCGAAAGCCGTCCACAATTGGACTGAGGACCAAAGCGACTGGTGCTCGGGCTGTTCAGAATTTAGGTTCGTCACTGGCATTGAAGGTGATAGCCGTGTCGCTCCATGGATTTATTGCTGCCACATGGCAGACTTCGGCAAGGCCGCGGAGTGCTCGCTTGCGCCTATTATTTGAAGCGAAGGTCTCAGAGACCGTTAATACTGTGTTGTTATCCGTGGGAAGGTGCTCTGAGGTATTTTGGGTGAGAAGATCCTCACCGCTTTTGGCCACCTGCCAGAGTACCCAACATGCTCTAAGGCTGTGTGTTGATATGGTATCCGCTGTACTATGGATTTTGCAGGGCCCGTTGAGCCTTCCCTCCAATACGGTTCCACGCCCTGTAGTGGGCTTTTGCTTCTTTGTAATTGAGTCGGGTGACTTATGAGAGTGCACCCTTTTAATTCGGACTGGGGTTTTTGTCAGAGCCGGATTATCCCAAAATTGCGTTTGGGTTTTCCAGGCACTTTCCATTGCACAGTATTTCCGTACTATGGCCGCCAAGTCAGCGAAGTGTGTTACGTCACAGTGACTTATGGCGTTGAGGACTCCCTTGTCCGTGCAATTGTTGCAAAAGAAGGAAATTGCATCTTCCTCGTGATAGTCCTTGACCTTGTTCATTACAAGGAGAAATCTGGCCCAATAGTGATGTACTATCTCTTGGGGCGCTTGCCTAATGTGGGAAAGATCATTTGTATCTGGGTGGGTGGGTGGATTTAAGTCCAGACCTTGACCCAATCTGTGATCCCGGGGCAGGGGAGTTTCCAATCTTGGAAGTTCGGGCTCCGGGATGTTGCCCTATGGGTTCCGTATGCGGCCTGATTATGGATTCAGGGTTAGGGCAGTGTCCTCCCTTGAGCGAGTATCCTGTTCGGAGAGCTCGGGAATCTGGACATAGTTTGTCCTCAGGATAGAGGGAGAATCACCGCATTGCTCCTCCACCACCGCAGTCTGATGGGTGACCAGCGGAGAGTTAATCTCCCTTTGGTCGGGTTTAAGCCCGATCCGATCGTAGTCCGTAGTGACTCCTAGAGCGGCAATGCGATCCAAGAGCTCGTTCAAAGAGGAGAGCCCCATTGGATCCATATGTTCGGCAAATTTTGAGCCGATGTGGAGGCTATTTTCGATGACCCGAGAGGTCATCGTCGGCGCATCGGCCGAGCGGGCGGTCATGACGAAGCCGCCTAGTCGGAGAGTTTGGCCTACAGCCAGGGCTCCCCCAGAGGTGATGTTGTCCTTGAAAATGAGGCGAGCCATCTTCCTTATGATGACGACATAGTGGAACGCTCAATGAAATCACCAATTTTGGTGTCAAAACCGGCGGATCTCGGGTAGGGTGTCCCGAACTATGCGTCTAAGGCAGATGGTAACAGGAGGCAGGGGACACAATGTTTACCCAGGTTCGGGCCCTCTTGATGGAGGTAATACCCTACGTCCTGCTTGATTGTTCTTGATGATATGAGTATTACAAGAGTTGATCTACCACGAGATCAAAGAGGCTAAACCCTAGAAGCTAGCCTATGGTATGATTGTAGGTTGTCCTACGGACTAAAACCCTCCGGTTTATATAGACACCGGAGGGGGCTAGGGTTACACAAGGTCGGTTACAAAGAGGAGATATACATATCCGTATTGCCTAGCTTGCCTTCCACGCCAAGTAAAGTCCCATTCGGACACGAGACGAAGTCTTCAATCTTGTATCTTCATAGTCCAACAGTCCGGCCAAAGGATATAGTCCGGCTGTCCGGAGACCCCCTAATCCAGGACTCCCTCATAAGCGAAGCACATAGAGTATTCTAACAAATTCCAAATCATGTATGGCTCTCTCAAAAGGTGTGTACAGCAAGGTTGATTGTGGTAAACTAACAAATAAAGACTCAAATAATACAAGACGCTCCAAGCAAAACACATATCATGTGGCGAATAAAAATATAGCTCCAAGTAAAGTTACCGATAGAAGTAGACGAAAGAGGGGATGCCTTCTGGGGCATCCCCAAGCTTTGGCTTTTAGGTGTCCTTAGATTATCTCGGGGGTGCCATGGGCATCCCCAAGCTTAGGCTCTTGCCTCTCCTTGTTCCATAATCCATCAAATCTTTACCCAAAACTTGAAAACTTCACAACACAAAACTTAAAGTAGAAAATCTCGTGAGCTCCGCCAGCGAAAGAAATAAAAGACCACTTCAAGGTACTGTAATGAACTCATTCTTTATTTATATTGGTGTTATACCTACTGTATTCCAACTTCTCTATGGTTTATAAACTATTTTACTAGCCATATATTCATCAAAATAAGCACACAACACATGAAAAACAGAATCTGTCAAAAATAGAACAGTCTGTAGTAATCTGTAGCTAGCACAAGATCTGGAGCCCCAAAAATTCTAAAATAAATTTCTTGACGTGAGGAATTTATATATTAATCATATTCAAAAAGAATTAACTAAATAGCACTCTCCAAATAAAGATGGCAGCAGTCCTCGTGAGCACTAAAGTTTCTGTTTTTTACAGCAAGTGTAACAAGACTTTCCCCAAGTCTTCCCAATGGTTCTACTTGGCATAAACACTAATTAAAAACAAAAAACACAACCAACACAGAGGCTAGATAAATTATTTATTACTAAACAGGAGCAAAAAGCAAGGAATAAAAATAAAATTGGGTTGCCTCCCAACAAGCGCCATCGTTTAACGCCCCTAGCTAGGCATAACAAGCAAAGATAGATCTAGGTATTGCCATCTTTGGTAGGCAATCCATAAGTGGCTCTCATAATAGATTCATAAGGTAATTTAATTTTCTTTCTAGGAAAGTGTTCCATGCCTTTCCTTAATGGAAATTGGAATCTAATATTTCCTTCCTTCATATCAATAATTACATCAATCGTTCTAAGGAAAGGTCTACCAAGAATAAGAGGACATGAAGGATTGCAATCTATGTCAAGAACAATAAAATCTACGGGCACATAATTCCTATTTGCAACACTAAGAACATCATTAATTCATCCCATAGGTTTCTTAATAGTGGAATCCGCAAGGTGCAAGTTTAAAGAGCAATCATCAAAATCACGGAAACCTAACAAATCACACAAAGTCTTTGGAATCGTGGAAACACTAGCACCCAAATCACATAAAGCATAGCATTCATGATCTTTAATTTTAATTTGAACAGTTGGTTCCCACTCATCATAAAGCTTTCTAGGGATAGAAACTTGAAATTCAAGTTTTTCTTCATAAGATTGCATCAAGGCATCAACGGTATGTTTAGTAAACGCTTTATTTTGAGTATCAGCATGAGGAGAATTTAGCACGGATTGTAACAAGGAAATAAAATCAATAAAAGAGCAATTTTCATAGTTAAATTCCTTGAAATCCATAATAGTGGGTTTAGCAACATCTAGGGTTTTAATTTCTTCAATCCCACTTTTATCAATTTTAGCATCAAGATCAAAAAATTCTGAATTCTTGGAACGCCTTCTAGGTAAAGGTGGATCATATTCAGTCCCATCATTATCAAGATTCATATTTCAAAACAAAGATTTAATAGGGGACACATCAATAACTTTTAGATCTTCATCATTATTTTCATAGGAACTAGAAGAACACGCTCTTATAAAGGCATCTTTCTTAGCACGCATCCTAGCGGTTCTTTCTTTGCACTCATCAATGGAAATTCTCATGGCTTTGAGAGACTCATTGATATCATGCTTAGGTGGAATAGATCTAAGTTTCAAAGAATCAACATAAAGAGAAATTCTATCAACGTTCCTAGCCAACTCATCAATCTTAAGCAATTTTTCTTCAATCAAAGCATTAAAATTCTTTTGCGAAGTAATAAATTATTTAATATCAGATTCAAAATCAGAGGGCATATTATTATAATTTCCATAAGAATTGTTGTAGGAATTACCATAATTATTAGAGGGATTACTAGGATAAGGCCTAGGATTAAAATTTCCACTATATGCGTTGTTACCAAAATTGTTTGTCAGGACCCCGATTCTAAGTCACACCGATCTAGCCTGTAACACCTCATATCACTTTACGACCTCACGCATGGTATTCCCATGGGTGTCGCCTTACCATGGCCCGGGACCGTTTGCGCCTTTTGGCTCACGTATATGATAGTGTCGCTAGCATCCATATGACAGAGAACCCGGGCCAACATGACTAGTCGGGAACCCAAAGTGGCACTAACTTACGGGGACATGCATACATGAATCAACATCGAGCATGTCGGTCAGCAGCGTGTGAATCTGGGCTGTAGCACTGGGCTAGCAGGACTCCGGGAACCCGGGCTGTAGCAGGCTAGGCAGGACTCCGGATGTCACCGCGTGACATTTCCCCGAAGGGATGGACACATGAACGAAGTGAATCACATGCCGGCCAGTCAAGTGTTCCGAAGCAGTAGTGCTGGGCTAGCAGGACTCCGGCGAACTGGGCTGTTGCGGACTACTATGGCTCATGGAAGCACAAGACTACATTTCCCCATAAGAGAGGCTACCAAGGATAAACAACTAGGTTGTCGGATCCCACACATACCAAGCATTTCAATCATACACACAATATGCTCGGTATGTGTAAATACAACATGGCACCACAACATAACTCTACGACTCAAGTATTTATTCATTAGGCTCCAAAGAGCCAGATATTACAAACATGGGTCTCATGACCCAACATTCAGAGCATACCAGACAAAGCACATGCGGAAGCTTAACATGTCTGAGTACAGACATCTACAAATGAAAAAGGCTGAGAAGCCTGACTATCTACCAGATCTTGCCGAGGGCACAAGATCGTAGCTGAGGTAACAAGCTAAACATTGAAGTCCAAGCGGAACTACTAGCGAGACTGAAGTCTCTCTGCAAAAACATAAATTAAGCAAACGTGAGTACAAATGTACCCAGCAAGACTTACATCAGAACTAGCTACATATGCATCCGTATCAACAAAGGGGTGGTGGAGTTTGACTGCAGCAAGCCAGCTTTGACTCAGTGGCTAACCTGAATTACGGCTGCAAGTAACTCTTTTGAGGTGGCGCACACGAGTCCACAAATTCACCATACCAACACACCACTATGGATCCACTCCCGTCTCCCTGCGAGAACGCCATCCATAGCACTCACACTTATCTTGCGCATTTTAGAGTATCCACTTTCACTTGTCTATGAACTATGCAAGGGGTCCAAGTTTCCATATCTGAGGAATCCGGCTATTCGAATAGATAATGAAAACCCTGCAGGGGTGTACTTCTTCACACACGCTCTCGCCACTTACCACCATGTACACATCGTGTATCTCGGCAACCTTCAAGCGGAAGCCTGGCGAGGGAGTCGGCCACGACCTGACTAACCATCAAGTCTCTAGTCCAGGTTTATCGCCTATTCGGGTTCCATCCACAAGGAGATCCGGCCGGGGTGTCGCTCACGGCCCCAAACGATGTGAGCAGGGTTCCCAAGCCCACCATCCAGGTGCCACTTGGTACACCGGGCCACTGTGCCTAGTCTATCCCAAGCCCACATGTACCGGGTGCCACTTGGTAGACTACTAACACTACCTACAAACACCAGAAACTAGTTGCAACTCCTGGACAGAGATCAGGTTGATTAATAAGTCGAGAGAGCTTGGAGCGCCCGGAGCCCAATGTGTGGTAGTAACTGTTCATGGATCACAAACACAGAACTCAGTTCCTGAGGACGGCTGCAATGAGACAACCCACCATGCACTCCTACATGGCCTCTCACCGCAACCTTTACCAAATCGTGTTCACACACTTAGCTCTCAACAGTAGGACATGTTCACAACTTTCCAATTCACCCCCGATGAATCAGACCTGACACAACTCTAAGCAATAGCAGGCATGACAAACAAGCATGAATGAGTAGGCACATCAGGGCTCAAACAAATCCTACTCATGCTAGTGGGTTTCATCTATTTACTGTGGCAATGACAGGTCATGCAGAGGAAAGGGGTTCAACTACCACAGCATGTAACAGTTGAAACGTTGTTGTCCTAATGCAGTAAAAGAGAGCAGGAGCGAGAGAGTGGGCTTGTATCGGAATGAACAAGGGGGTTTTGCTTGCCTGGCACTTCTGAAGATAATATAGTTCTTCATCGGTGTCATCGATCACGTCGTCGGAAACATCGTCGACTGAGAAGGGACGGTTACCGGCAAACAGAGAAGGACACAATCAATGCAATGCAACAATATGATGCATGAATGTGACATGGCAATATGCTGTTGATTGGCCTAATGCAACTAGCAACAAGTTAAATGGAGTTGGTTTGAACACTAGGTTCAAATTCAAACTCCATATGTGCTTTCTTAAATGTCATTTACTTGAATTTTCCTAAACAGAGGATATAAGTTGCTCTATCATGCATGAAAATACCATAAACAGATTCTTTGGATTTTTCTGATCATTTTTCATATATAATTTGTTTCATTTGGAGTTACGGTTGAATTACTATGAATTTTTGAAGTTTATACTAATTTCTGGAATTTTCTGGATTATTTTAAATCCAGAAAATGTTAACTGCGCCAGCATGACGACAGCGCGACGTCAGCAGGTCAACAGCGCCAGCCAGGTCAAACCTGATGGCTGGGACCCGCACGTCAGTGTAACAGCGTCAGCAGCAGAGGCTGACCTGTGGGGCCCGATTAACGTTGAAGTGGCAAGGTCGAACTGACCTGTGGGGCCACGGGCATTAGCTTAATTTAAACAGGGAATAACCCTGTAGGTAATTAAGGGGTGGGGCCCGTCTTTCAACGACACAGGTGTCTGCAAAACACGTGATTAACCTAATCTAATGACGCCAGGTCAACGAACTGCGTTCAGCCGCCGGTGACGAAATCCCGCAGCGGTGGCTCGCCGGAGTTGCTCGGGACGGCGCTACAGGCGTCGGCTGGACGCGCGAAGACCACCAGAGGGTAGCCCGCGCTCTCCCGCATCCAGAGGAGCAGGTGGGTGGCTGCGGGGGCACCGGAGCTCGCCGGAACGAAGCTCGCGGCGGTGACCGGAGTTTGGGCGTCGAACGACTCGACGGTGCAGGGCATGGCAGGAGATGCGGTTAGGCGCGTCTGACTCGTGGGGGTGCGGGGAGTGCGTTAGGCACCAGCGGTGACCAAAAGGTCACCGGAGTGACGCCGGCGTCAAGCTCATGCGGCGGAGAGGCTCGACTCTGGTAGAGGAGGCGGCTAGAGGATGCGTACAAGCGCGGGGAGCAGGGGAGAAGATGGTGGAGCTCACAGCAGGGTCAGAGACGGTCTCAGCGAGCTCGGGGAGGCGGAGACGGCGGCAAATCGATGGCGGCGATCCTCGGTGGCCGAGGAGGGGAACGACGGAGCTGGCGGCATCCAGGGCTTCCGGCGCCTGCTATCTTGGTGAGGAGGAAGAGGGGGACGAGGCGGAGCTCGTGGGCAGCTCCAGGGGACGGAGGAGAGGCGGTGGGCACGACAACAGCAAGCGGTGGCGACGGCAGCATTCGGTGGCGCCGCGGGGCGGGGAAGAGGAGGGAGAGGAGGTCCAGTGAGAGAGGTGAGAGGTGCAGAGGGTCCAGGGGGGGTGCATGGCGACATCCTGGGCATCGAGGCAGCGACGGGAAGCAGGAGGTGGCGTGGCGTGTGGCCAGCGTGCAGCGAGCACGTGCCCTGCGTCCGACTGGCGCGAGGTGGAAGACACCTCTGCCCCTGGTGGGCTGGGCTGTCTTACCGGGCCGCCAGCTGGCCAGTTAAGTTCCTTTCTCCTCTTCTGTTTTTCTATTTTGTTTCCTGTGTTTTGATTTAGTTTCTAAACCAAATCATTTTTGTAGCTTCTGAAAATTATCATGTGGCCTGATACAACATATTCAGAGCCACTCACAAGTTTTCAGAATTATTGGAGTTATAAAAGTATTTATAGGAATTTATATCTCCAATTCAAATAAGTACTGACTTAACTCAAAGACCCAAATAAATATTTCTATGATTCCAAAAATATTGGTTTGAATTTTACCTCTTGCCAATATTTTCAGAAATGAACAGGAACATTTTCTTGGGTTTATTTGAAGCAATTTTTTAATGTTGATCATTTTTAGAAATGATTTCTAAGGCTTTCCACTTTCCCCAATTCAACTTTCATAAATTTAAACATGATGCAAGATGATTGATGCAAGGACAAGCAGTGACTAGCTAGGGATGTGACATTGTTCCTACCAACAAAATTCACATCCATAGATTCATTATTATTCTCAATCAAAGTAGACAAGGGCATATCATTATGATCAGAAGAAACACTCTTACTAGCAAATAATTTCATAAGTTCATCTATCGTTCCGCTCAAAACATTAATTTCTTGTATCGCATGCACCTTTTTATTAGTAGATCTTTCAGTATGCCATTGAGAATAATTAACCATAATATTATCTAGGAGTTTAGTAGCTTCTCCTAAAGTGATTTCCATAAAAGTGCCTCCCGCGGCCGAATCTAAAAGATTTCTAGAAGCAAAATTCAATCCGGCATAAAATTTTTGTATAATCATCCACAAATTTAAACCATGAGTAGGGCAATTACGTATCATTAGTTTCATTCTCTCCCAAGCTTGTGCAACATGTTCATGATCAACATGCTTAAAATTCATAAAATCGTTTCTAAGAGAGATGATCTTAGCGGGAGGAAAATACTTAGAGATAAAAGCATCTTTGCACTTGTTCCATGAATCAATACTATTTTTAGGCAAAGACGAAAACCAAGCTTTAGCACGATCTCTAAGCGAAAAAGGAAATAGCTTCAATTTAACAATATCATTATCCACATCTTCTTTCTTTTGCATATCACACAAATCAACGAAGCTATTTAGATGGGTAGCGGCATCTTCACTAGGAAGGCCGGAAAACGGATCTTTCATGACAAGATTCAGCAAAGCAATATTAATTTCACAAGATTCAGCATCGGTAAGAGGAGCAATCGGAGTGCTAATAAAATCATTGTTGTTGGTATTGGTGAAGTCACATAACTTAGTATTATCTTGAGCCATTGTGACAAGCAAACGAACTAACACACAAGCAAACAAAAAAACAAGCGGGCAAAAAGAGGCAAATAGAGAAAGAGAGGGAGGATAGATAGAGAGAGGGCGAATAAAAGGGAAAGGATGAAGAGGGGGAGAGGAAAACTGGAGGCAAATGACAAATAATGTAATGCGGGAGATAAGGGTATGTGATGGGTACTTGGTATGTTGACTTTTGCGTAGACCTCCCCAGCAACGGAGCCAGAAATCCTTCTTGCTACCTCTTGAGCACTGCGTTGGTTTTCCCCGAAGAGGAAGGGATGATGCAACAAAGTAGCGTAAGTATTTCCCTTAGTTTTTGAGAACCGAGGTGTCAATCTAGTAGGAGGCTACGTGCGAGTCCCTCGTACCTACACAAAACAAATAAATCCTCGCAACCAACGCGAATAGGGGTTGTCAATCCCTACACGGCCACTTACGAGAGTGAGATCTGATAGATATGATAAGATAATATTTTTGGTATTTTTGTGATAAAGATGCAAAGTAAAATAAAGGCAAAGTAAAAAAGCAAAGGAAATAACTAAGTAGTAGGAGATTAATATGATGAAGATAGACCCGGGGGCCATAGGTTTCACTAGTGGCTTCTCTTGAGAGCATAAGTATTCTATGGTGGGTGAACAAATTACTGTTGAGCAATTGACAGAATTGAGCATAGTTATGAGAATATCTAGGTATGATCATGTATATAGGCATCACGTCTGAGATAAGTAGACCGACTCCTGCCTGCATCTACTACTATTACTCCACTCATCGACCGCTATCCAGCATGCATCTAGAGTATTAAGTTAAAAACAGAGTAACGCCTTAAGCAAGATGACATGATGTAGAGGGATAGACTCATGCAATATGATGAAAACCCCATCTTGTTATCCTCGATGGCAACAATACAATACGTGCCTTGCTACCCCTACTGTCACTGGGAAAGGACACCGCAAGATTGAACCCAAAGCTAAGCACTTCTCCTATTGCAAGAAGGATCAATCTAGTAGGCCAAACCAAACTGATAATTCGAAGAGACCTGCAAAGATAACCAATCATACATACAAGAATTCAGAGAAGATTCAAATATTGTTCATAGATAGACTTGATCATAAACCCACAATTCATCGGTCTGAACAAACACACCGCAAAAAGAAGATTACATCGAATAGTTCTCCACAAGAGAGGGGGAGAACATTGTATTGAGATCCAAAAAGAGAGAAGAAGCCATCTAGCTACTAACTATGGACCCATAGGTCTGAGGTAAACTACTCACACTTCATCAGAGAGGCTATGGTGTTGATGTAGAAGCCCTCCGTGATCGATGCCCCCTCCAGCGGAGCTCCGGAACAGGCCCCAAGATGGGATCTCGTGGATACAGAAAGTTGCGGCGGTGGAATTAGGTTTTTGGCTCCGTATCTGATCGTTTGGGGGTACATAGGTATATATAGGAGGAAGGAGTACGTTGGTGGAGCAACAAGGGGCCCACGAGGGTGGAGGGCGTGCCTGGGGGGGGGGGGTAGGCGCGCTCCCTACCTCGTGGCCTCCTCTTTTGTGCCTTGACGTAGGGTCCAAGTCTCCCGGGTCTTGTTCGTCGAGAAAATGACATTCCTGAAGGTTTCATTCCGTTTGGACTCCGTTTGATATTCCTTTTCTTCGAAACCCTAAAACAGGCAAAAAACAACAATTCTGGGCTGGGCCTCCGGTTAATAGGTTAGTCCCAAAAATAATATAAAAGTGGAAAATAAAGCCCAATAATGTCCAAAACAGAAGATAATATAGCATGGAGCAATCAAAAATTACAGATACGTTGGAGACGTATCACACCCCAAGCCCAACACAGACGCCTTTTTTGACAAACAAACTCGGCCAAACAAGACACATATTCGGCGAAACTAGGTGATTTTCATTGATGTTTGTACATACAAACTTAAAAACTGAAAGTGCGTTATATCGACTAGAGGGGGGTGAATAGGCAATTTTTACAAATTCGTCACTGAAGAATTTCAGGGTGAGGAAATTCCTAAGCAACAAACTACTTAGCAGCAGAATATGTACTCAGATGCAAGCATAATAGAGCAATAGCACAGTCATCATGATGAAATGAATACACGCACAAAGTACAAGTAGCATAAGCACAGGATAAGCAGGCTGAAGACAAGGTGACTGAAGAATTAGGATTGAGGAAATTGAGAAAGTGTTCAGTCAAAGTCTTCAAATAGTAACGATCAAGTAGAACAGTATATGAATGAGGAAATGGAAGGGTTGAGGAAATAGAGCCAGTAGCTCGGTGAAGACAGTGGTTTGGTAGACCAGTTCCAACTGTTGTGACAGTTGTACGTCTGGTTGGAGCGGCTAGGTATTTAAACCTGAGGACACACAGTCCCGGACACATAGTCATCACCGTATTCTCCTTGAGCTAAGGTCACACAGACCTCACCCAATCACTCGTGGTAAGTCTTCAGGTGACTTCCAAACCTTCACAGACTCGGTCACTCGGCGATCCACAATTTCCTTTTGGATTATCTAGACCATGACGCCTAATCGTCTAGAGGGTGCACAATCCTCAAAGTTAACAAGCATCAGTTCCAGACAGGAACAATCTCTTCAGTGATGCTAAATCAATTTGGGTTTGTAGGTGTTTGGGTTTGGGTTTTTCCTCACTTGATGATTTTCGCTCAAAGTCCTCGGAGGATGGGATGCTCTCAATGACAAGTGTCAGTTTCTCTTGGAGCAGCCAACCAGCTAGTGGTTGTAGGGGCGGCTATTTATAGCCTAGGGAGCAGCCCGACATGATAAGACATAAATGCCCTTCAATGATATGACCGTTAGGTGGGTAGATATTTTGGGTCAGTTGGCGCATAGCACAACAACGGTCGGATCTTTGAGCTATCAAATTCCTCAAGGCTATCATGTTCCTCACTTGTAGGCAATCCGCACTAACGAATTCCTAACTCCTTAGTCAGAACAAATTCCTCAGAGACTAGAAGATCTTTGTCTCTGTCACTGAAGAAATTGACTGAATTGTATGAGATTTCCAATGGTTTCACTCGAAAGGATTGGTAAGTGTAGGATTTTGAGATGAGCATCACTTGGAAACTTTTCCTTAGTTTTACCTCGACCCCCTGTAATAGTACGGTGTTTCCTATGACTCAAGAAAGAGAAAATGAAACTAGGAAAACAAAAGTCTTCACGCTTCATAATCCTCGCATGAATATCAAGTCTTCAAGGTCACACCAATTTTCTTCACTTTCAAAGTCTTCAGAAAGCCAAAGTCTTCAGTTGAAGACATTCATTTTTAGGGATCCACTTTGATCGTAAATATCAAACTCCTCATAGACTTATAGACCTATGTACACTCGCAAGCTCATTAGTCCCTTACCTATAAGTCTTCAACACACCAAAATCACTAAGGGGCACTAGATGCACTTACAATCTCCCCCATTTTAGTAACTGATGACAATATAGGTTAAGTTTTCAACGGGGATAAACATATGAAGTGTAAATACCGATATTGAGGATTTTGATTGCAAGATATAGAAGAACTCCCCCTGAAGATGTGCATATGTGAGGAATTTGCATTTAGTAGAAAATGCACATTGTAGAGTGGAATCAGGGAGATCTCCCCTATATGTTGTAATTCATACACGCATTTATCATATGATATGTAGAACTTGAAATGCATGATGAAATATGGTGTCTGGTGTAATTCAGCATGCGTGCGTTAACATATATGAGGAAATAGCATGCAGAAAAATATAGCAAAATCATCAGACCACCAACGGACTTAAGTTTACAGCTCGATCCAACAAATACTTCAGAAGAACGAGAGTTGTAACTTAGCAAAAAAACACCCATATATAGAGACCCGCTTGAAGACTAACTCAAATTTCTCCCCCTTTGTCAGCGAATGACCAAAAGGGACGGAAAATGAGGACTAACGCCCCTGAAGAATATCATCACGATGTCGATGGAGGAGCGTCAGCGTTGTTGGGGTCGTCTGTTGATGTAGGGCTTGCCGTAGTGTCATTCAAATCTTTGGCTTCATCAGTCTTGTGCGATGAAGAATATGAACTAGCAACCAAGTGAGGAACTTTGACCTTCTTGAATTTCTTCGAAGGCGGCTGAGACCAGTGAAAGTCATGTTGGAAGCCCATCTACTTAAGATGTTCATCACCGTATAGGTGAGACAATACAACCCAAGTGCGGTCAAAAACTTCATGCCAATAGTAGTGGTTCTTCTTCACAGTGTTTTACATGATTGTCATGTTCTGAAGAATTGAACCAAACTGTCGCTTGACCCACTTGTGATTGCGATCGACCTTCTGAAGACTGAGGATAAGCTCACGATAAATCATCACCCTTGGAGCAGTGGCTTGAGGATATTTCTTTGAAGCATTTGCGGCAGAATCATGTGTGGCAGAGTCATCATTGGTGGAATAGGGTGCAGCTTTGCGAAACTGTCCATCCAATGGACAAGTGCCTTCATCAATGACAACAGCCTTGCCCTTCTCATCAGCTGAGGAAATAGTCCTTTTGAGGACTTCAATTGGTGGCAAGTAGCTGAGATGATTTTGACAATCAGCCTTATAGTTGATTGAAGAACTTGATCTGATTAATCTCATGATCCAGGGAGCGTAAGGCTTCAATTCAAATGGTGACAAAGCTACATTGGCCAAAGTCAACATGAAGAAATCATGGTAGTTGATAGGAATACCATGTATGATGTTGAAAAGAAGATTCTTCATAATGCCAACAACTTCTTCATCATCGGAGTTGTGGCCCTTTATAGGACTGAGGGTTTTGTCAATATTCTATAGATCGTCCTTGGCACATAGAGAAATTCCTCCATGATAAATGTGGTCCGTGGAGCTTGGCCTGGCTTCAAAGGCTTCATTAGAACTTGCATCAGATGGTTTGAAAGTTCAGGTTCATCAAAGATGTGCCTTGCACCTTCAGTGGGACGACTGACTGGGATGGCATGAAGCAATTCAGAGGCCGGTGCTTTGTAGTGAGTATTTTCTGTCATCTAGTCCAATACCCATGAATTGACATCTTCAACATTGCCAGTGACGTGCAACATGGCATAGAACTCAAGAATGAGTTCTTCATTCCAGTCGCAGATGTCGGTGCAGAAGTTGAGCAGCCCAGCGTCATGAAGAACACTGAGGACTAGGGAGAAGCACGGTAGAGACTCCATATCCACGTGAGGAATTTGCTCATGATCAAAGATCTTGTCCTTATCAAACAACGGTGAGGAATAAAAGTTCATCTGGCTGGCAGTCCAAAAGCGCTTGTGTCGAAGACGAGCAAAGTCATATGGATTGTAGTCAGTGAAGAAAATGTGCTCATTAAAGAAATCTTCAGCCTAGAACTTCTGCTTCTTGGAGTGAGGATTCAGTGGCTTGGGCTGAAGATTTGCAGTTGAAGTCTTCACAGCCTCTTGAAGCATAGTCTCTGGAGCCACAGGCTGAGGAATTTTAGGAACAGTGTCATCAATAGCAGCCTAGGCCTCCATTTCTTCAACAACATTTACATTAGCACTAGTGGCTAGAACTTCTTTAGGAATAGTGAGAAGAGAAGCTTGACATTCTTCAGAGCCCATGTGAATTTCTTCAGTTTGGACTGGGGATGAGGAATCTGTTGGAGGGTGTGTAGAGTAGTGAATTGGGGTGATGACTTTCCCAGTAGTCATCAGAATCGGTGTTGTACACCCAATATCCACATATTCATCTTCATCATCTGTTTCTTCAACGCCCGCCTCTTCAGATGTAAATTGAGGCATAGGCGATGATACCGGAGGAGTTGAAGTGATGTTGTCCACTTCAATTTCTTCAACCAACTGCTCTGACGAAGCAGCAGACGGATCTTCTTCATCTGACTCACTTGGAATCACATATTACTCACCAAAGGGAACAATCTCCTTTGATGGCATGCTTGATATAGGAACAACATCTATGGGATTTGCATAGGATCTTGTCAAAGTTTTCACTTTCTTCGAAGCTGAAGACTCTGAGGAAGCAGATGCTTTCCTTTTCTTCACAGCTGCTCGCTCCGCAACTTTGGTTTTCTTCGCTTCTGATGCAGAAGGAAGGTTAGAACTTGTTGTTTGTGCAGGAGGAGCAGAGGAAAATGGTGCAATTTCTTTAGGTGCAACTGATGCAGTTGCCCTGGCACGCTCAGTTTCTTCAGGCGCAGTAGCAGATGCTTCAACTGGCATGGCTTGTTCTTCAGGCGCAACACTAGAGGTTGCTCTGGAAGTTTCTTCAGCGGCTGGAATATCTTCATCAGCCCTGGTGCTTTGAGAATCATCAATAACCTGATTTTCATCAGATGTGCTTGCATGTTCTTCAGTTGGCTGTGTAGATGCTTCAGCCTAAGGAATTTCATGTTGCATTGAAGCTGCAACATTTGAGGTAAATCCCTTGGTCAGCTTGATGAATCTTACTTTGGCACCTAGCCAATCAGCATAGTATCGCTCAAATTCATCACTTAGACCCTTGATTTCTGTTTGCAGAGATACAAGTTCATCACGTGATAGCGTCAGAACATTGTTCTTCAGAAAGCGCTCTTTATTGTACTGAGCTTTCTTCACTTTCCTCCCCTGTTCAAATTTCCATTTTCCACATCAATGAAGGCCATCAACACATGACTTTAGCCAGGTGTGAGTTTGAAATCAGGCATAGGAGTGTTGGGGTCCTTGTGCCAGAGATCAATGAAGTCAAGGATCAACATGGGATCCAGTAGAAGAGGCACATTGCTGCCTTTGGCTCTAGCGGCCCTTTGCTGTCTGTCTATGATGATTTCCGCTAATTCTTCATCATCAGCTTCGTCTTCACTAGACGGCACTTGGAAGGCAACCTGCTTCTTATGAGGACTTGGTCTTGTACCTCGTCCAGCAGTGGCCTTTGTCTTCATCAAAGTTGGGTCAGTTAAGGACTGAGGAGGAGCTGAAGAACATGCAGATGCTCCTGAAGCAATTGAGATACCAGTGGTCCTTTGGCAAGAGGCGAGATGCGTAGGTGCCGAGGACTTTGTAGGAGCACCTGAAGGTTTTACAACAGTGGGTACTAGAGCTGCTTGAGGAATATGTCGTGAGGGCCTTGATGATCTTGGCCATGAGGGCATTGCAGCAGAGGAACTGGGCTTGTGCGCAGGCTTCTTGGGCATAGCCTTCTTGGGCTTGCTAGCAGAGGCCTCAGCAGCGGCAACAACAGAGTCTTCATTGAATTTCTTCACCGCTTCTTTGGCCATTTTGACCAACTTGGCTTGCCGTTTGGCCCATTCATCTGGAAAATCCTTACCATGCTTGATGCTAGTGGGATCAACTACTTGCCCGGGTATCAATGGAGGTCTTGGTCAAGGAGGGTGTAAAGCGAATTTCTTCATGTACTTTGGAGTTACATATATGTACTCCCTCCATTCCTATGCCCATCTCCTTTCGATCCTTTGAATGCGCACCTTGCACTAATTTTTGTTCTCCTTGCCATGTTTGGCTTTATCAGGAGTGCAATATTCCTCATAGATGTTATCTGGGATCTCAAAAGTTGTATTCACTTCTGGTCTCTTTCCTCCCTTCTGAGGTCTCTTGCCATCAGCCATTTTCTTCAGCTGAGGATTTTGAACAATAGAATTCTCTGACGAGGTATGCAATTTGTCTTCAAGGAACACTACAAATGAGTTAAGTTGATGAGAACCTAGAGATTCAGCGGCAGACATGTGTACCTGTGAATAGTGTATATGTGTGAAGAATTTGGAGAGGTCATATGCGTTCTCAGAAGTTTTTCAAAAGAAACAAGTTTGAGGAATTTGACCAGGAGTGTCTTGAGGAATTTCACTAAGCGGTATTTGACTTAGGTTCCAGAGTTGTATAGATTGAAAATCCACACAATTGAGGAATCTTCAAGAAAAACGTTGCTTAGAGAAGCAAATCAAGAAACAGATGCAAGTGTGGTGTTTACGAGTGTGGAAGTTGAAGAATAAACACCTTTTGAAGATTTTGTGGAAATCATCAGAATCAACAAGGGTAGTAAAAATAGATTTTATTTACCCTTGACGAAGAACACGACGAACTGGGAGTTGAAGATGGGAAGTTCGTCCATTCAGATCTTCCACGCCCTAACTTGGTGGTGGAAGACAACTACGGCGGCGGCGGAGTGAACATTTCCGTGGCTGGTGTGAGTACGACGGCAACGAGGTCGAGGCAGTGAAGCTCTTCCTCACCGGCAACGATGGAAGGTAGCGGTGGCGCTAGGTCAAAGAGATCGAGCGAGGGGAGTGAGGTCGAACGAGGTAAATGCGGTCTAAGGAGGGTGAGGGGTATTTATAGCTGAGGTGAAAAACCGCTCGTCTGAGGAAAATGGAAGAACGTGCCCCTGACCCTTCTCATCCTAGCAAAATGTGTCACCCACATACTGTTAAGTGGAGATCATGGGTGAATAGAATAATTTCATCATGGGGTGTGGAACGGTTTGAGCGGCAAAAGCCGAAAATTCAGATAAGAATATTTTAAAGTTTCATTTGCAAATTCTTCAGCTGACAAGGACACAGTGAAGATTTTGAACGGGTTTCAAATGGAACGCACATGAAGAATTTGTGAACGGACTGGGTTGAGTTTATCATAGAGGGGGAAGGATCCGATCACATTCACTTAGCAGAAAAGTCAACTTGAAGAATTAGCAATAAGTGAATGCTGTAGAGGACTGAAAACTGGAATATATATATATAGTCAATGAAGAACAAGGTCGGAAAGAGTGAAGACTTGCAAACTTGAAGAATTTGAACAACTGAGGAATTTCAAAACTGAAAAAAACTCAAATTGAAGATTTTCAATTTTGTTGGTGGCGTGGCCCACCGTATAAGAATGATGATTTCAGACGTCGCGTACAATTGTCGTAGGGCTTTGAGAATCAAATTCTTCGTTAATTTCTTCACACTTAGAGGGTTAGTCTTCATTGATTGAAGAAAAACGCTACTTCGTGTGTTGCACATCTAAGTCATCAATTTGCATAAGTGTTAGGATGTGTGTCCTTTTCAAAGGACATTGAAAGTGCGTTATATCGACTAGAGGGGGGTGAATAGGCGATTTTTATGAAATTCTTCACTGAGGAATTTGCCGGTGAGGAAATTCCTTAGCGAAGAACTACTAGCAGCGGAATAAGTACTGAAAAGTAAACATAACAGAATACAAGCATGGTCATCATGATGAAATGAAGACAGGCACAGAGTACAGGTAGCGTAAGCACATGATGAAGACAAACAGACTGAAGAAATTGAACTGAGGAAATTGAGAAAGTCTTCAGTCAAAGTCTTCAAACACAGATATGAACAAGCACACAACACAGTTATGAGGGAAGGAAAGAGTTGAGGAAATAGAACCAGTGAGCTTGGTGAAGACAATGATTTGGTAGACCAGTTCCAACAACTGTCTCAGTTGTACGTCTGGTTGGAGCAGCTGAGTATTTAAACTCGAGGACACACAGTCCCAGACACCTAGTCCTGAACACGCAGCTCAGGACACCCAGTCCTCACCGTATTCTCCTTGAACTAAGGTCACACAAACCTCGTCCAATCACTCATGGTAAGTCTTCAGGCGACTTCTGAACCTTCACAAACTTGGTCACTCGGCGATCCACAATTCCTCTTGGATGCTCTAGACCATGACGCCTAACCGTCTGGAAGAAGCACAGTCTTCAAAGGTAACAAGCGTCGGATCCACGCAGGATCAATCTCTTCAGTGATGCTCAATCACTTGGGGTTTGTAGGTGTTTGGGTTTTGGGTTTTTCCTCACTCGATGATTTTCGCTCAAAGTCCTCAAAGGATGGGTTGCTCTCAAATGACAAGTGTCAGTTTCTCTCGGAGCAGCCAACCAGCTAGTGGTTGTAGGGGGCGGCTATTTATAGCCTAGGGAGCAGCCCGACATGATAAGACATAAATGCCCTTCAATGATATGACCGTTAGATGGATAGATATTTTGGGACAGCTGGCGCATAGCTCAGCAATGGTCGGAATTTTGAGTGGCAAAATCCTCAGGGCTATCATGTTCCTCACTGTGTAGGAAATCCGCACTGGCGAATTCCTAACTCCTCAGTCAGAACAAATTCCTTAGATACCAGAAGAACTTCGTCTCCGTCGCTGAAAAATATGACTGGACTGTATGAGATTTCCAATGGCTTCACTCGAAGGGATTGGTAGGTGTAGGATTTTGAGTTGAGCATCACATGAAATTTTTTTTCCTTAGTATTTCCTCGACCCCCTTTAACAGTACGGTGTTTCCTATGACTCAAGAAAGAGAAAATGAAACTACGAAAACATAAGTCTTCACGCTTCATGTTCCTTGAATGAATACCAAGTCTTCAAGGTCGCACCAATTTCTTCACTTTCAAAGTCTTCAGAAAGTCTTCAGAAATCCAAAGTCTTCAGTCGAAGAACTTCATTTTTAGGGGTCGACTTTCTCTGTAAATATCAAACTCCTCATAGACTTATAGACCTGTGTATACTCACAAACTCATTAGTCCCTTAACCTATAAGTCTTCAATACACCAAAATCACTAAGGGGCACTAGATGCACTTACAATCTCCCCCCTTTTGGTGATTGATGACAATATAGGTTAAGTTTTCAACGGGGATAAACATATGAAGTGTAAATACTGATATTGAGGAATTTGATTGCAAGATATAGAATAACTCCCCTTGAAGATGTGCATAATGAGGAATTTGATTTTGAAGCAATGCACACTTGAAGAGTTGAATCATGGAGATCTCCCCCTATATCTTGTAATTCATACACGCATTTTACATATAATAGTGAAGAATTTGAAATGCATGATGAAATATGGTGACTGATATAATTCAGCATGCGTGCAATAATATTAGCGAGGAATAAGCATGTAGAAAAACGACTCAAGAGTATCAGAGCACCATCGGGTTTAAGTTTACAACTCGATCCAGTAAAGTCTCAGAAGAACGAGAGTTGCAACTTGAAAAAAAAACGCCCATATAGAAAGACCCGCTTGAAGACTAACTCAAAATTCTCCCCCTTTGTCATCAAATGACCAAAAGGATCGAATATGAGGACTAAACGCCCCTGAAGAATGTCAAGTTGATGAAGGAGCGCCAGCATTGTTGGGGTCGTTTGTTGTAGTAGGGCCTGCTGCAATGTCGTCCAAGTCTTCATTCTCATCAGTGTCGCGTGATGAGGAATATGAGCTGGCCACCAGAGAAGGAACCTTGACCTTCTTGAATTTCTTCGGCGGGGGTGCAGACCAGTCAAAATCTTCCTTGAGACCCATTTTCTTTAGATCGTCTTCACCATACAGATGTGAGAGAATGGCCCAGGTGCGACCGAAGACTTCATGGAGGTAGTAATGGTTTTTCTTCACTGCATTGTGTGTAGCAGTCATGTTGTGAAGAAATGAACCAAACTGACGCTTAACCTATTTATGATTTCGATCCACCTTCTGGTGAAGACTAAGCAGAAGCTCATGATCAGTCATCACACGAGGAGCAGTGGCTTGAGGAGTAGACTTGGGTGCATTGGCAGAGTCATGTGTGGCAGAGTCATCATTGGTGGAATAAGAGGCAGATTTGTGAAACTGGCCATCCAATGGACGAATGCCTTCATTTATAACAACTGGTGCCTTGCCCTTTCCATCAACTAAGGAATAGGTCTGCTTGAGGACTTCAATCGGGGGCAAGTAGCTGAGGTGATTCTGAAAATCAGCTTTGTAGTTGAGTGAAGACCTTGTCCTGAGGAATCTCATAATCCAAGGTGCATAAGGCTTTAGCTCAAACGGAGACAGTGCAACATTTGCCAGAGTCCTCATGAAGAAATCGTGATAATTGACAGGAATGCCATGAACGATGTTGAATACCAGATTCTTCATGATGCCAACAATTTCCTCATTAGATGAGTCATGGCCTTTGATAGGACTTATTGTCCTCGTAAGAATACGATAGACAGTTCTGGGCACATAAAGCAATTCCTTCACGAGGAATTTGGTTCTTGGTACCTGACCTGGCTTCAAAGGTTTCATCAGCACCTGCATGTAGTGATTTGTAAGCTCAGGTTCACTGTAGATGCAATGAGCTTCTTCAAGGGGAGGACTGAGTGGTAAGGCACGAAGAAATTTAGAGGCTGGTGCAGCGTAGTGAGTGTTTTCAGACATCCAGTCCAGCACCCATGAATTCACACCTTCAGAATCTCCTGTGATGTGCAGCGTTGCATAGAATTGAAGAATCAGTTATTCATTCCAATCACAGATGTCAGAGCAAAAGTTTAACAATCCAGCGTCGTGAAGAACACTAAGGACTGGTGCGAAGCACGGCAGAGACTCCATATCCACGTGAGGAATGTGCTCATGGTAGAAGATTTTCTCTTTGTTGAACAACACTGAGGAATAGAAATTGGCTTGACTAGTAGTCCAGAAACGCCTCTTCCTAATGCGAGCAGAGTTATATGGGTTGTAGACTTCAAAGAATACGTGCTCACCGAAGAAATCATCAGCCTTGAACTTTTGCTTGCATGAGAATGGATCCTTTGGCTTTGGCAGAGGAGTGTCAGTGAGTTGCATCACGACCTCAGGAATCACAATATCAGGTTCTTCAGGCTGAGGAATTTCTGGTTCCTCTTTAGTGGCAGTCTGCATCTTCAGATGTTCAGCAGCAGCAGTTTCTTCAGCACTAGTGGCTGGAATTTCCTCATGTACAGATGAAGTGGGGTGAGTTTCTTCAGAGCCCATTTGAACAGTTTGTGCAGGTGACTGAGGTATTTGCTGCAACGATGTGAACATTGGAGAGTTTGGATGCTGACTTTCCCAGAATTCATCACTTATTACGGGTGTGGAGTAGCCAACGTCCACATCTTCATCTTCCATTTCTTCAATGCCAGCCTCTTCAGCTGTGAACTGAGGCATGGGCGAGGAGATGATAGGTGTTGAAGGGATCGTATCCACTTCAATTTTTTCATCAATATGCTCTGACGAAGCAGCAGAATGATTTTCTTCATCAGACCCGCTAGGGATCTCATATTCTTCACCAAAAGGAACAAGGTCCTTTGATGGCATGGTTGAGATCGGAACAACATCAATGGGATTAGCAAATGAACTTGTCAAAGGCTTCATCTTCTTCGGAGCTGAAGAATCTGAAGTAGCTGATGCTTTCCTTTTCTTCACTACTGCACGCTCTGCAGCCTTGGTCTTCTTCACATCTGATGTAGATGGAAGGATCGGAGTTGGTGTTGGCGCAGGAGGAGCAGAGGAATCTGGTTGATTTTCTTTAGGCACAACTGATGCAGTTGCCCTGATTTCTTTAGTTTCTTCAGGCGCACCACTAGTGGATGCCCTGGCAATTTCTTCAGCGGCTGGAATGCAGTCATTAGCCCTGGAACTCACATTTTCTTCAGCAGCCTGATTGTCATTAGCGGTGCTGGCATTTTCTTCAGTAGGCCGAGCAGATGCTTCAGCCTGAGGAATTTCCTGTTGTGTTGGGGCTGCAACATTGGAGGTGAACTATTCTGTTATCTTTACAAATCTGACTTTGGCTCCCAGCCAGTCAGCATAATAGCGATCAAATTCAGCACTCAGTTTCTTGATTTCTGATTGGAGAGCAACAAGTTCTTCAGGTGAAAGTTTCAGAACGTTTTGCTTCAGAAAGCGCTCTTTCTTGTACTGCGCTTTCTTCACCCTCCCCCCCTGTTCAAATTTCCATTTCTCTTCTTGTATGAAGTGAGTCAGCATGTGACTTTGGCCAGGGGTCAGCTTGAAGTCAGGCATGTGAGTGTTGGGGTCCTTGTGCCAAATGTCAATGTATTCGAGGATCAACTTGGGATCCAAAAGAAGTGGCACATTTGTTCCCTTGGCTCTAGCGGCCCTGACTTGCCTATCTCTGATGATTTCTGCAAGTTCATCATCATCAGCTTCGTCTTCTTCAGACGGCACTTGGAAAGCGACTTGCTTCTTCTGAGGACTTGGGCGAGGACCTCGTCCAGCAGTGGCCTTTGTCTTCAGGAGAGAGGGTCCCGTTGAGGAATTTGGTGCAGCTGAGGAACTAGCTGAGACACCTGAGGCAATGGAGATGCCTGCAGTCCTTTGGCACGAGGCAAGATGCACAGGTGCAGAGGACTTTGTCGGAACAGCTGAGGACTTTGGAGGAGCTGAGGGTTTTGAAGGAGCGGGAGCAGCATGAGGAATTTGCCGTGAGGGCTTTGAGGATTCTGGCCGTGAGGGCATTGTTGGTGAAGCACTTGGCTTGCGCGCAGGCTTCTTTGACATAGCCTTCTTCTGCTTGACAGCAGAGGCCTCAGCAGAGGCAATAGCAGCAGCAGAGTCTTCATTGAATTTCCTCACTGCTTCTCTGGCTTGCTTAGCCAACTTGGCTTGGCGCTTGGCCCATTCATTAGGATAGTCCTCACCGTGCTTGAGGCTGGTGGGATCAGCTATTTGGCCAGGTGCCAATGGAGGTCTTGGGCATGGAGGATTGAGTGCGAATTTCTTCATGTACTTGGGAGTGACATATCTGTACTCCCTCCACTCTCTAGCCCATCTCCTCTCTATCTTCTGAATGCGCACCTTGCGCTCATTCTTGGTTTCCTCAGTAGGTGTGCACTACCCAACATATATTTCATCAGGGATCTCAAACTCTGTATTGACCTCAGGCCTCTTTCCTCCTTTCTGTGGCTTCTTACCGTCAGCCATTTTCTTCAATTGAGGAATTTGGACAATTGAATTCTCTGAAGAAGTATGCAACTTTTCTTCGAGGAACGCTGCAAATGAGTTAAGTTGATGAGAACCTAGTGATTCAGCAGCTGACATGAGTACCCGTGAACAGAGTATAGTTGCGAGGAATTTGGAGAGGTCATATGCGTTGTCAGAAGGTTTTCCAAAAAGAACAAGTTTGAGGAATTTGACCAGATGAGTCTTGAAGAATTTCACTAAGCGTTCTTTGTCTTAGGTTCCAGAGTTGTATAGATCGAAGATCCACACAATTGAGGAATCTTGAAGAAAAATGATGCTTAGAGAAACGAATCAAGGACAGATGACTTGTGAGGTGTTTAGTGTGTGAGGATATGAATAAAAACACATTTGAAGATTTTATAGATAATCATTCGAATCAACGAGGGCAGTAAAAGTAACTTTTAATTACCCTGGATGAAGAACACGACGAACAGTGAAGTGGAGAGGTGAAGTTCGTCTATGTAGATCTTCCATGCCCTAACTCGGCGGAGGAAGACGGCTACGACGGCGGCGGAGTGAAGATTTCTACGGTCGGCGTGAGTACGGCGACGGCGAGGTCGGGGAAGTGAAGCTCTTCCTCACCGGCGATGATGAAGTAGCGGCGGTGCTAGGGTTTGAGAAGCTCGAGCTGGAGAGAGGTCGAGCGGAGTAAAACAAGTGAGGAAGGGAAGGAGGGGTATTTATAGCCACGGTGAAAAATTGTTTGCCCGAAGAAATTGGACGAACGTGCCCCTGACCCTTCTTATTCGCTTGACATGTGTCACCCACGTACTGAGAGGTGGAGATCATGTGCGATCGTGGGCGAATGGATAAGTGTATTGTGGGATGCGGAACGGTTTGAGCGGCAAAGCCGAAAATTTAGATAAGATAGTTTTTAAAGTTCCGTTCGCAATTTCTTCAGCTGACAAGGACATAGTGAAGATTTTGAATGAGTTTAAAATAGAACGCATATGAAGAATTTGTGAACAGATTGGGTTGAGTATAGCATAGAGGGGAAGGGTCTGATCACATTCACTTAGCAGAAAAATCAACTTGAAGAATTAGCAATAAGTGAATGCTGTAGAGGACATAAACGCATATATATAGCCAATGAAGAAAGACGACGGAAACTGTGAAGACAATGCAAAGTTGAAGAATATGAATAATTGAGGAATTTCAACTTTTGGTGGTGGCGTGACCCACCGTATAAGAATGATGATTTCAGACACCGCGTACAATTATCATAGGGTTCTGAGAATCAAATTCTTTGTTAATTTCTTCACACTAAGAGTGTTATTCTTCATTGATTGAAGAGAAACGTTTCTTCATGTGTTGCACATCTAAGTCATCAATTTTGCATAAGTGTTAGGATGAGTGTCCTTTTCAAAGAACATTCGAAGATTCTAGGATATTTAGCTCACACCGCAACTTGCTAAATCTCTTCTCATCCAAGGGCATTGTGAAGATATCGGCTAGCTGTTCTTCAGTCTTCTCATGCTCAATAGAAATATCGCCCTTCAACACATGACCACGAAGAAAATGATGACGAATATGAATGTGCTTTGTCTTCGAGTGCTGAACTGGGTTGTGAGCAATCTTGATGGCACTCTCGTTGTCACAGAAGAGAGGCACATTCTTCATCTTGACATCGTAGTCCTTGAGAGTTTGTTTCATCCATAGAAATTGAGCACAGCAAGAACCAGCGGCAATGTACTCATCTTCAGCAGTAGATAGTGATACGCAGTTCTGTTTCTTCGAGGACCAACAGACCAAAGATCGTCCGAGGAAATGACATGTACCAGATGTTGACTTGCGGTCCACACGATCACCAGCATAGTCAGAGTCAGAATATCCAATGAGATCAAAAGCCGAGCCCTTGGGGTACCATAATCCAAGTGTTGGTGTGTGAGCTAGATATCGAAGAATATGTTGCACAGCCTTATGGTGTGATTCCTTCGGTGTAGCTTGAAATCGGGCACACATGCAAACACTAAGCATTATATCTGGCCTAGATGCACATAGGTGCAATAAAGAGCCAATGATGGAGCGGTATACCTTATGATCGGAGTCAATACCATTTTCATCAGTGCACAGATGGCCATTTGCGGGCATAGGAATTTTGACGCCTTTGCAATCTTGCATGCCGAATTTCCTCAGTACATCCTTGAGGTATTTCTCCTGGGATATGAATATGCCATTGCGTTGTTGACGAATTTGAAGACCTAAGAAGAATTTCAACTCTCCCATCATAGACATTCGATATTCTTCACTCATCATATAGGCAAATTCATCACTATAACGTTGGTTAGTACAGCCAAAGATAATATCATCAACATATATTTGGCACACAAACAATTCACCATCATAAGATTTAGTGAAAAGAGCAGGATCGAGTGAATCGGGTTTGAAGCCTTTCTTCATGAAGAATTCCTTCAAGGTATCATACCACGCCCGTGGGGCCTGCTTGAGGCCATAGAGGGCCTTGTTGAGTCTGAAGACTTTGTCAGGATTCTTTGGATCTTCAAAACCTGGGGGTTGAGCAACATATACTTATTCCTCAAGCTTACCATTGAGGAATGCACTTTTCACATCCATTTGATATAAAGTGATATCATGATGGTTAGCATAAGCAAGTAATATGCGAATAGCTTCAAGTCTAGCAACAGGTGCAAAAGTTTCATCGAAATCAATTCCTTCAACCTGTGTGTAGCCTTGAGCTACGAGCCGTGCCTTATTCCTCACCACAAGGCCATTTTCATCTTGCTTGTTGCGGTAGATCCACTTTGTGCCAATGATATTATGCTTGCGAGGATTTGGACGTTTGACTAGTTCCCAGACATTGTTGAGCTCGAACTGATGTAATTCTTCTTGCATGGCCTGAATCCACTCAGGCTCCAGAAATGCTTCATCTACCTTAGTGGGCTCTGTAATAGAGACAAAAGCATAGTGCCCACAAAAGTTAGATAAATGTGAAGCTTTTGAGCGTGTGAGAGGACCTGGCGCTTTGATGTCATTGATGACCTTTTCAACTTGCACTTCTTTTGCAATGCGAGGATGAGCTGGTTGTCATTGAAGAATTTGATCAGCATTCTCTTCAGCACCATTTTCTTCAGTATTTTCTTCAGGTGCATTAGCTCGACGTTCTTCATGTTCTGGAATGAATTCTTCAGCAGATTCTTCAGTAGGAATGACATCCTCAGTAGCCTTGAACTTGATAGTTTCCGCAGGTGATGGTTCATCTATCACAGTAGGTAGGTGCTCTCTTTGCGAGCCATTAGTTTTATCGAACCGCACATCTATAGTTTCAACAACCTTGTGGAGAACGTTGTTGAAGACTCTGTAGGTGTGCAAGTCCTTTCCGTAACCAAGCATAAAGCCTTCATGTGCTTTCGGTGCAAATTTTGAGTTGTGATGAGGATCTCTAATCCAACATTTAGCACCGAAGACTTTGAAATAACTTACATTGGGTTTCTTATCAGTGAGTAGTTCATAGGCAGTCTTCTTGAAGAATTTGTGAAGATATACTCTGTTGATGATGTGGCACACAATATCAATTGCCTCAGTCCAGAAACGACGAGGCGTTTTGTATTCATCAAGCATAGTGCGAGCCATCTCAGCAAGAGTCTTGTTCTTGTGCTCCACGACGCCATTCTGCTGAGGAGTATAAGGAGCAGATAACTCATGAGTAATACCAAGTTCATCAAGATAGTCATCGAGACCAGAATTCTTGAACTCGGTGCCATTGTCACTTCTGATGTGCTTGATCTTCACACCAAAGTTGGTTCAAGCCCTCGAGGAAAATCATTTGAAGACTTCCTGCACTTCATGTTTGTAAGTAACAAGGTGTACCCATGTGTAACGAGAGTAATCATCAACAATAACAAAGCCATATTGAGATGCTTCATTTGAAACAGCAGAATAATGATTAGGACCGAAGAGATCCATGTGAAGCAATTCAAATGGGCGAGTAGTGGTCATGATAGTCTTTGCTGGATGCTTGGCCTTTGTCATCTTCCCAGCTTCACAGGCTCCGCATAGGTGATCCTTGAGGAATTTGACATTCTCAATGCCAATGACATGCTTCTTCTTCGCAAGCGTGTGCAAATTCCTCATGCCTGCATGACCAAGTCATCGATGCCAGAGCCAGCCTTCTGAAGCTTTTGCATTTAGACAAACGGCTGGTTGTGGTCCTGTAGAGAAATCAACAATATACAGGTCTCCTCTCCTAAAGCCTTCGAAGACTTTGGAATTGTCAGCTTCCATAACCACAACACAACGGTACTTGCCAAAGACAACAACCATATCAAGATCACAAAGCATTGAGACAGACATAAGGTTGTATCCTAAGGACTCAATAAGCATGACTTTGTCCATGTGTCTATCCTTTGTGATCGCAACCTTACCTAGACCCAATACCTGACTTTTGCCTTTGTCAACAAAGATGATATGCTTCAGATACGATGGAGATAATGGAGCATCCATCAATAGATTCTTGTCACCAGTCATGTGATTTGTACATCCACTATCGAGGACCCACTCAGTGGCTTTGGGTTGATCATTCTACAGATGAATTAGTGCAGCTTACAATCTCATATACTTCATCAGTGAAGAATATGACATCAATTCATCAGATCAATTTCATCAAGCAAAAGAACAGATAAAGCAATATGAGGACGTGAGAAATGAAAGTTCATTTCTTCATGATTAGCCTGCGTCCTATCAGGCACACTCAGGTCTCTAGCAAATTCTTCAGACGATTACGTACGTCTGGAGACCCGACCCTACAGAAGATATTAGTTCTTTTTCTTCACCACCCACATCTGAAGGAGTGACAAATAGTTCATCATTCTGCGAGTTCCATACGAGAAGGATGGCATAGAAGCCAGTCCATTTCGTTTCACATAAGAGGGGTTAGAGTAAGTATAAGATTAAGTAGAGAAATTCTTCGAGGACTTATGGACATAATGATTTCAAGAATAGTGCACATATCCATAATCCTTAGATCTTCCCTGCGAAACAGACGGGTTAGCACGATGATGTTCATATGAGGACTTTGATCCTTTTGAGGAATATGATCCATGTGAGGAGTTTGGTTCGTACGAGGACTTGGATCCATATGAAGAATTTGATTTGGGGTTCCTATTCTTCACAGGTGGCGTCATGATGACATTCACCTGAAGATTTTCAAGGCATCTTTTGGGAACCCAGATTTTCTTCATAGGGGAACCGTTCCTGTAGTTAGTGCCAACATATCTAGCAAATACTTCACCATTCTGATTTTTGAATAGTTTATAGTTGGAGTCGAATGACTCATCATCAGAACGAGGAGATTCACATGCAAATCCATATAAGCTAGATGGATCAACCAGAGGTCCCTTTGCAGCAACCCATGTAGTTTTGGGGTACTGCTCAGACTTCCAATATGTTCCATCAGCATTGAGTTTCCTCTCAAAGGCAATACCCTCTTTCCTAGGGTTCCTGTTGAGGATCTGCTTTTTAAGCACATCACAAAGAGTCTGATGCCCCTTGAGGATTTTGTACATGCCTGTCATGTACAATTCCTTCAGCCCTGCATCGTCAGTGATACTAGCAATGTCCTCAGATGAGGAATTAGTGATAACAGAGGCATGTGAAGAATTTGAAACATTAGCAGCATTTGAACATTCAGGTGAAGAATTAGCATATTCAAATTCAATGCATTTCAAACATGGAGGAACAAATTCTTCCTGAGAAGCGCTGATTTGTTGAGCAAGTAATGAATCGCGCTCCTTCTGAAGATCTTCATAACTCCCACTTAGCTTCTCAAGGTCTTGCTTTCTTTGAAGAAATTCATAAGAAAGCTTCTCATGATCGGATAAGAGAGTGTTATGATGATCTTAAAGGGTGTCATACTTAGTATGAAGTCTCTGAAGACTTTCAGCCAAAGCTTTTGACTGATCCATTTCTTCACCCAACATATCATCGCTCTTATTTAGCATGTAATGAACTTTTTCCAAAGCTCTTTGTTGTTTAGTGGCAAGGGAAGAAAGTTTGACATAGTTGGGCCCAAATTCATCATCACTAGACTCGGATAGGTAGCATTCAGTTACCTCAGCATATTTTGCCATAAGGCATGATGCAGAAGATGATGATTCTGGTTCGAATGTCATCGCTTTGAGAGATTCCTTGAAGTCCTCAAACCAAGGATCATGACAGGTTCAATGACCTTCATAGACCTCAGAGAGACGGTCCCAGATAAGCTTCGCATGATTGAGATGCATGATATTCCTGAACTGATTTTGAGACAGACAGGAGCAGATGACGTCTTTCGCCGTGAGGTTGAGAAGAGTGTACTTGCGAATGTCATCTGCTTCCGCCATCTTGCACAGATCGGTCAGACCAATCTCAGTGACAGTCCACAGCTCGTTGTTCATCGCCATGAGGTGTTTCTTCATCATGGCCTTCCACTTGGGATACTCGCGACCATCAAAGATGGGGCATGTCACCCTTCATACTTGCGGTCGACATAACTAAAACTCCAGGCGGTTAAACCAAAATCACACAGAACAAGGGAGTGCCTTGCTCTGATACCAATTGAAAGTGCATTATATCGACTAGAGGGGGGTGAATAGGCGATTTTTATGAAATTCTTCACTGAGGAATTTTCCGGTGAGGAAATTCCTTAGGAAGAACTACTAGCAGCGGAATAAGTACTCAAAAGTAAACATAACAGAATACAAGCATGGTCATCATGATGAAATGAAGACAGGCACAGAGTACAGGTAGCATAAGCACATGATGAAGACAAACAGACTAAAGAAATTGAACTGAGGAAATTGAGAAAGTCTTCAGTCAAAGTCTTCAAACACAGATATGAACAAGCACACAACACAGTTATGAGGAAATGAAAGAGTTGAGGAAATAGAACCAGTGAGCTTGGTGAAGACAATGATTTGGTAGACCAGTTCCAACTGCTGTCTCAGTTGTACGTCTGGTTGGAGCGGCTGAGTATTTAAACTCGAGGACACACAGTCCCGGACACCCAGTCCTGAGCACGCAGCTCAGGCACCTAGTCCTCACCGTATTCTCCTTGAACTAAGGTCACACAGACCTCGTCCAATCACTCGTGGTAAGTCTTCAGGTGACTTCCGAACCTTCACAAACTTGGTCACTCGGCGATCCACAATTCCTCTTGGATGCTCTAGACCATGACGCTAACCGTTTGGAAGAAGCACAATCTTCAAAGGTAACAAGCGTCGGATCCACGCAGGATCAATCTCTTTAGTGATGCTCAATCACTTGGGGTTTGTAGGTGAGGGAGTCCTGGATTAGGGGGTGTCCGGATGGCCGGACTATAACTTCAGCCGGACTCCTGGACTATGAAGATACAAGATTGAAGACTTCGTCCCGTGTCCGGAAGGGACTTTCCTTGGCGTGGAAGGCAAGCTTGGCGATACGGATATGTAGATCTCCTACCATTGTAACCGACTCTATGTAACCCTAACCCTATCCG
Source organism: Triticum urartu (assembly GCF_003073215.2). NCBI lineage: Eukaryota > Viridiplantae > Streptophyta > Magnoliopsida > Poales > Poaceae > Triticum > Triticum urartu. The sequence continues at coordinate 501,248,688 of NC_053028.1, read as the reverse complement.
GTGTCTATATAAACCGGAGGGTTTTAGTCCGTAGGACAACACATTCATACACAACAATCATACCATAGGCTAGCATCTAGGGTTTAACCTCTCCGATCTCGTGGTAGATCTACTCTTGTACTACCCATATCATCAATATTAATCAAGCAGGACATAGGGTTTTACCTCCATCAAGAGGGCCCGAACCTGGGTAAAACTTCGTGTCCCTTGCCTCCTGTTACCATCCGGCCTAGACGCACAGTTCAGGACCCCTTACCCGAGATCCGCCGGTTTTGACACCGACATTGGTGCTTTCATTGAGAGCTCCTCTATGTCGTCGCCGTTAGGCTTGATGGCTCCTACGATCATCGATAGCGATGCAGTCCAGGGTGTGACCTTCCTCCCCGGATAGATCTTCGTCTTCGGCGGCTTCGCACTGCGGGCCAATTCACTTGGCCATCGGGAGCAGATCGAAAGCTATGCCCCTGGCCGTCAGGTCAGATTTGGAAGTTTAAACTACATGGCTGACATCCACGGGGACTTGATCTTCGACGGATTCGAGCCACTGCTGAGCGCGCCGCACTGTCACGACGAGCATGATCTAGCTCTGCCGCCGAACAGTGCCCTGGAGGCCGCACCCGCATCGGCTTCGACCCTTAATTCGAAGCCAACTGCGCTGATCGAGGATGGGTGGTTGGACACTGCCTCGGGGGCTGCGATCCCAACAGCGATCGAGCCGAACACCAGCCCCGCACTTCGCGAGACTCGTGACTCCAAGGAGCCGGACTCCTCTCCGGACCCCGAACCCTCCGCACCCCTGCCGATCGAATCCGATTGGGCGCTGATCATGGAGTTTACTGCCGCAGACGTCTTTCAGCACTCGCCTTTCGGCGATATTCTGAAGACACTAAAGTCTCTCTCTTTATCAGGAAAACCCTGGCCGGACTACGGTCAGCAAGGTTGGAATACGGACGATGAAGGAATTCAAAGCCCACCCACCACCCACTTTGTAGCCACTGTCGACGATGTAACTGACATGCTCGATTTCGACTCCGAAGATATCGATGGTATGGACGCCGATGTAGGAGATGATGAAGAACCAGCGCCTATCGAGCCCTGGAAAGCCACCTCGTCATATGACGTATACATGGTGGACACACCAAAAGATGATGACGAGGAGCGGAAGGACGCACCGAAGGCTTGTTCCCTCGAGAAGCAGTCAAAGCGGCGACGCAAGCACCGCCCCAAATCCCGCCTCGACAAAAATAACGATCACACAGACCCAGCGCTGGAGCAGGGCGAACCGCTGCCGGACAACGGCAATCCGGATAATCAAACCGGACAAACAAATTCTATCAAGGATAATAGTCCGGACGACATAACGCCGGACAGGCACCCGGAGCAGCAGAATGCCCGTAAAAGGCTTGTTGCCACCACGAGGAGTCTTAAAAAGCAGAAGCAAAGGCTCAAGGCTGCACAAGACACACTCCAAATCAGATGGAGTAAAATACTCAACACAGCAGCGAGGTACGGCGACAATCGCCCCTCCAAGAGCTACCCAAAGCGGAAGCTGCTACCTGAATTCGATGAGGAGGCCTCAGACCCCCCCACAACCAAACATCAAAGCAGCCACCTGGCCGGATAGACGACCCCTCTACCAACACAGAGCGGCATACAACGCCACTCACAATACAACACGCGACCCATGCGAGGGCTCGCATCCAAAGGACAGCGCAACAAGATCCATCTACGGACCACGCAAGCGCGCCCCAGCATACAATGCAACACAGCAAACTTCCGAACAATGCGGTACACCCAGCTAAAGGGGTGCCACACACCCCCTATGTTTCACTGATGAGGTGCTGGACCATGAATTTCCAAAGGGATTCAAACCCGTAAACATAGAGACATACGACGGAACAACAGACCCTGGGGTCTGGATTGAGGACTACATCCTTCACATCCATATGGCTCGAGGAGATGATCTCCACGCCATCAAGTACTTACCCCTCAAGCTCAAAGGGCCAGCTCGTCACTGGCTTAAAGGCCTCCCCGAAAGCTCCATTGGAAGTTGGGAAGAGCTCGAAGACGCCTTTCGGGCAAATTTTCAAGGGACTTATGTCCGACCTCCGGATGTGGACGATTTGAGTCATATAACTCAACAGCCCGGAGAGTCAGCCCGAAAGCTTTGGAACAGGTTTCTTACTAAAAAGAACCAGATTGTCGACTTTCCAGACGCCGAAGCCTTGGCAGCTTTTAAGCATAGCGTCCGTGACGAATGGCTCGCCAGACACCTCGGCCAAAATAAGCCGAGAACGATGGCCGCATTAACAAACCTCATGACCCGCTTTTGCGCGGGTGAGGACAGCTGGCTAGCCAGATGCAGCACCAGCGACCCCGGTACATCTGAAGTTAGAGATGGAAATGGGAAATCATGGCACAACAGCAATAACAAACGCCGGAATAAAGAAGACAGCACGAAGGACACGGTAGTAAACGCCAGATTCAAAAGCTCTCAGCCAGGTCAGCAAAAGCCGCCCTCTAAAGGCACCAGGGATGAACTGTCCAGCCTCAACAAAATTCTGGACCAAGTATGTCAGATCCATAGTACCCCTGGTAAACCTGCTAATCATACCCACAGAGATTGTTGGGTCTTCAAGCAGTCCGGCAAGCTCAACGCCATACACAAGGGGGATGATACACCAAGTGAAGACGAGGATGAGCCTCCCAAGCAAGACACTGGGGAACAAAAGAAATTTCCACTAGAAGTCAAAACAGTAAACGTGTTACACGTGATCAAGGGGAAAAACAATGCGGCACTCCCGGGAAAATATACCCAAGTGCCTGTCACCACGAAGTCCTGCCACTGGTCGTCTCAACCGATCACCTTCGACCATCGCGATTACTCAGCAAGTATCCGACGCGCAGGATGGGCTGCCCTGGTATTAGACCCAGTAATTGGCGGATATCACTTCACACGAGTCTTGATGGACGGTGGCAGCAATCTAAACCTAATATATCAGGATACAATCCACGGGATGGGGTTAGACCCAACAAAAATTCGCCATAGCAATACTACCTTTAAAGGAGTAACGCCAGGCCTAGGGGCTCACTGTACGGGCTCCCTCCTACTACAAGTTATATTTGGCTCCCCGATAACTCCCGTCACGAGCATTTAACCTTCCACATTGCTCCGTTCCGAAGTGACTATCAAGCACTGCTCGGACGCGAAGCTTTCACTCGCTTTAATGCAATACCACACTACGCCTCCCTCACACTCAAGATGCTCGGTCCACGTGGCATCATTTCAGTGAACGGAAATATCAAGCGATCTCTGCGCGCCGAAGAGAGCATGGCTGCCTTGGCAGCCGCACACTAAAGGCGCTCGGACCAGCGAAAGCATCCAATAGGTCGTCAAGACCTCAGACACAACTAACCAAGTCCGGCGCCGCTATTTATACCGAATAAATGGTCACACCCCTATTTGGCAATACAAGGGGCTCAACGCATGCAGACAAGTGGCAATCGTTTCTCATCTTGAATTATACATGGTTTATTTAAAAACTATCTTTTTGCACGATAACTTTTTCACCTAAATTCCTCTCTTTTACAGACGGTCATCGTGCTACACCCGTCCAGGATACGGCACAACGGAGACACAGGCGCAGACGTGCAGCAGGGACCCGCTCCAAGGATTCTTTTTAGATTAAGACCCTGCGTAAACCTTTTTTACTGTCTCTTGTTGATACATATCCCCCGTTGAGAAGGATGCTGACGTCTTGGCATGTGGCCACGCCAGAACAATGCACGTACCTGGACACAAGGGGCTTCTTACAAAGGCCATTATTTAGGCCCGGTTTATACCACAAAGACCGAATACCTTAGGGAGTGTTCGGCGTCGCGAGTTTGGCCCTATATGCATCAGCTCCGAATCATTGTCTTTGGTCAAATGTTGGGTTTGCCCGGCTCCTGTGTTTTGGTACCTTACGTTCCGCTTTACCGGCTAAGGTAGCACCAGGAGAACTACTGTGATTGTGCCCTGGTTCATCCGGACGAGCACCTCAGTAGAGAAAGCCGAAAACTGACTGTCATGATATAGCGTGAGACTGGTCAACCACTCGATGACCTATTGGAATGTTAGAATTCCTCCGCCTTAACGAAGGGCCGTTTTCCGGCCAGGCATGTACGCACCCCGGGATCAGGAGAGTGCGGAGCCACCAGGGGCTATCTAGTAGCCCCACTGTCAAACTCCTATGGCTAAGTGAAAGTGCTAAAGCATTATAGTCTGGTAGCCTCACCCGCTCTGCTATCACCTCCTTAATAGGACCAAGACGTTGGGTTAAGTGTGAACGCGTGTTTTTTGCGAGCACCTCCACATTATATGCGTGGGGGTTGAAGCCGACGGCTGCAATCTTTCAGGTTGTACACATGTATACATAAATGGCCGCCCAGGAGGCATCATATTACTTTCAGGCAAAAGTATAAAAATAGCCTTATAAAAATTCATAAAAGCAATTCGCTTACAATGAGATTACATATCACTCAAACATTATATTTTTTGAGCACTGGGTCTCTATCAAGCGAGCACCCTCAAGAACTTCTTCAAAGTAGTGCTCAGCAGCCATTCGACCTATGGCCGAATCCCGCGCTGCAACAGTGGTGGCATCCATCTCCGCCCAGCATGCTTTAGCATGGGCAATGGCCATCCATGAGCCCTCTATGCATGCCGACCTCTTCATCGCATTAATGCGCGGCACCACGTCAAGGAGCTGCTGCACCAAGCTAGAATAGCTATTCGGTTTTGGCCTTTCCGGCCATAGCTGATCCACAACAGACCTCATGGCGCGTCCGGACAACCTATTCAGTTTGGCCCATTCGTCTAATTGGTCAGTCAATGAAAGTGGAGGCTCGGGAGAATGGAATTGTGTCCAAAACAGCTGGTCCACTTCACGGTCCGTTTGACCCTGGAAGTACTTGACCGCATCGGCAGCGCTCGCCGCCAAATCTATTTACACATCCTCCGAACTCCACAGCCGATCCAGAGGGGCATACCGTGGATCTCCGAACTTCCTCCGCAGCATAAAGGATTTCCCAGCTACAATATCCCCGGCCTCCCACAGCTCCACCTTCTTCGCCCTCATAGCAGAGCGGATGTCTTTTCTTGTCGCAGCAGCCTTCTCAAGGTCCGATGCCTTCGCTAGGTTTTCCTTTTCAAGAACCCGGCAGCGGTTGGCGGCGGCTTTTAATTCTATGGCCATCTTGGCCATCTTATCTCGGCTCTCGCCATGCGCGGCCTTCTCGGCTTTCAACTCTTCGGTCGCCTTCAAAGCAGCCGCATTACCAAAACTCACTTGTTCCTTGGCTCGGGCAAGTTCTGCCTGCAAGGCTTCAACAGTAGCAGCTCCATTTGCAGTCACAACATATTAAAGATACTGGCATCATGCTGCTCTTACTATGTGGCGTTTACCAGATAATGACACTTACCCTGTGCCTCATCAAGCCTTTTGTTAACAAGCTCGATGTCGGCGTCTGCTGCATCCAACTGCCGTTTTAAATGGGCAAACTTGCTAGTCCGGCTAGCCACCGGAGGTTCCATCACCTGCACATAAAGGCAGTATGGTTATAACCTGGGAATATGATCCTCTGTTCGTCGTCGTTTCCGATGGCAACCAGAGTCTTAGGGGCTACTATGTACAGAGGGCACACCTAGCATGTGCAGGACTATCATACATTATTTTACGTACCTCAAAGCCTGTCAGTAGACTCATAAAAGCTTCATGCAATCCGCTTTCGGCGGACGAGATTCTCTCCATCACCGTATTCATTAGCATACGGTGTTCATCTGAGATGGCTGCTCGCCCCACCAACTCCCTCAGAACATCCGATCACACACCAGACGGTGCCGGACTCTTTTGTCTGCTCTCTTCGGGAGCCGGACACTGGGAGCTTCAGGGGTCAATGGGATTATCTTCTGGCCTCACCGGATTTAGAAAGGCCCTCCGCGACGACACTTCGGGGTCGCCCGCTTCCGGAGCGGAGGAGTCCGGAGGAGGCGTTTCGCTCTCCGTCATCTCTGGAAGAAGATCCCCCGAAGACGAACTCATTCGAGAGGGGCTAAGGCCCGAACTGCAAAGATATATGCGGTGGTTATTTTCTCAGAAGAAAAAGATGGCATACCTGTACTATTAAAGTATTTCGGGTCACTTACGACTCGCCGGAGGATTGATTCCCCCGCGGACTTTGTGCGGAAAAAGCACCCCCCAAGGTAGGACCCTCTGCGGGAGACTTTTTCTCCCGTTTGGAAGCTTCGGCTTCCGAATCCCTGAGAGCAGTCCTTTTCCTCCTCCGGTCGTCTTCCTTCATGGAGACGCTCGCTGCCTTAGTTAGAATGGGCAGCGTTGGAGGCCCGCGTCCGCCCGTATTATCCTTCCCAGTATCTTCCTTCAAGGGCTCCGGGCAAGGTGCGACCGGGAGCATCTTTTCCAATACCGGATTGTCCAAACCCTTAGGGAGGGGGGCCGAACACCGAATCAACTTCGCCTTTGTTATCCAGTCCTGGTCAAAAAGCGAACTCTCAGAAATAACTTCGTAGCAAATGAGAGATAGTATGTTCGGCCGGAAGATTCCTTACCTGTTCGGCGGCGCGGTTACTGCTCAGGCCCACGTCCTCGGTGATTTCCGGACACTCTACCTGAGGTCCGAAGAATGACTTGTACATCTCCTCGTGTGTCAGGCCGAGGAAATTTTGAATGACACGCGGTCCTTCGGGATTGAACTCCCACAAGCGAAGGGGCCGGCGTTTACAAGGCTGGACTTGACGAACCAGCATAACTTGTATTACCGCAACCAAACTAAAATCTCCATTGAAGAGATCTCGAATGCGGCTTTGCAGTATAGGCACGTCCTTGGCTGGACCCCAGCTCAGACCTCTGCTGATCCATGACATCAGTTGTGGTGGAGGGCCCGAGCGGAAAACAGGGGTGGCCGCCCACTTGGCACTTCTAGGAGCCGTGATGTAGAACCACTCCTGTTGCCACAACTCAGACACCTCTGGAATGGAACCTTTGGGGCATGGGGCTCCCGTCATCTTGCGTATTGAGGCACCTCCGCACGCTGCATGTTGCCCCTCGACCATCTTCGGCTTTACTTCAAAGGTCTTGAGCCACAGGCCAAAGTGAGGGGTAACCCGGAGGAAGGCCTCGCGCACGACAATAAATGTTGTGATATGAAGAAAGGAGTCCGGAGCTAGATCATGGAAATCTAGCCCGTAATAAAACATCAAACCCCTAACGAAAGGATCCAGAGCAAGGCCTAGACTTCGGAGGAAGTGGGAGACGAACACGATGCTCTTGTTGGGTTCGGGGGAGGGGACGACCTGCCCTCGGGCAGGCAGCCGATGCAAAACCTCGGCGGTCAGATATCTGGCCTCCCTCAACTTTTTGATGTCTTCTTCCGTGACGGAGGAAGGCATCCATCGGCCTTGAAGGCTAGATCCGGACATGATTGAAGGTTCGGAGCACCTGACCTGAACCTTGGGTGTTTGAGCTTGAGGTGGGGGAAGGATTCGATTGAGCACGGGAGGGAAAAAGTAAAAACCTTGACCCTTTATAAAAAGGGTGAATATCAAGCGTCCTCTCCGTGGCCGTTTGGACTTGCCTATAATCTAGGAGTCCTAGAAGCGGTTGGGTTACCCATGCCCGTATTGATGAGAATCCTGGAATAAGGGGACACGATCTCTGCTTTAACAAGACGTGCCAAGGAAACCACCTCGCATGACACGCCGAGGTGGGACAATAAAACGATTCGAATAAAGGCTTGGCCGTGGTGCGATGTCACACTACAAAATACGTCAACATATTAGATTTGTGTAAATATTATTCTCTCTATGGCAATATGTGGAAACTTATTTTGCAGAGCCGGACACTATCTTTGTGTTCAAAATCTTCTATGAAGTACTTGGAGGAGGAACCCGCCTTGCAATGCCGAAGACAATCTGCGCGCCGGACTCGTCGTCATTGAAGCCTGGTTCAGGGGCTACTGAGGGAGTCCTGGATTAGGGGGTGTCCGGATGGCCGGACTATACCTTCAGCCGGACTCCTGGACTATGAAGATACAAGATTGAAGACTTCGTCCCATGTCCAGAAGGGACTTTCCTTGGCGTGGAAGGCAAGCTTGGCGATACAGATATGTAGATCTCCTACCATTGTAACCGACTCTATGTAACCCTAACCCTATCCGGTGTCTATATAAACCGGAGGGTTTTAGTCCGTAGGACAACACATTCATACACAACAATCATACCATAGGCTAGCTTCTAGGGTTTAGCCTCTCCGATCTCGTGGTAGATCTACTCTTGTACTACCCATATCATCAATATTAATCAAGCAGGACGTAGGGTTTTACCTCCATCAAGAGGGCCCGAGCCTGGGTAAAACTTCGTGTCCCTTGCCTCCTGTTACCATCCGGCCTAGACGCACAGTTCGGGACCCCCTACCCGAGATCCGCCGGTTTTGACACCGACAGTAGGTGTTTGGGTTTTGGGTTTTTCCTCACTCGATGATTTTCGCTCAAAGTCCTCAGAGGATGGGTTGCTCTCAAATTACAAGTGTCAGTTTCTCTTGGAGCAGCCAACCATCTAGTGGTTATAGGGGGCGGCTATTTATAGCCTAGGGAGTAGCCTGACATGATAAGACATAAATGCCCTTCAATGATATGACCGTTAGATGAATAGATATTTTGGGACAGCTGGCGCATAGCACAGCAACGGTCGGAATTTTGAGTGGCAAAATCCTCAGGGCTATCATATTTCTCACTGTGTAGGAAATCCGCACTGGCGAATTCCTAACTCCTCAGTCAGAACAAATTCCTCAGAGACCAGAAGAACTTCGTCTTTGTCGCTAAAGAATATGACTGGACTGTATAACATTTCCAATGGCTTCACTCGAAGGGATTGGTAGGTGTAGGATTTTGAGTTGAGCATCACATGGAAATTTTTCCTTAGTATTTCCTCCACCCCCTTTAACAGTACGGTGTTTCCTATGACTCAAGAAAGAGAAAATGAAACTACGAAAACAAAAGTCTTCACGCTTCATGTTCCTCAAATGAATACCAAGTCTTCAAGGTCACACCAATTTCTTCACTTTCAAAGTCTTCAGAAATCCAAAGTCTTCAGCCAAAGAACTTCATTTTCAGGGGTGGACTTTCTCTGTAAATATCAAACTCCTCATAGACTTATAGACATGTGTATACTCACAAACGCATTAGTCCCTTAACCTATAAGTCTTCAATACACCAAAATCACTTAGGGGCACAAGATGCACTTATAGACATTCGAAGATTCTAAGATATTTAGCTCACACCGCAACTTGCTAAATCTCTTCTCATCCTAGGGCTTTGTGAAGATATCAGCTAGCTGTTCTTCAGTCTTCACGCGATCAATAGAGATGTCGCCCTTCAACACATGATCGCGAAGAAAATGATGACGAATCTGGATGAGCTTTGTCTTTGAGTGCTGAACTGGGTTATGAGCAATCTTGATGGCACTCTCATTGTCACAAAAGAGTGGCACATTCTTCACATTGATGTCATAGTCCTTGAGGGTTTGCTTCATGCATAGCAATTGAGCACAACACGAACCAGCAGCAATGTACTCAGCTTCAGCAGTAGAAAGTGATACGCAGTTCTGCTTTTTCGAGTACCAACATACCAAGGATTGTCCGAGGAAATGGCATGTGCCTGATGTTGACTTGCGGTCCACATGATCACCATCATAGTCAGAGTCAGAATATCCAATGAGATCAAAAGCTGAGCCCTTGGATACCATAGTCCAAGTGTTGGAGTGTGAGCTAGATATCGAAGAATATGCTTCACGGCCTTATGGTGTGGTTCCTTCGGTGTAGCTTAAAAACGGGCACACATGCAAACACTAAGCATAATATCTGGCCTAGATGCACATAGATACAATAAAGATCTAATCATGGAGCGGTATACCTTTTGATCGAAGTCTATACCATTTTCATCAGTGCATAGATGGCCATTAGTAGGCATAGGGATTTTGACACCTTTGCAATCTTGCATGCCGAATTTCCTCAACACATCCTTGAGGTATATTTCTCCTGAGATATGAAGATGTCGTTGCTCTGTTGACAAATTTGAAGACCTAAGAAGAATTTCAATTCTCCCATCATAGACATTTGATATTCCTCACTCATCATATAGGCAAATTCGTCACTGTAATGTTGGTTAGTACAGCCAAAGATAATATCATCAACATATATTTGGCACACGAATAATTTATCATCATAGGTTTTGGTGAAAAGAATTGGGTCAAGTGAACCGGGTTTGAAGCCTTTCTTCATGAGAAATTCCTTCAAAGTATCATACCACGCCCGAGGGGCCTGCTTGAGGCCATAGAGGGCCTTATTGAGTCTGAAGACGTGGTCAGGATGCTTTGGATCTTCAAAACCTGGGGTTGAGAAACATATACTTCTTCCTCAAGCTTACCATTGAGGAATGCACTTTTCACATCCATTTGATATAAGATGATATTATGATGGTTAACATAAGCAAGAAATATGCGAATAGCCTCAAGTCTAGCAACATGTGCAAAAGTTTCATCGAAATCAATTCCTTCAACCTGTGTGTAGCCTTGAGCTACAAGCGGTGCCTTATTCCTTACCACAAGGCCATTTTCATCTTGCTTGTTGCGGTAGATCCATTTGGTGTCGATGATATTGTGCTTGCGTGGGTCTGGTCGCTTGACAAGTTCCCAGACATTGTTGAGCTCGAATTGGTGTAGTTCCTCTTGCATCTCTTGAATCCACCCAGGCTCCAGAAATGCCTCATCTACTTTGGAGGGCTCTGTGATAGAGACAAAAGCGAAGTGCCCACAAAAGTTAGACAAATGTGAAGCCTTTGAGCATGTGAGAGGACCTAGTGCTTTGATGTCGTTGATGATTATCTCAATCTGCACTTCATTTGCGATGCGAGGATGAGCGGGTTGACGATGCTGAGTGGGCTCAACATTTTCTTCAGGGCCATTTTCTTCAGGTGCATCAGCATGATGTTCTTCACGTTCTAGAATGACTTCTTCAGCAGATTCTTCAGTAGGAATGACACCCTCAGTAGCATTGAACTGAATGGATTCCTCAGGAGACATTTCATCTAGCACAGGAGGTAGGTGCTCTCTTCGCGAGCCGTTAGTCTCATCGAACCGCACATCTACAGTTTCAACAACCTTGTGGTGATAGGTGTTGAAGACTCTGTAGGTGTGTGAGTCCTTTCTGTAACCAAACATAAAACCTTCATGTGCTTTCGATGCAAATTTAGGATTGTGATGAGGATCACTAATCCAACATTTTGCACCAAATACTTTGAAATAACTCACATTGGGTTTCTTGTCAGTGAGGAGTTCATATGAGGTCTTTTTGAAGAATTTGTGAAGATATACCCTGTTGATGATGTGGCACGCAGTATCAATTGCCTCAGGCCAGAAGCGAGGAGGCGTCTTGTATTCATCAGGCATAGTGTGAGCAATCTCAACAAGAGTCCTGTTCTTGTGCTCCACGATGCCATTTTGCTGAGGAGTATAGGGAGAAAATAATTCATGAGTAATACCAAGTCCATCAAGATAGTCATCAAGACCAGTATTCTTGAACTTCGTCCCATTGTCACTTCTAATGTGCTTGATCTTCACACCGAAGTTTGTTGAAGCCCTCGAGGAAAATCGTTTGAATACTTCCCGCACTTTAGTTTTGTAAGTGATGATATGCACCCATGTGTAATGAGAATAGTCATCAACAATAACAAAGCCATATAACGATCCATGTGAAGCAATTCAAATGAACGAGTGGTAGTCATGATAGTCTTTGAGAGATGCTTGGCCTTGGTCATCTTTCTAGCTTTACAAGCTCCACACAGATGGTCCTTGAGGAATTCGACGCCCTCGATGCCAATGACATGCTTCTTCTTCGCGAGCATGTGCAAGTTCCTCATGCCAGCATGACCTAGTCGTCGATGCCATAGCCAGCCTTCTAAAAGTTTTGCAAGTAGACATGTGGAAGGTTGTGGTCCGGTAGAGAAATCAACAATATACAAGTCTCCTCTCCTAAAGCCTTCGAAGACTTTGGAATTGTCAGCTTCCATGATCACAACACAACGATACTTGCCAAAGACAACAACCATATCAAGATCACAAAGCATTGAGACAGACATGAGGTTGAACCCTAAGGACTCGACAAGCATGACCTTGTCCATGTGAAGATCCTTTGAGGTTGCAACCCTACCTATACCCAATACCTTGCTTTTGCCTTTGTCAGTGTAGGTGATATGCTTCAGATGTGATGGAGATAAAGTAGTGTCCATCAATAGGTTCTTGTCACCGGTCATGTGATTTGTACATCCACTGTCGAGGACCCACTTAGTGGCTTTGGGTTGATCATCCTGCAGATGAATTAGTGCATCTTACGAACTCATATACTTCACTAGTGAAGAATATGACATCAAATTCATCAGATCAATTTCATCAAACAATACAACAGATATAGCAGTAGGAGGACATGAGAAATGAAAAATCATTTCTTCATGATTAGCTTGCGTCCTTTCAAGCGTATTTAGGTCTCCCAGCAAATTCATCAAACGTTCAAGTTCGTCTGGAGACCTGACCCTGCATAAGAGATTAGTTATTTTTCTTCACCGCCCAAATCTGGAGGGGTGGCAAAGAGTTCATCATTCTGCGAGCTCCATATGAGAAAGGTGGCATAGAAGCCAGTCCACTTCGTTTCACATATGAGGGGTTAGAGTAAGCATATGAATAAGCAGAGAAATTCTCCGAGGACTTGTGAACATAATGATTTTAAGAATAATGCACATATTCACAGCCCTTAGGTTTTCCTTGTGAAACCGAAGTGTTAGCACGATGATGTTCATATGAGGAATTTGATCCACGTGAGGAATTTGGTCCATGTGAGGACTTGGATCCATATGAAGAATTTGATCTGGGGTTCCTATTCTTCATAGGTGGTGTCATGATGGCATTAACCTAAAGACTTTCAAGGCACCTTTTGGGAACCCAGATTTTCTTCATAGGGGGACCGTTCCTGCAGTTAGTGCCAACATATCTAGCAAATACTTCATCATTCTGATTTTTGAATAGTTTATAGTTGAAGTCAAATGACTCATCAGAAGAATATGAAGATTCCCATGTAAAGCCAGATAGAGTGGATGGATCTACGGGAGGTCCCTTTGCAGCAACCCATGAGGTTTTGGGATACTACTAAGGTTCCAGTCGGTCCCATCAACATTGAGTTTCCTCTCAAAGGCAATACCCTCTTTCCTAGGGTTCCTGTTGAGGATCTGCTTTTTAAGCACATCACAAAGAGCATGATGCCCTTGAGGCTTTTGTACATGTATGTCACATACAATTCCTTCATCCCTACATTGTCAGTGATGCTAGTGGTATCCTCATATGAGGAATTTGTGATAGCAGAGACAATTGAAGAATTTGCAGCAATAGAAGCATTTGAACTTTCAGGTGAAGAATTAGCAGATTCACGTTCAATGCATTTCAAACATGGTGGAATGAATTCATCCTGAGCGGCACTGATCTATTGAGCAAGTAGTGAATCACGCTCCTTCTGAAGATCTTCATAACTCACCCTTAGCTTCTCAAGATCTTGCTTTCTTTGAAGAAATTCATAAGAAAGCTTGTCATGATCGGCTAAGAGAGTGTTATGATGACTCTGAAGGTTATCAAACTTACACTGGAGTCTCTGAAGATTATCAGTCAGAGTTTGAATTCGATCCATTTCTTCACCCAACATATCATCGCTTTCATCTAGCATGTTTTGAACTTTTTCCAAAGCTCTTTGTTGTTTAGTGGCAAGGGAAGCAAGTTTGGTATAGCTGGGTCCAAATTCATCACCTGATTCATCATCACTAGACTTAGATAGGTAGCATTCACTTACCTTGGCACCTTTTTCCATAAGGCATGGTGCAGAGGATGATGATTCAGGATCGGAAGTCATCATTTTGAGAAATTCCTTGAATTCCTCAAACCAAGGTTCATGACAAGTTCGATGACTTTCATAGACATCGGAGAGTCGGTCCCAGATAAGCTTCGCATGGCAGAGATGCATAATGTTCCTGAACTGGTTTCGGGATAAGCAGGAGCAGATGACATCCTTCGCTATGATGTCAAGTCGAGTGTACTTGCGAATATCATCAGCTTACGCCATCTTGCAGAGATCAGTAACACCAATCTTAGTGACTGTCCACACCTCGCTGTCCATTTGCCATGAGACGCCTCTTCATCATGGCCTTCCACTTGGGATAATCATGACCGTCAAAGATGGGGCATGCCACTTTCTTCATTCCTGCTGTCGACATAACTAAAACTCCAGGCGGTTAAACCAAAATCACACAGAACAAGGGAGTACCTTGCTCTGATAACAATTGAAAGTGCGTTATATCGACTAGAGGGGGGTGAATAGGCGATTTTTACAAATTTGTCACTGAGGAATTTCAGGGTGAGGAAATTCCTAAGCAACGAACTACTAAGCAATGAAATAAGTACTCAAATGCAAACATAACAAAGCAGTAGCACAATCATCATGACGAAATGAATACAAGCACAAAGTACAAGTTGCGTAAGCAAAAGATAAGCAGGATGAAGACAAGGTGACTGAAGAATTAGGATTGAGGAAATTGAGAAGGTCTTCAGTCAAAGTCTTCAAACAATAATGATCAAGTACAATAGTATATGAATGAGGAAATGGAAGGGTTGAGGAAATAGAACTAGTAGCTCGGTGAAGACACTGATTTGGTAGACCAGTTCCAACTGTTGTGACAATCGTACGTCTGGTTAGAGCGGCTAGGTATTTAAACCTGAGGACACATAGTCCCGGACACACAGTCCTCACCGTATTCTCCTTGAGCTAAGGTCACACAGACCTCGCCCAATCACTCGTGGTAAGTCTTCAGGTGACTTCCAAACCTTCACAGACTCAGTCACTCGGTGATCCACAATTTCCTCTTGGATGCTCTAGACCATGACGCCTAACCATCTGGAGGATGTACAGTCCTTGATAACCCACAAGTATAGGGGATCACAACAGTTTTTGATAAGTAAGAGTGTCGAACCCAACAAGGAGCTAAAGGTAGAACAAATATTCCCTCAAGTTCTATCGACCACCGATACAACTCTACGCACGCTTGACGTTCGCTTTACCTAGAACAAGTATGAAACTAGAAGTACTTTGTAGGTGTTGTTGGATAGGTTTGCAAGATAACAAAGAGTATGTAAATAAAAAGTAGGGGCTGTTTAGATAAAGAAACAATAAAGTAAATATAGCGAGTGTGGAAAAGTGGTGGTAGGAGTTGCGAAATTGCCCCTTAAGCAATTAACTACTTTACTAGACCGATAGCAAGTATTATGTGGGAGAGGCACTGCTAGCATGTCATCCCTGACTTGGAATTCTATGCACTTATGATTGGAACTATTAGCAAGCATTCGCAAGTACAATGTTCATTAAGGTAAAACCCAACCATAGCATTAAGGTATACTGGTCCCCCTTCAATCCCGTATGCATCAATTTCTATGCTAGGTTGAAGCTTCTGTCACTCTTGCCCTCCAATACATAGTACTATCAACATACAACTAACCCTAGGGTGTGATCCACGCGCGCAATCATATGGTGGGCACCAAAGGACAGCAACATAACCACAAGAAAATTAAATCAATCATAGCAATTCATCAACCACCGATAGGACAATGAAAATCTACTCAGACATCATAGGATGGCAACACATCATTGGATAATAATATGAAGCATAAAGCACCATGTTCAAGTAGAGGGTACAACGGGTTGTGGGAGAGTGGACCACTGTAGATAGAGGGGGTAAGGTGATGGAGATGTTGGTGAAGATGGTGGAGGTGTTGGTGTAGATCGTGATGATGATGATGATGGACACGACAGCGTTCCGGCGCCACCGGAAGAGAAGGGGAGAGGGGGCCCCTTCGTCTTCTTCTTCCTTGACCTCCTCCCTACATGGGAGAAGGGTTTCCCCTCTGGTCCTTGGCCTCCATGGCATGGGAGGGGCGAGAGCCCCTCCGAGATTGGATTTGTCTCTCTGTCTCTCTCTGTTTATGCGTTCTCAGATTCTTCCCTTTCACCGTTTCTTATATTCCCGGAGATCCGTAACTCCGATTGGGATGAAATTTTGATACGATCTCTATCCGGATAATAGCTTTCTTGCGGCGAAAGAAGGGCACCAACCGCCTTACGGGTGGCCCACGAGGGTCAGGGGCGCGCCCAAGGGGGCAGGCGCGCCCCCCTGCCTTGTGGCCACCTCGGGCACTGTCTCGCGTGGATTTTTCTTACCAAAAATCATATATATTCCAAAAAAATCTTCGTCAGTTTTTATCCCATTTGGACTCCGTTTGATATGGATATTCTCCGAAACAAAAAACATGCAACAAACATGAACTGTCACTGGGCACTGGATCAAGAAGTTAGTCCCAAAAATAGTATAAAAAGTTGCCAAAAGTATATTAAAGTTGTAGAATATTGTCATGGAACAATCAAAAATTATAGATACGACGGAGACGTATCAGCATCCCCAAGCTTAATTCCTGCTCGTCCTCGAGTAGGTAAATGATAAAAAAGATAATTTTTGATGTGGAATGCTACCTAGCATAATCTTGATCACATATCTAATCATGGCATGAATATTAAGATACGAGTGATTCAAAGCAATAGTCTATCATTTGACGTAAAAACAATAATACTTCAAGCCTGCTAATAAAGCGATCATGTCTTTTCAAAATAACATGGCCAAAGAAAGTTATCCCTACAAAATCATATAGCCTGGCTATGCTCCATCTTCACCACACAAAATATTCACATCATGCACAACCCCGATGACAAGCCAAGCAATTGTTTCATACTTTTGACGTTCTCAAACCTTTTCAACTTTCACGCAATACATGAGCGTGAGCCATGGACATAGCACTATAGGTGGAATAGAATATGATGGTGGAGAAGACAAAAAGGAGAAGATAGTCTCACATCAACTAGGCATATCAACGGGCTATGGAGATGCCCATCAATAGATATCAATGTGAGTGAGTAGGGATTGCCATGCAACAGATGCACTAGAGCTATAAGTGTATGAAAGCTCCAACTAAAACTAAGTGGGTGTGCATCCAACTTGCTTGCTCATGAAGACCTCCGGCATTTGAGGAAGCCCATCATCGGAATATACAAGCCAAGTTCTATAATGAAAATTCCCACTAGTATATGAAACTGATAACTCAAGAGACTCTCTATATGAAGAACATGGTGCTACTTTGAAGCACAAGTGTGGAAAAAGGATAGTAGCACTGCCCCTTCTCTGTTTTTCTCTCATCATTTTTTTTGTTATTATTATTATTATTATTTTTTGGTGGGCTTCTTTGGCCTCTTTTTTTATTTGGGCTTCTTTGGCCTCTTTTATTTTTTTGTAAAGTCCGGAGTCTCATCCCGACTTATGGGGGAATCATAGTAAATGTTACAACTCAATGTCTAGAACAAAGTATGACTCTATATGGATGCCTCCGGTGGTGTAACGGGATGTGCAATGATCTAGCGTAGCAATGACATCAAAAAACAGACAAGCCATGAAAACATCATGCTAGCTATCTTACGATCATGCAAAGCAATATGACAATGAATGCTCAAGTCATGTATATGATGATGATGGAAGTTTCATGGCAATATATCCCGGAATGGCTATGGAAATGCCATGATAGGTAGTTATGGTGGCTGTTTTGAGGAAGATATATGGTGGGTTTAAGGTATCGACGAAAGTTGCGCGATACTAGAGAGGCTAGCAATGGTGGAAGGGTGAGAGTGCATATAATCCATGGAGTCAACATTAGTCATAAAGAACTCACATACTTATTGCAAAAATTTATTAGTCATTGAAACAAAGTACTACGCACATGCTCCTAGGGGGATAGATTGGTAGGAAAAGACCATCACTCATCCCCGACCGCCACTCATAAAGAAGACAATCAATAAATAAATCATGCTCTGACTTCGTTACATAACGGTTCACCATACGTGCATGCTACGGGAATCACAAAACTCAACACAAGTATTTCTACAATCCACAACTACCCACTAGCATGAATCTAATATCACCATCTTTATATCGCAAAACTATTGCAAGGAATCAAACATATCATATTCAGTGATCTACAAGTCTTATGTAGGATTTTATGACTAACCATGTGAATGACCAATTCCTGCCATCTCTCTAAATAGATATAAGTGAAGCACGAGAGTTTAATTCTTTCTACAAAAGATATGCCCACGCTCTAACAAATATAAGTGAAGCAAAAGAGCATTCTACAAATGGCAGTTGTCTGTGTAAAGAGAAACAGGCAATCCAAGCTTCAAATGATATAAGTGAAGCACATGAAGCATTCTATAAAGCCATACTCAAAACTCCTCATAGACTTTCAAAGAGAAAATGGAACTACGAAAACAAAAGTCTTCACTCTTCATAATCCTCGCATGAATATCAAGTCTTCAGGGTCACACCAATTTCTTCACTTTCAAAGTCTTCAGAAAGCCAAAGTCTTCAGTTGAAGACATTCATTTTTAGGGGTCGACTTTCATCATAAATATCAAACTCCTCATAGACTTATAGACCTATGTACACTCTTAAACTCATTAGTCCCTTAATCTACAAGTCTTCAATACACCAAAATCACTAAGGGGCACTAGATGCACTTACAAAAACATAGTTTTAAAACTTAAAAAACATAACTACACTACCGTCGTCCGCCCTCCTATAGGTCGAAGAACGCGCCGAAGGCGCTATAGTCGCCGCTGTTGTCCTCCTCCTTCTTCACACCGCCGACGTCTTTTTTCACTCTGCCCTGGGTCGCCTTGTGTTGGGGAACACAGTATTTCAAACAATTTCCTACGATCACACAAGATCTATCTAGGAGATGCATAACAATGAGAGGGGAGAGTATGTCCACGTACCCTCGTAGACCGAAAGCGGAAGCATTTAGTAATGCAGTTGATGTAGTCAAACGTCTTCGCGATCCAACCGATCCTAGCACCGAACATACGACACCTCCGCGTTCAGCACACGTTCAGCTCGATGATGTCCCTCGATCTCTTGATCCAGCTAAGGACGAGGGAGAGTTACGTTAGCACAACAGCGTGGCGATGGTGATGATGAAGTTACCGATGCAGGGCTTCACCTAAGCAGTACGACGATATGACCGAGGTGTATAACTGTGGAGGGGGGCACCGCACACGGCTAAGAGAAGACTGTGGGATCACGGGTTCCGGCAAAACCCTTAAGGTTCGAACACTGGGGTGCGCGCGAAGATCTTCCCCCTATCGATCCGCGTCCTATCTTAGCCTAGATCTCACGAACTAACTCGACAAACTCGCAACACAAAGGACACAAGATTTATACTGGTTCGGGCCACCATTGTGGTGTAATACCCTACTCCTATGTGGTTGCGGATGAACTTGATGATCTCTCCTGCCTATGGTGGCGGCTAGTCCTATTTATAGAGGCCCTGGTCCTCTCCCCAAATATTGAGCGGGAAGGGAGCCAACAATGACCAATTTGAAAGGGGACAGCTAGTACAAGCTATCCTGACAAAAGGTGGTCTTCACCTGCCAAAGGTTCTGGTGGTGACGCCGTCCTGGGCTCCATGGTGACCTACATCTTGCCGTCCTTCTGGTCTTGGTATTGTTGCACCAATATGGAAACCTTTGCTTGATGCCTCGGTACTCCACGCATGCGCTTGCCCCCTTAGCACTAAAGAGGAAACAAGGACGCTGCGTGCACTGGCGCCTGCCTGGTACCTGCCTGGTCTCGATCGTCATGGCTTACGTCACGGAAACCTCGCAAGGTTTGCCAGACATTGAACTATCCGCCCCTCACGAGCCAGCATGGCGAGGCCGCTCCTGAGGAGGCCTTGTGTCGTCCGCCTCATGAGGCTTGGCCCCTCACGAGGGTCTTGATTCCTGGTTGATGAAGATGGGCCATAAAGGCCTGCCAGCAAAGCCACGTCATGGGCCGCAGGCAGGCTAGTCTGGGGACCCCCGTTCCCAGAACGCCGACAGTAGCCCCCGGGCCCAAGGCGCGCTCGGGCTTGGCTTCGAGGCCAAGCCAAGGGTCAAGTGCGGAGCGCCGCGGGCGCCAATAGCCTGCAGCCTCGGTCGATGCGTGTCGGTTGATTGGACTTGGGCGTCTCCGCTTCCCCAAGCTGCCTTGATACCCGCCTGGCTAAACGGCCATCGCGGTCTACACGGTTATTCTTCCATCGCTTGCGCCATTCTCCTCCAATTCCTCTGCTCCCCCCAGACTCTGCTCTTCTTTCCAAACTGACCTTAGCTCTGCTCGCCCCATCGCCATGGTGTCGACGCTAGCGGATAAGAGGAAGACGCCTCTGTCTTCGGCTAGTGCACCCCCGGCCACCAAGCTCGCAGTAGGCCGATCGCTGGTGCTCAACGATGAGGCCATGGGCAGGGTGCGTCCCATGCTCGCATCTAGCTTCAATGAGTGGGGGGATATGGTGGCTTGGCCTACATCCCATGCTCGCATTGAGCAGACGGCCACTGAGGTCCCCTTCTTCATTGACGCCCTCTGGGCCGGCTTGGTCCCTCCCTTCTCCGCTTTCCTCAACGCAGTTCTTTCCCACTATCAGATCCACATGCTGCACCCTGATCCCCAATCTGTGACCCTTCTTGCCATCTTCGCCTTTGTTTGCGAGGCCATGCATGGTTGGCATTGCTCCTTCTGTGGCTCTTTTCTGCCACTTCTTCTTGCTGCACCTGATTGATCCTAGGCAGAATTCCAGATGCCTGAGCTTTCAGGCCGTGGCGGCGATGGCCAGCGATGGGATTGACTTCGATCTTCCACCATCCGCGAGCGGGTTCCAGACACGGTGGGTGTTTGTTGATGCCGGAGTGCTCAGCCCCCTGCTCTCTTCTCCATTTGAGCCCACCATTCCTAACTCCGGTTGGTGCCACCAGAGGCTCGCCGATCCATGCCTTGTCCCCATCTGGCTCAGGTTGAGACGGCTCAAAGACCTTGGCGTGACTGCACTTATGGTAGCGGGGGAGTTCGTCTGGCGCCGAATTGAAGGAAATATTCCCTAGAGGCAATAATAAAGTTATTATTTATTTCCTTATAAAAGTTTATTATTCATGCTAGAATTGTATTAACCGGAAACATAATACATGTGTGAATACATAGACAAACAGAGTGTCACTAGTATGCCTCTACTTGACTAGCTCGTTAATCAAAGATGGTTATGTTTCCTGACCATGGACAAAGAGTTGTTATTTGATTAACGGGATCACATCATTAGTTGAATGATCTGATTGACATGACCCATTCCATTAGCTTAGCACCCGATCGTTTAGTATGTTGCTATTGCTTTCTTCATGACTTATACATGTTCCTATCACTATGAGATTATGCAACTCCCGTTTGCCAGAGGAACACTTTGTGTGCTACCAAACGTCACAACGTAACTGGGTGATTATAAAGGAGCTCTACAGGTGTCTCCAAAGGTACATGTTGGGTTGCCGTATTTCGAGATTAGGATTTTTCACTCCGATTGTCGGAGAGGTATCTCTGGGCCCTCTCGGTAATGCACATCACTTAAGCCTTGCAAGCATTGCAACTAATGAGTTAGTTGCGGGATGATGTATTACAGAACGAGTAAGAGACTTGCCGGTAACGAGATTGAACTAGGTATAGGATACCGACGATCGAATCTCGGGCAAGTAACATACTGATGACAAAGGGAACAACGTATGTTGTTATGCGGTCTGACCGATAAAAGATCTTCGTAGAATATGTAGGAGCCAATATGAGCATCCAGGTTCCGCTATTGGTTATTGACCGGAGACGTGTCTCGGTCATGTCTACATTGTTCTCGAACTCGTAGGGTCCGCACACTTAAGGTTACGATGACAGTTATATTATGAGTTTATGCATTTTGATGTACTGAAGGTTGTTCGGAGTCCCGGATGTGATCACGGACATGACGAGGAGTCTCGAAATGGTCGAGACATAAAGATTGATATATTGGAAGCCTATGTTTGGATATCGGAAGTGTTCCGGGTGAAATCGGGATTTTACCGGAGTACCGGGAGGTTACCGGAACCCCCCGGGAGGTATATGGGCCTTAGTGGGCCTTAGTGGAAGAGAGGAGAGGTGGCCTGAGATGGGCCGCGCGCCCCTCCCCCCTTGGTCCGAATTGGACAAGGAGAGGGGGCCGGCCCCCCTTCCTCCTCTCTCTCCTCTTTCCCCCCCCCTCCGCGAATCCTATTCCAACTAGGAAAGGGGGGAGTCCTACTCCCGGAGGGAGTAGGACTCCTCCTGGTGCGCCTCTCCTGGCCGGCCGGCCCCCCTCCCTTGAGACTTTATATACGGAGGCAGGGGCACCCCCTAGAGACACAAGTTGATCCACGTGATCATATTCTTAGCCGTGTGCGGTGCCCCCTTCCACCATAGTCCTCGATAATATTGTAGCGGTGCTTAGGCGAAGCCCTGCGACAGTAGTACATCAAGATCGTCACCACGCCGTCGTGCTGACGAAACTCTTCCCCGACACTTTGCTGGATCGGACTCCGGGGATCGTCATCGAGCTGAACGTGTGCTAGAACTCGGAGGTGCCGTAGTTTCGGTGCTTGATCGGTCGGGCCGTGAAGACGTACGACTACATCAACCAAGTTAACGCTTCCGTTGTCGATCTATAAGGGTACGTAGATCACACTCTCCCCCTCTCGTTGCTATGCATCACCATGATCTTGCGTGTGCGTAGGAATTTTTTTGAAATTACTACGTTCCCCAACACGAATTGCTCCGCATCAGCGCCACACCCAGCCGATGTGGGCCTTGCTCAGCAGCCAGGACCACATGAGACTTCAGGAGTCTAAGCTCCCCCATGAGGCGCGGCGAATGGTGTTCGAGGTCCTGATGGGAGTCCCATTGCCAGACAACTTGCCGAGGAAGATTTGTGTTTTGTACCGCTGCTCGAACAAGATGACCTTTGCGAAGCGGATGCCCTCCTTCGATGAGTGGGGGCCTCGCCTAGCTAGCCTCGTGGGGTCCCGCAAGAACCCCATCATCGTGGTTCCTTTCCTCGACACTGGCGCAGAGCTCGCCCCAAGTGTTGGTGCAGGGAGGCATACACCGCTGGGGGCCGATAGTGAAGGTGCCGAGATGCTGATGCCGCCCAGAGCTCCTGAAGCGTAGACCTCGGGGTCTCGTGACTCTGGCCCTGGGGCGGCGGTTGAAGGGGCGATGCAGCCCGCGTCTCCCGTGGTCGGGGCTCCTGAGGCCTTGGCAAGTCGTTGCGAGGTAGAGCCGGCCAGCTCTCCTCAGCCTGGCGCTTCTAAGGCTGCCCCTCCGAGCACTTCTCCAGCCGCGCCTCGTGTCGGCCTCCATGTCCAGTGTTTTGGCCGGCTGTGCGTGAACTTCACAGAACTCCGCAAGAAAAAGGGGTCCCCAAGCTACGGCAGCGGCACCTTCGGGCCGTTGAAACGGAGGAAGTATATCGCCGTTGATGAGTAAGGACCTTATCTTGGTGATCTTCTATGTGCCGCTTTCCTTCCTGACAATTTTCCCCTCAGGACCCCTTCAGCCAAGGCCGTAAAGTCTCCTGAGGAGCAGCTCCCTCTCGTCCCGTTGCGCCCACCAAGCTCGAGCGCTGTAGGATCATGCGCTGCCCACGACGTGGGGTGAACCGCAGGAGTTGGCCCATCATCGAGGCGCCTTGAGCTTGTGCCTTCGCCATCCTTCCTTCGCGGCCTTGCTCGGAGCGCAGCAAGCGTGCCAAGGGCTCCTCCCCTGGTCACGGTCGGCAGCTGGCTGGCTTCGATCCTGGGGTCCACTTCAAGCAGCGGGCCCTGCTCAGTCCGGGCTCCTCGCGAGGGCCGGCTGGCGCCTGGGGCCGCGCCAGCCCCCAGCTCCCTGCTGAGAGGGGGCGCACTGCATCGGGCGTCACCCAGAGCCCCCGTAGCGGAGCACGAGATGGGCCGTGCGCTCGAGTTTGTGCGCGGGCGGAGCGTTGTTCGTCATGAGCTCTTCTAGGAGGCGATGGGCGCGATGAACCGACTTGGTGAAGAACTTGTGGGCGTTGACGCGCACCTTGAGGCTGAGGGTTTTCGGTTGGTGGAGGAGTGGCACAAGCTGAAGGTGGCCATCAACCTCGGGCACCACCAGCACGAGCTGGATAACAGGAAGGCTGAGACTTCCCTTGCAGCCTCCCGTGAGGCCTGCTCCCGAGCTCTGGAGGAGGCTCGGGAAGCTGACCGCCATTGCGAGGCCGAGGAGAAGCGCGCGTGGGAGCTCCAAGCCTGGAGCGTTGTCTTGGATCAGCAGGTGGAGGCGCGCAGGGCTGCCCTTGTGTCGTTGAGGGGGTCGCCCGCCGAGGAGGAAGAGATCCGGAAGCGCGAGGAGGTGCTGACGCTGGAAGCCGTGGAACGCAGCCTTGAACATGAACGACTGGGGACGAGGGAGTGCCAAGTTGCTCAGGCGGAGGACAATGTCGGCACGCGCGAGGTGAGGGCCCAGGAGGAGGTCGACCGCCGGGTGGCCGAGGCTCACATGGATCTCGAGAGCAGGCACAACCTGAAGCTGAAGCTCGTGGAAGCCGAGGCCGCTGGTAGGACTGCTGCCCTCAAGTCCAGGTTGGTCGAGGTGGAGCGGCGTGAGGAGGCCACCGCATCAGCCATGGCCTCGGCGCATGTTGAGCTGGCTTCGGCCCGTGCCGAGCTGCTCTCTCTTCGACAGCGGGTCGCCGACGCCGAGTCCGTCGCGCGGTAGAACAAGGACGAAGTGCTCGAGCGGTAGACGTTGGAGCGTGTGCACGCCCCCATGCTCGAGGACCTCAGGAATAGGGCCAACACCGCCCTGGGCCATATCTGCGATGAGAATGCTCCTCATCCCCATGCAAATGACTATGCCAGCCACCTCCGCTTCTTTGGCCATGTGGTGATGCGCCTGCAGAACCGTTCTGAGAGGGCTCGCCAGCTTGTTGAAGAGAGGAGCCGCAGTCTACTTGGGCGCGTGTTCTCCCGCGTCTTCAACCACCTCCGAAACATCGCTCCCAACTTCGACTTTGACGCCGCTATTTCTCCCGTACCGGAAGCCATCCGGGGCGACCTGGCGCGATGGGTTGAGGACAAGGTGGATGCACTGGTCAGGGCCTTCGTTCTGATGACGACGGGGTGGTGGTTACGGTTAACGAAGGCGACATGGTTGATGACGGCGACGTCGGTGCCGATGAAGGTGTGGGTGACACCAACGATGGCGACAACGATGCCAGTGGTGCGTTTGAAGATGACATGGGGGACGCGGCGAGTGATATATCTGGCTGATCCCTCGTTTCCCTGCCATTTACCCTGTAAAAACTTTTGCGTGGCCCCGGAAGATTGTAAGAGCATTTTGGGAGGGGGAGCCCCTCATGTAAACAAATCGTAGCTTTTATCCTCCTGTGTCAAATTGAGTACGCGTCCTCACGAGCTTGTGTATGTTGGGGCGAGGTTGTTGTTGTGGTTTACCTTAGCCTGGACGAGCTCAAAACTGTCTCGAGAGGTTGTGGGTTTCTGAGAAGCTCCTGAGGGATCCGTCGATACTCCCGAGGGGGCCGCGTGATAAGCGAGCGCCAGCCATGGCTCGGCGCGTGCATGGCGCATGTGCTTCATGCTCAGCCCGGCTCGCAGGGGTCCCACGAGGGGAGGAGTGACTGGCGCGGAACTCCGAAATAAGGCAAGAACTAGACTGCGAGAAATAGCTCGAACGAGAAAAGGCATCCCCCCACGCGCATCAAATAAAATTCAACTTCAACTTAAATCAAAATCTAGAAGGCAGGGCGACAAAAAAGAGAGATCCAAAGCAAATGGCCGCGTCCGGCGCCTAGTCTAGTCTTCGACGTCTTCTCACCAACGCGGAGCTAAGTGCTGCCACTGGGCGTGGGAGGGAGCCCCCGAGGCCCGAGGGCGGCTCTCCTAAGGCTCCGGGGCGTGTACAACCCCACTCATTATTACGTGAGAGTGTCACGGGTGGCGATCTTCATAGGTGTGGGCCTTACTTCATATCGCCTGACGAGGGCCCCGCCTTGCACCACCCCCTACCACCGCTGGGACGACCGGAAACCAGGACGACCCAAAGAGGGTAGAGGGGACGCCAGCGGCGCCCTCGACGACCACGGGTCCTCTGCCGGGGGAATGGTCGCCGTCGCCACCCCGACAGAGGGCCTACCTCCGGGTGTTGCCTTGCTCCGTGCGACACGGGGAGGGGCCTTGCTCCTGGCCCCTTCCACGCAGCCCCCAGTGGGTCTCTCCTATCGGGGCGGGCATTGCCTTGCCGGAACCATCATTTGGCGCCGTGACCTGGTTCATCTGTGACTCATGGTTAGCATAAGCTTGCCCCTGAGGGATTAATGGTACCCTGTATCTGTTGTCGACGGTGTGGCCGGCGGGGCTGTCTGGCGGCTCCTGGAAGGCTTCAGCTCCTAACGCCTCCTCCTCCCATCCTGGCCCGAGGAACGAGCCGGGGTCATCCTCCGGCGTGTACTCCTAATCCATCATGCGGGGCGCGTAGGCCTCCGAGGCCATTGGCCCGAAGACCTCGCCGAAGTGCCCCATGCTCCATGTCGCTCGGCCCGTCACGCTGTCCTGAGGATGGCGGGGCGGTGCTCCGATGAGGCCGTGTGCGATGATGCTCATGCCCGCGCCCATCCGAGGTGGCTCGGATGCGAGGGAACGCCCTCCGACATGGACCATGCTGATGTCGACGAAGCCCTCGGGCGTACTTGGGGGTACGCGGGAGCGGCGAGGCCCGCCGTGGGATCCTACCGCTGCCCGGGGTGTGAGCTGGTAGTAGAAGGGCGGTGCTCCCGTGGCCGCTGCGTCCAGGAGCTCGGCGACGCGTTCTAGCAGTGCATCCCGGCCACTCTCCATCAGTCGGCACCGCAATAGCTACCGTGCCACTGTGAGCGCGGCCCGCATGTTTGCCTGCTCCCTCCTGGTGTGCGGCGCCGTTGCCGCAGAGTGGCTCGCGGCCCTTGTAGCAGCTCGCATCTGTCGGGGGGTAAGAGCAGAGGGTGAGTGGCCGCGCCACCCATGCCCCGCGGTGTTCGATGCATGCGCCGCCTGAGATGCGGGGTTGAGGTCTTCCTGGGCAGGCGGCGCCGCCCTGGCCGGCCAGGCTGCCCATCGGTTGTTGTCAGCCCTCGGGTCGCCGAACATCGGGACCGTGGAGCATCGGTGGATCGTATGGTGAGGAAGAAGCTCCGGCGCACCCCTACCTGGCTCGCCAAATGTCGGATCACGGGTTCTGGCAAAACCCTTAAGGTTCGAATACTGGGGTGCACGCGAAGATCTTCCCCCCTATCGATCCGCATCCTAACTTAGCCTAGATCTCACGAACTAACTCGACGAACTCGCAACACAAAGGCCACAATATTTATACTGGTTCGGGCCACCGTTGTGGTGTAATACCCTACTCCAGTGTGGTGGTGGTGGATTGCCTCTTGGGCTGAGGACGAACAGTACAAGGGGAAGAACAGCCTCCTGAGGTTGGGGTGTTCTTGTGCTTGGTGCACCTATGTGGTTGCGGATGAACTTGATGATCTCTCCTGCCTATGGTGGCGGCTAGTCCTATTTATAGAGGCCCTGGTCCTCTCCCCAAATATTGAGTGGGAAGGGAGCCAGCAACGGCCAATTTGGAAGGGGACAGCTAGTACAAGCTATCCTTACAAAAGGTGGTCTTTGCCTGCCAAAGGTTCTAGGAGTGACGCCGTCCTGGGCTCCATGGTGACCTCCGTCTTGCCGTCCTTCTGGTCTTGGTCTCGTTGCACCAATATGGAAACCTTTGCTTTATGCCTCGGTACTCCGTGCCTGTGCTTGCCTCCTTAGCACTAAAGAGGAAACAAGGACGCAACACGCGCTGGCGCCCGCCTAGTCTCGATCGTCATGTCTTACGTCACGAAAACCTCGCGAGGTTTGCCCGACCTTGAACTCTCCGCCCCTCATGAGCCGGCATGGCGAGGCCGCTCCTGAGGAGGACTTGTGTCGTCCGCCTCGCGAGGCTTGGCCCCTCGCGAGGCTTGGCCCCTCGCGAGGGTCTTGATTCCTGGTTGATGAAGATGGGCCGTACAGGCCTGCCAGCAAAGCCACGCCGTGGGCCGCAGGCAGGCAAGTCTGGGGACCCCCATTCCCAGAACACCGACAAAGACTTGGTGTGCCTTTGGGGTGCCCCCTCCCACGTATATAAAGGGGGGAGGAGAGGTGGCCGGCCCAAGGGGGGCGCGCGCCATGGGGAGTCCAACTAGGATTCCCAATCCTAGTTGGAGTCTCCTTCCTTTCCAAGAGAGGGAAAGAGAGGGAAGGAGGAGAGGGGAGAAGGAAAGAGGGGGGGCCGCCCCCTCCCTAGTCCAATTCGGATTGGCCATGGGGGGGCCTCCCTTGTGGCCCTTCTCTCCTTTCCACTAAAGCCTATGAAGGCCCATGAACTTTCCGGGGGGGGGGGGGTCCGGTAACCCCCGGTACTCCGAAACTTATCCGAAACGACCCGAACCATTCCGGTGTCCGAATGTAACCTTCCAATATATGAATCTTTACCTATCGACCATTTCAAGACTCCTCTTCATGTCTGTGATCTCATCCGGGACCCTGAACAATCTCCGGTCATCAAATCACATAACTCATAATACAAATCGTCATAGAACGTTAAGCGTGCGGACCCTACGGGTTCGAGAACTATGTAGACATGACGGAGACACATCTCCGGTCAATAACCAATAATGTAACCTGGATGCTCATATTGGTTCCTACATATTCTATGAAGATCTTTATCGGTCAAAACTGCATAACAACATACGTTGTCCCCTTTGTCATCGGTATGTTACTTGCCCGAGATTCGATCGTCGATATCATCATACCTAGTTCAATATCATTACCAGCAAGTCTCTTTACTCGTTCCGTAATGCATCATCCCGTGGCTAACTCTTTAGACACATTGCTTTCAAGGGTGATAGTGATGTGCATTACCGAGAGGGCCCAGAGATACCTCTCCGATACACGGAGTGACAAATCCTAATCTCAAACTATGCCAACTCAACAAACTTTATCGGAGACACCTGTAGAGCATCTTTATAATCACCCAGTTATGTTGCGACGTTTGATAGCACACAAGGTGTTCCTCTGGTATTCGAGAGTTGCATAATCTCATAGTCAGAGGAACATGTATAAGTCATGAATAAAGCAATAGCAATAAAACTAAATGACCATTATGCTAAGCTAACGGATGGGTCTTGTCCATCACATCATTCTCTAATGATGTGATCCCGTTCATCAAATGACAACACATGTCTATGGCTAGGAAACATAATCATCTTTGATTAACGAGCTAGTCAAGTAGAGGCATACTAGGGACACTCTGTTTGTCTATGTATTCAAACATGTACTAAGTTTCCGCTTAATAAAATTCTAGCATGAATAATAAACATTTATCATGATACAAGGAAATATAAATAACAACTTTATTATTGCTTGTAGGGAATTTTTCCTTCACCTTCGCGGACGGGTTTGGGTGGCGGCGGTGGTGCCTCGTCATCACTGTCCTCGAGGATGATGACGCTGCCCTCATCGTGGCCGTGGCGACGAGTGGTGAACTCCTCGAGGGTGCGGCATTGGCACTCCGTCTCTAGTCGGACGTAGTCCTCGCTCGCCCACTTGACAGCGGCCCCGTCGGCGGTGGCCATGTCGTCGTGCCCGCTCTTCACGATGATAAGCCTCGACACCGTCTTGGCCTTGACGAGGTGGGAGGAGGAGGAGCCATGGCCTCCCTCATTGATGATGAGAGCGCCGCCGTGGGTGCGCCGCCCGACTGGCGTCTCCACGGGCTGGGCCTTGACGCTGGCGAGCGCCGGCAAACCGGTGGAGTGGGAGGAGGAGGAGGAGGACGGCCCACTAGCCATGCGCCTCAGCATCCAAATGTCGCCCCTCCGGCGGGGGACAGGCGCCGTGGCTGCCGGGGTACTAAAGCGGCGGCTGGTTGCCTCCCTCGAGGTACTCGAGGACGTAGTGGAGCGCCCGCCCGGGGACACCCCACCATAGGCGGCGGTCATCGGTGTTGTGGCGCCCCATCACCGACACGTTGTTGGTAGAGGCAATCTGCTCCTCCTGACAGCGCTGGAAGGACACTGCCCAGCTCGCATGGTTGTTGGCGGCGTACTCCAGGCAGCCGCGCACCTCCTTCGGCAGGGAGGCCCGAACGCGACTGACCTCACCATGGAAGCGCTCGGCATTGGGCTGCGGGGGGACGGGGACTCCTCCGACGCTGAGCCTCCACCGCCCCGGCATGCGCATGTCAGGCGGCGCCGGGTAGTTGGCCTCGTGTAGGACGTACGCCTCCCACTCATGAAGGGTGCGGCGACCGAAGCCGTTGGCTGCCGCACCGTCACTGGCAAAACATACTCCCATCGATGGATGTAGACGCGCAGTGGTTGGAGGCAGGGAGAGAGGGGCGCCGGCGATGAGAGAGGGAATGAGGGCGAGGGAGGGGTGGTTTTCATAGCCGCCGGGGGCGGCAGACGTGTGTGTACGTGTGGTGGGAGGGGGACGACGCGTCGCCGTGCCATCACTACGCTGCCCATGAGGAATCAATGGAAGGCTGACCGGCGATAACCTTGGAATTGATTCCTCACAGGGAAAACGAGGCAATGAGGAAGACGAGACACGGCTGGTCGCTGACTCAGCGTGCCCATCGGGCTTTCACGCCAAAAACGCTTGCCCCAGCACCCTGGGCGCCCCTAGCGCGCCGGGTTTGTCCTTGGACTGCTGGCGCCAAAATCGAGCCTAACCGGCAAAAAATGGGCTTCTGGGGGCGCGACTGGGCCGTTTTTTGGCGTCAATGCTAAAAAGGGCCTTGGGGGGCCTGTTGGGGGCGGGGCTGGAGATGCTCTAAGATGATATACAAGGTTACATTCTCTTAAAGCATCTATAGTCGGACCCCCCTCCTATATCCTCCTATACGTTTGGGTAGATGGATCGGTCACAAAAACATGATTCAGTCGGACCCCTCAAACCAACCTTATATGTTCGGGCTGTCCGATATCGCTCATACGACTGACGGGCAAGCCCACACAAAAATCATCGGTCTAACAGGACCTCACCGATCCGCATTCATGTTGGTGCTGTAGCGCGTCACCCATGGGGCCAAACCTTAGCTATTTAAGTCGGACAGCGGGCCTCGCAACCCTTTCCGCCCTCATTTCCTCCCTCCCCCTCTAGTTTGCGCCGCCATTGCGACCTTGACTATGCCCTATTTTTGCCCTGACCTCATCGTCCACCTGTTGCCAAGGTCCGTCATAGGATTACTACAAGAGGTTGACCCTGCATCAACGAGAGGAGATGCTAGTGAAGATGGAGGCACGGCGTGCCGCTTGCAATGCAGGTGACTTGCCTCCGAACTCTCTTGAAGAGGAATATGAGGAGCGGGATGTGGCGTCGGAGTAGGAGCCATCGAACGCGGGGATGGAATAGGTGGAGCCGTGGGATGAAGAGGAGAAGCAGGGGTGAATCCGGCGCCGGATGACAACCCGCAAGTGTAGGGGATCAGTTGTAGCCTTTTCGATAAGTAAGAGTGTCGGACCATACGAATCCAGGGGATGATAATATTCATCAACATAACATTCA
This sequence comes from Triticum urartu, assembly GCF_003073215.2. NCBI lineage: Eukaryota > Viridiplantae > Streptophyta > Magnoliopsida > Poales > Poaceae > Triticum > Triticum urartu. Next base: position 501,216,973 of record NC_053028.1, on the reverse strand, counting down.
TCCTCCCGTAAGCATGGAGGGAAATTAAACAATGTATGGGATAAAGAGTTACTCTCATTAGAATGTGGGCACAGGTGACCAATCCGCTCTTTATTCTTTTGTTCTTCACTCTCCTCATCTTTTCATCCAATGAGCTCACAGTTTCATCAATTTCTTCTTCCATAAATTCTTGTAAAATATTATTCTCTTCCTTGGTAGCGGAGACTTTCTTAATATAATCATTAATATAAGCATTAGAATCCTAGTTTTCGTAGCAATATTTAAGTGTGGCAAAAAAATAGATTTGTAACAAATTCTTCAATTTATTCAATATCACAGGCAAGAGTATAGGGTATCAGAGCCTTTTCGATAAGTAAGAGTGTCGAACCCAACAAGGAGCTAAAGGTGGAGTTAATATTCTCTCAAGTTCTATCGACCACCGATACAACTCTACGCACACTTAACGTTTGCTTTACCTAGAACGAGAAATAAAACTACTTCGCGAGAATAAAATATAGCTTTGCTGGAATGAAAAAGGTAAATTAATAAAGAATGTGAAAATAAAGATTAGTTGTTGACTTGAAAAAGAACAATAAAGAAAAGGATTGTCCCTAGGCAACTGGATATGAAACGGTAGTGTGATACCCATCATACTTATGAGGGAGAGGTCGAAGCTAACATACTCTCCTGACACGTCTCCGTCGTATCTATAATTTTTAATTGTTCCATGCCAATATTCTACAACTTTCATATACTTTTGGAAACTTTTTATACTATTTTTGGGACTAACATATTGATCCAGTGCCCAGTGCCAGTTCCTGTTTATTGCATGTTTTTTTGTTTCACAAAAAATCCATATTAGACGGAGTCCAAACGGGATAAAAACTTACGGAGATTTTTTTGGAATATATGTGATTTTTGGGAAGAAGAATCAATGGGAGATGATGCCCGAGGCGGCCACGAGGCAGGGGCGCGTGCCCCAGGGGGGTGGGCACACCCCTGACCCTCGTGGCCACCCCGTAAGGCGGTTGGTGCTCTTCTTTCGCCGCAAGAAAGCCAATATCTGGATACAAATCGTGTTAAAATTTCAGCCCAATCGGAGTTATGGATCTCCAGGAACATAAGAAACGGTGGAAGGCCAGAATCTGGAGCGCAGAAACAGAGACAGACAGAGAGATAGAGATCCAATCTCGGGGGGGGGGGGGGCTCTCTCCCATCCGCCGCCATGGAAGCCATGGACCAGGGGGTAAACCCTTCTCCCATCTAGGGAGAAGGTCAAGGAAGAATAAGAAGAAGGGGGGCCCTCTCCCCCTCTCTCCCGGTGGCGCCGGAACGCCGCCCGGGCCATCATTGTGTGACGGCGATCTACACCAACACCTCTACCATCTTCACCAACGTCTTCATCACCTTCCCCCATCTATCTATAGCGGTCCACTCTCCCACAACCCGCTCTACCCTCTACTTGAACATGGTACTTTATGCTTCATATTATTATCCAATGATTTGTTGCCATCCTATGATGTCTGAGTAGATTTTCGTTGTCCTATCAGTAATTAGTGAATCGCTATGATTGGTTTAATTTGCTTGTGGTTATGTTGTCGTCCTTTGGTGCCCATCATATGAGCGCGCCCGTGGATCACACCATAGGGTTAGTTGTATGTTGATAGGACTATGTATTGGAGGGCAAGAGTGACAGAAGCTTCAACCTAGCATAGAAATTGATGCATACGGGATTGAAGGGGGACCAATATATCTTAATGCTATGGTTGGGTTTTACCTTAATGAACGTTAGTAGTTGCAGATGCTTGCTAATAGTTCAAATCATAAGTGTAGAATTCCAAGTCAGGGATTACATGCTAGCAGTGGCCTCTCCCACACAAAACTTGCTATCGGTCTAGTAAAGTAGTCAATTTCTTAGGGACAATTTCGCAACTCCTACCACCACTTTTCCACACTAGCTATACTAACTTTATTGCTTATTTACCTAAAACAGCCCCTAGTTTATATTTACATGCTCTTTATATTCTTGCAAACCTATCCCGTTACACCTACAAAGTACTTCTAGTTTTATACTTGTTCTAGGTAAAGCGAACGTCAAGCGTGCGTAGAGTTGTATCAGTGGTCGATAAAACTTGAGGGAATATCTGTTCTACCTTTAGCTCCTCATTGGGTTCGACACTCTTACTTATCAAAAGAGGCTACAATTGATCCCCTATACTTGTGGGTTATCAAGACCTTTTTCTGGCGCCGTTGCCGGGAGTTATAGCGTGGGGTGAATATTCTCGTGTGTGCTTGTTTGCTTTATCACTAAGTAGTTTTTATTTTGTGTTCTTGTTTTCTACCTTTAGTTATGGGTAGGAAACGCAAAATACCAAAAAAAATTAGTGGTACCTATTGAACCAATGGTTGAAGAACCACTCAAAATCTATCACACTACATAAGCTTTTTACTTGGATCATCTTCGATCCCTATGTGCTCGGGCTGAAACCCCAACTAGCTTAGTTGAGGGCAAATCTTTAGATGAGCATGCTTGTTATGTGCGACACCGCATATCTGAAAAAGGGAAACTTTTACTAGATCAAATTCATCGTTTGCAGTGCTATGCTTGGAATTTAAGTGAAATATATGATTGTACTTGTTGTTCTAAAGACCCTAAGAAACACCTTCCTTACCAATGTGAGTTTAGTGATAATGGAATCATATCTTCGTATCCTAAGGGTGTTTATAATTACTATGATGTTGAACAAATTGAAGAATATGTTGCTTTTAGGGGTACTTGTGAAATTGCTTCCTTTATTGAAGAGTGTGATACTACTCTCTACAAATCTGAAAATTTGGCCATACTTAAATATTGCTATGATAATTATGCTTCTAATCCTTATATTAAACCATATATTGAGGACTCCTCCACTGTCCAGGAAGAGACTAATATTTTGCAGGAGTCTATGGAAGAAGAAATTAATGACATTGTGAGCTCATTGGATGAAAAAAGTAAGGAGGAGAGTGAAGAACAAAAGGAGGAAGAGCGGATTGATCACCCGTTCCCACCATCTAATGAGAGTAACTCTCTATACCATACATTGCTTAATTTCCCTTTGAATTTACCAAAGGATGAATGCTATGATGATTGTTATGATCCTGTTGATTCTTTTGAGATATCCCTTTTTGATGATGCTTGCTATGCTTGTGGCCAAGATGCCAATATGAATTATGCTTATGGAGATGAACTTTCTATAGTTCCTTATGTTAAACATGAAATTCTTTCTATTGCACCCATGCATGATAGTCCTGTTATCTTTTTGAATTATCCTGACCACACTATATCGCAAAAGTTTGCCCTTATTAAGGATTATATTGATGGGTTGCATTTTAATTGTACACATGCTGATTTTGATAGATATAATATGCATGTGCTTGACGCTCCTACTTGCAATTATTATGAGAGAGGAACTACATCTCCGCCTCTCCATGTTTCCAATATGATAAAATTGCAAGAAACCGTTTATACTATGCATTGGCCTTTACTATGTGTGCATGAATTGTTCTTTTATGACATGCCAATGCATAGAAAGAGAGTTAGACTTTGTTGTTTCATGATATATGTTACTTTGTGCTCACTACTAAATCACAAATAATTGTTAATTAAAATTGGCTTTGATATACCTATGGATCCGGGTGGATCCATTACTTGAGCACTATATGCCTAGCTTAATGGCTTTAAAGAAAGTGCTGCCAGGGAGACAACCCGGAAGTTTTAGAGAGCCATTTATTTCTGTTGTGTGCTTTTATATAGTTTAAAAACAAAAAAATAAAGAGGGGAACCCAAAACTTTTCAAAAAGAAAAGCGAAAGTGAGAAAAACGAGCATTATTAAAGTGGGAGCTAGCCTTGAATTTTGTTCTTGCTCACGGAAACTTTGTGACCCTTGATTATAGAAACTTTTCAACAAAAATAATTTTCTCCTTGTACAATTCCATTGTATCATAAAAATAATGTGCCAAGATTTGCCTTTAGGACGTTTACATTGCTTGTTGGTTCGTGCGGTGCAAAATAGAAACTTTGGCTGTAGTGCGCGATTTTACATTTTTTACTGGAACGTAAAATGGTCCTGAAACCTTTTTCACTGCCTTTATACAAATTGTTTATTTTTCTTTTTTTTCAGAATTTTTGGACGGAAGTATGGTGAATGTTCAGATTACTACAGACTGTCCTGTTTAAGACAGATTCTGTTTTTGATACATAGTTTGCTTGTTTTGATGAAACTATCGATTTCTATCAGTGGATTAAGCCATGGAAAAGTTATATTACAGTAGCTATGATGCAAAAACAAAATATGAATTGGTTTGCAATAGTACTTAGAGTAGTGATTTGCTTTATTATACTAACGGATCTTACCGAACTTTCTGTTGAGTTTTGTGTGGATGAAGTGATCAAGGATCGAGGAGGTATCGATAAGAGGAGAAGGAGGAGAGGCAAGAGCTCAAGCTTAGGGATGCCCAAGGCACCCCAAGTAAATATTCAAGGAGACTCAAGCGTCTAAGCTTGGGGATGCCCCGGAAGGCATCCCATCTTTCTTCAACAAGTATCGGTATGTTTTCGGTTTGTTTCGTTCATGTGATATGTGCAAGTCTTGGAGCGTCTTTTGCATTTAGTTTTCATTTTTCTTTGATGAACCATGCTGGTATGAGGTAGTCCATGGTTGATCTATAGAATGCTCTTTGCACTTCACTTATATCTTTTCAGTATGGCTTTATAGAATGCTTCATGTGCTTCACTTATATCATTTGAAGTTTGGATTGCCTGTTTCCCTACACATAGAAAACCGCCATTTGTAGAATGCTCTTTTGCTTTAATTATATTTGTTAGAGCTTGGGAATATCTTTTGTAGAAAGAATTAAACTCTCTTGCTTCACTTATATCTATTTAGAGAGTTGACAGGAACAGGTCATTCACATGGGTAGTCATAAAATCCTACATAAAACTTGTAGATCACTGAATATGATATGTTTGATTCCTTGCAATAGTTTTGCGATATAAAGATGGTGATATTAGAGTCATGCTAGTGTGTAATTGTGAATTTGAGAAATACTTGTGTTGAGGTTTGCAAGTCTCGTAGCATGCACTTATGGTAACCGTTATGTAACAAATTTGAAGCATGAGGAGTTTCTTTGATTGTCTTCCTTATGAGTGGCAGTCGGGGACGAGCGATGGTCTTTTCCTAACAATCTATCCCCCTAGGAGCATGCACGTAGTACTTTGTTTTGATGACTAATAGATTTTTGAAATAAGTATGTGAGTTCTTTATGACTAATGTTGAGTCCATGTATTATACGCACTCTCACCCTTCCATCATTGCTAGCCTCTTTGGTACCGTGCATTGCCCTTTCTCACCTTGAGAGTCGGTGCAAACTTCGCCGGTGCATCGAAACCCCGTGATACGATACGCTCTTTGACACATAAGCCTCCTTATATCTTCCTCAAAACAGCCACCATACCTACCTATCATGACATTTCCATAGCCATTCCGAGATATATTGCCATGCAACTTCCATCATCATCATATACATGACTTGAGCATTTATTGTCATATTGCTTTGCATGATCGTAAGATAGCTAGCATGATGTTTTCATGGCTTGTCCGTTTTTTGATGTCATTGCTACGCTAGATCATTGCACATCCTGGTACACTGCGAGCACTACAAAAAAATACACTTCCTTGATGATACGTGTTTTTCACAGTAGGTCACGTTTTCTGTCATGCATGTACATCCATGAAATTTTTATGACAAAATCAAGATAGTCATACATGTGCTGTCGTACCAGTGTTCCATGACATTACCAAAATTATCATCATAGAAGTGTCCACTTCCATGACCATAAATCACGCGTCACAGAAGTGCTTTCGTCAAGGGTGACCGACACGTGGCATCCACCGTAACGGAACGTCGTTAAGCTATCGGTTCTAGTTTTGTATCCGATAACCCGTTAACAACCCTGACCAATGGGGATTTTCCATGTGTAAAATCATCATTGGCTGGAGGGAACACGTGTCGGCTCGCCGTTGGGACAGATGTCATCCACTCATTGGACCCAAAGCGCCTATGACACGTCAACACGTGGCACGGCCCAACAGAGGCCCATTCCTATGAAAAGGCCGACCCATTTGACTTGGTCAAAAGGTGGCGGGCCGGCCCACGGCAAGCCTGTTAATGGCATGTTCGCATATAGCCCATTTTCACCCCGCTAACCCAGGGCCCGTTTACGGCCTATCCGAATTAGGCCCAGTAGCGTCATCTGGGCCATCCAATATAATTCTAGCCCGTTTTAACTTCCGGCCCATGTATGGCCCATGACGTCTTTCGGCCCATATGAGGCCCTTAGTAACCCTCGGCCCATTAGCGACCCCTAGTAAAACTGGCCCGTAATGAACAATGTATCACTTTATACCCATTAACGGCCGATTATTCCGTTGGGCCGTTTATAGCCCATGTTATCTTTCGGCCTTCTCAGGGCCCATATATTCTTGGGATCATTTCCAGCATTCGTTTACTTTTGGCCCGTTACTGTCATTTTCTGCTTGTGGGCCAAATTCAGCCCATGGTTACAGTCGGCTGCTACCTCTTGAGCACTGCAATGGATTTCCCCGAAGAGGAGAGGATGATGCAGCAAAGTAGCGTAAGTATTTCCCTTAGTTTTTGAGAACCAAGGTATCAATCTAGTAGGAGGCTACGCGCGAGTCCCTCGTACCTACACAAAAAAATAGCTCAACGCAACCAACGCGCTTAGGGGTTGTCAATCCCACACGGTCACTTACGAAAGTGAGATCTGATAGAGATGATAAATAATATTTTTGGTATTTTTGGTATAGAGATGCAAAGTGAAAAGTAAAAGGCAAAGTAAAAGCAAAGCAATAATAAAGTGATGGAGATTAATATGATGAGAAAGAGACCTCGGGGCCATAGGTTTCACTAGTGGCTTCTCTCAAGAGCATAAGTATTCTACGGTGGGTGAACAAATTACTGTTGAGCAATTGATAGAATTGAGTATAGTTATGAGAATATCTAGGTATGATCATGTATATAGGCATCACGTTCGAGACAAGTTGACCGACTCCTGCTTGCATCAACTACTATTACTCCACTCATCGACCGCTATCCAGCATGCCTCTAGAGTATTAAGTTAAAAACAGAGTAACACCTTAAGCAAGATGACATGATGTAGAGGGATAGTTTCATGCATATGATAAAAACCCCATCTTGTTATCCTCGATGGCAACAATACAATACGTGCCTTGCCGCCCCTTCTGTCACTGGGAAAAGACACCACAAGATCGAACCCAAAGCTAAGCACTTCTCCCATGGCAAGAAAAACCAATCTAGTAGGCCAAACCAAACTGATAATTCGAAGAGACTTGCAAAGATAACCAATCATACATAAAAGAATTCAGAGAAGATTCAAATATTATTCATAGATAGACTGGATCATAAACCCATAATTCATCGGTCTCAATAAACACACCACAAAAAGAAGATTACATCGAATAGATCTCCACGAGAGAGGGGGGGAACATTGTATTGAGATCCAAAAAGAGAGAAGAAGCCATCTAGATACTAACTATGGACCCGTAGGTCTGAAGTAAACTACTCACACTTCATCGGAGGGGCTTGGATGATGATGTAGAAGCCCTCCGTGATCGATGCCCCCTTCGGCGGAGCTCCGGAACAGGCCCCAAGATGGGATCTTGTGGATACAGAAAGTTGCAGCGGTGGAGTTAGGTTTTTGGCTCCGTATCTGATCGTTTGGGGGTACGTGGATATATATAGGAGGAAGAAGTACGTCGGTGGAGCAACAGGGGGCCCACGAGGGTGGAGGGCGCGCCTGGGGGGGGGGGGCAGGCGTGCCCCCTACCTCGTGGCCTCCTGTTAATTTGCTTGACGTAGGGTCCAAGTCTCCTGAGTTGTATTCGGTGAGAAAATCACGTTCTCGAAGGTTTCATTCCGTTTGGACTCCATTTGATATTCTTTTCTTTGAAACCCTAAAACAGACAAAAACAACAATTCTGGGCTGGGCCTCCGGTTAATAGGTTAGTCCCAAAAATAATATAAAAGTGGATAATAAAGCCCAATATAGTCCAAAATAGTAGATAATATAGCATGGAGCAATCAAAAATTATAGATACGTTGGAGACGTATCAAGCATCCCCAAGCTTAATCCCTGCTCGTCCTCGAGTAGGTAAATGATAAAAAATAGAATTTTTGATGCGGAGTGCTACTTGGCATAATTTCAATGTAATTCTTCTTAATTGTGGTATGAATATTCAGATTCAAAAGATTCAAGACAAAAGTTCATGTTGACATAAAAATAATAATACTTCAAGCATACTAACAAAGCAATTATGTCTTCTCAAAATAACATGGCCAAAGAAAGCTATCCCTACAAAATCATATAGTCTTGCTATGCTCTATCTTCACCACACAAAGTATTTAAATCATGCACAACCCCGATGAAAAGCCAAGCAATTGTTGCATACTTTTGACATTTTCAAAAAAAATTCGATCTTCGCACAATACACGAGCGTGAGCCATGGATATGGCACTATATGTGGAATAGAATGGTGGTTGTGGAGAAGACAAAAGAGGGGAAGATAGTCTCACATCAACTAGGCATATCAACGAGCTATGGACATTCCCATCAATAGATATCAATGTAAGTGAGTAGGGATTGCCACGCAACGGATGCACTAGAGCTATAAGTATATGAAAGATCAACAAAATAAACTAAGTGGGTGTGCATCCAACTTGCTTCCTCAAGAAGACCTAGGGCATTTTGAGGAAGCCCATCATTGGAATATACAAGCCAAGTTCTATAACAAAAAATTCCCACTAGTATACGAAAGTGACAGAATGAGAGACTCTCTATCATGAAGATCATGGTGCTACTTTGAAGCACAAGTGTGGTAAAAGGATAGTAACATTGTCCCTTCTCTCTTTTTCTCTCATTTTTTGGTCCTTCTCTTTTTTATGGCCTCTTTTTCTCTTTTTTCGTCCGGAGTCTCATCCCGACTTGTGGGGGAATCATTGTCTCCATCATCCTTTCCTCACTTGGGACAATGCTCTAAAAATGATGATCATCACACTTTTTATTTTTCTTACAACTCAACAATTACAACTCAATACTTAGAACAAAATATGACTCTATATGAATGCCTCCGGCGGTGTACTGGGATATACAATGAATCAAGAGTGACATGTATGAAAGAATTATGAGCTGTGGCTTTGCCACAAATACGATGTCAACTACATGATCATGCTAGCAATATGACAATGATGGAGCGTGTCATAATGAACGGAATGGTGAAAAGTTGCATGGCAATATATCTCAGAATGGCTATGGAAATGCCATGATAGGTAGGTATGGTGGCTGTTTTGAGGAAGGTATTTGGTGGGTGTATGATACCGGCGAAAAGTGCGCGGTATTAGAGAGGCTAGTAATGGTGGAAGGAAGGAAAGTGCATATAATACATGGACTCAACATTAGTCATAAAGAACTCATATACTTATTGCAAAAATCTAGAAGTTATCAAAGCAAAGTATTACGCACATGCTCCTATGGGGATAGATTGGTAGGAAAAGACCATCGCTCATCCCCGACCACCACTCATAAGGAAGACAATCAATAAATAAATCATGCTCCGACTTCATCACATAACGGTTCACCATACGTGCATGCTACGGGAATCACAAACTTTAACACAAGCATTTCTCAAATTCACAACTACTCAACTAGCATGACTCTAATATCACCATCCTCATATCTCAAAACAATTATCAAGCATCAATTTTTTTCTTAGTATTCACCGCACTCAAAAGAAAGTTTTACAAATCTTGAATACCAAGCATATTATTATTAAGCAAATTACCATGCTATTAAGGCTCTCAAAATAATCTAAGTGAATCATGAGAGATCAATAGTTTCTATAAAACAAATCCACCACCGTGCTCTAAAAGATATAAGTGAAGCACTAGAGCAAAATTATATAACTAAAAAGATATAAATGAAGCACATAGAGTATTCTATCAAATCCCAAATAATGTATGGCTCTCTCAAAAGGTGTGTACAGCAAGGATGATTGTGGTAGACTAACAAGCAAAGACTCAAATCATAAAAGATGCTCCAAGCAAAACACATATCATGTGGTGAATAAAAAATTAGCTCCAAGTAAAGTTAACGATAGAAGTAGACGAAAGAGGGGATGCCTTCCGGGGCATCCCCAAGATTTGGCTTTTAGGTGTCCTTAGATTATATTGGGGGTGTCATGGGCATCCCAAAGCCTAGGCTCTTGCCACTCCTTGTTCCATAATCCATCAAATCTTTACCCAAAACTTGAAAACTTCACAACACAAAACTCAAAGTAGAAAATCTCATGAGCTCCGTTAGAGAAAGAAAACAAAAGACCACTTCAAGGCACTGCAATGAACTCATTCTTTATTTATATGGGTGTTATAACTACTGTATTCCAACTTCTATATGGATTATAAACAATTTTACTAGCCATAGATTCATCAAAATAAGCAAACAACACACGAAAAACAGAATCTGTCAAAAACAGAACAGTCTGTTGTAATCTGTAGCTAGCGCAAGATCTGGAACCCCAAAAATTCTAAAATAAATTTATGGACGTGAGGAATTTATCTATTAATCATCTGCAAAAATAATTAACTAAATAGCACTATCAAAATAAAAATGACAGCAGTTCTCGTGAGCGCTAAAGTTTCTGTTTTTTACAGCAAGTTCAAGAAGACTTTCCCCAACTCTTCCCAACGGTTCTACTTGGAACTAACACTAATTAAACACAAAAAACACAACCAAAACATAGGCTAAATAATTTATTTATTACTAAACAGGAGAAAAAAGCAAGGAATAAAAATAAAATTGGGTTGCCTCCCAACAAGCACTATCGTTTAACGCCCCTAGCTAGGCGTAACATGCAAGAATAGATCTAGGTATTGCCATCTTTGGTAGGCAATCCATAAGTGGCTCTCATGATAGATTCATATGGTAATTTTATTTTCTTTCTAGGGAAGTGTTCCATGCCCTTTTTAATGGAAATTGGAATCTAATATTCCCTTCCTTCATATCAATAATTGCACCAACCGTTCTAAGGAAAGGTCTACCAAGAATAATAGGGTAAGAAGGATTGCAATCTATATCAAGAACGATAAAATCTACGGGCACATAATTCCTATTTGCAAAAATAAGAACATCATTAATTCTTCCCATAGGTTTCTTAATAGTGGAATCCGCAAGATGCAAGTTTAGAGAGCAATCATCAAAATTACAGAAATCTAGCAAGTCACACAAAGTTTTGGGAATAGTAGAGACACTAGCACCCAAATCACACAAAGCATAAAACTCATGATCTTTAATTTTAATTTTAATAGTTGGTTCCCACTCATCATAAAGTTTTCTAGGGATAGAAACTTCCAATTCAAGTTTTTCTTCATAAGATTGCATCAAGGCATCAACGATATGTTTAGTAAACGCTTTTATTTTGACTATAAGCATGAGGAGAATTTAGCACGGATTGCAACAAGGAAATACAATCAATCAAATAGCAATTTTCATAGTTAGATTCCTTGAAATACATAATAGTGGGTTTAGCAACATCTAGGGTTTTAGTTTCTTCAATCCCACTTTTATCAAATTTAGCATCAAGATCAAAAGATTCAGAATTATTGGAACGCCTTCTAGGTAGAGGTGGATCATATTCAGTCCCATCATTATCAAGATTCATATTGAAAAACAAAGATTTAATAGGGGACACATCAATAACTTTTAGATCTTCATCATTATTTTCATAGGAACTAGAAGAACACGCTTTTATAAAGGCATCTTTCTTAGCACGCATCCTAGCGGTTCTTTCTTTGCACTCATCAATGGAAATTCTCATGGCTTTGAGAGACTCATTGATATCATGCTTAGGTGGAATAGATCTAAGTTTCAAAGAATCAACATCAAGAGCAATTCTATCAACGTTCCTAGCCAAATCATCAATCTTAAGCAATTTTTCTTCAGTCATAGCATTAAAATTCTTTTGCGAATAAATAAATTCTTTAATATTAGATTCAAAATCAGAGGGCATCTTATTATAATTTCCATAAGAATTGTTGTAGGAATTACCATAATTGTTAGAGGGATTACTAGGATAAGGCCTAGGATTGAAATTTCCTCTATACGCGTTGTTACCAAAATTGTTCCTACCAACAAAATTCACATCCATAGATTCATTATTATTCTCAATCAAAGTAGACAAGGGCACATCATTAGGATCAGAAGAAACACTCTTATTAGCAAATAATTTCATAAGTTCATCCATCTTTCCACTCAAAACATTAATTTCTTCTATCGCATGCACCTTTTTATTAGTAGATCTTTCAGTATGCCATTGAGAATAATTAACCATAATATTATCTAGGAGTTTAGTAGCTTCTCCTAAAGTGATTTCCATAAAAGTTCCTCCCGCGACCGAATCCAAAAGATTTCTAGAAGCAAAATTCAATCCGGCATAAAATTTTTGTATAATCATCCACAAATTTAAACCATGAGTAGGGCAATTACGTATCATTAATTTCATTCTCTCCCAAGCTTGTGCAACATGTTCATGATCAAGTTGCTTAAAATTCATAATATCGTTTCTAAGAGAGATGATCTTAGCGGGAGGAAAATACTTAGAGATAAAAGCATCTTTGCACTTGTTCCATGAATCAATACTATTTTTAGGCAAATATGAAAACCAAGATTTAGCACGATCTCTAAGAGAAAAAGGAAATAGCTTCAATTTAAAAACATCATTATCGACATCTTTCTTCTTTTGCATGTCACACAAATCAATGAAGCTATTAAGATGGGTAGCGGCATCTTCACTAGGAAGGCCGGAGAACGGATCTTTCATGACAAGATTCAGCAAAGTAGCATTAATTTCACAAGATTCAGCATCGGTAAGAGGAGCAACCGGAGTGCTAAGGAAATCACAATTTAGTATTATCTTGAGCCATCGCGACAAACAAGCAAACTAACACACAAGCTAACAAAAAGGCAAGCGGGCAAAAAGAGGCAAATAGAGAAAGAGAAGGAGGATAGAGAGAGAGAGGGCGAATAAAACAGCAAGGGTGAAGTGGGGGAGAGGAAAACGAGAGGCAAATGGCAAATAATGTAATGCAGGAGATAGGGATTGTGATGGGTACTTGGTATGTTGACTTTTGCGCAGACTCCCCGGCAACGGCGCCAGAAATTCTTCTTGCTACCTCTTGAGCACTGCGTTGGATTTCCCCAAAGAGGAGAGGATGATGCAGCAAAGTAGCGTAAGTATTTCCCTCAGTTTTTGAGAACCAAGGTATCAATCCAGTAGGAGGCTACGCGTGAGTCCCTCGTACCTACACAAAAACAATAGCTCAACACAACCAACACGCTTAGGGGTTGTCAATCCCTTCATGGTCACTTACGAAAGTGAGATCTGATAGAGATGATAAATAATAATTTTTGTATTTTTGGTATAGAGATGCAAAGTGAAAAGTAAAAGGCAAAGTAAAAGCAAATCAATAATAAAGTGATGGAGATTAATATGATGAGAAAGAGACCCCGGGGCCATAGGTTTCACTTGTGGCTTCTCTCAAGAGCATAAGTATTCTACGGCAGGTGAACAAATTACTGTTGAGAAATTGATAGAATTGAGCATAGTTATGAGAATATCTAGGTATGATCATGTATATAGGCATCACGTCCGAGACAAGTAGACTGACTCATGCCTGCATCTACTACTATTACTCCACTCATCGACCGCTATCCAGCATGCATCTAGAGTATTAAGTTAAAAACAAAGTAACGCCTTAAGCAAGATGACATGATGTAGAGGGATAGTTTCATGCAATATGATAAAAACCCCATCTTGTTATCCTCGATGGCAACAATACAATACGTGCCTTGCTGCCCCTTCTGTCACTGGGAAAGGACACCGCAAGATCGAACCCAAAGCTAAGCACTTCTCCCATGGCAAGAACAACCAATCTAGTAGGCCAAACCAAACTGATAATTCGAAGAGACTTGCAAAGATAACCAATCATACATAAAAGAATTCAGAGAAGATTCAAATATTATTCATAGATAGACTGGATCATAAACCCATAATTCATCGGTCTCAACAACCACACCGCAAAAAGAAGATTACATCGAATAGATCTCCATGAGAGAGGGGGAGAACATTGTATTGAGATCCAAAAAGATAGAAGAAGCCATCTAGCTACTAACTATGGACCCGTAGGTCTGAAGTAAACAACTCACACTTCATCGGAGGGGCTTGGATGATGATGTAGAAGCCCTCCGCGATCGATGCCCCCTCTGGCGGAGCTCCGGAACAGGCCCCAAGATGGGATCTCGTGGATACAGAAAGTTGCGGTGGTAGAGTTAGGTTTTTGGCTCCGTATCTGATCGTTTGGGGGTACGTGGATATATACAGGAGGAAGAAGTACGTCGGTGGAGCAACAGGGGGGCCATGAGGGTGGAGGGTGTGCCTGGGAGGGGGGGGCAGGCGCGCCCCCTACCTCGTGGCCTACTGTTAATTGGCTTGACGTAGGGTCCAAGTCTTCTGAGTTGTATTCGGTGAGAAAATCACGTTCCCGAAGGTTTCATTCCGTTTGGACTCCGTTTGATATTCCTTTTCTTTGAAACCCTAAAACAGGCAAAAATAGCAATTCTGGGCTGGGCCTCCGGTTAATAGGTTAGTCCCAAAAATAATATAAAAGTGGATAATAAAGCCCAATATAGTCCAAAATAGTAGATAATATAGCATGGAGCAATCAAAAATTATAGATACGTTGGAGACGTATCATCGGCCCGTTTGTGGCCCATTAATGCGTTGGGCCGTTTTCATAGCGTCATCAAATACGGCCGATTAACGACGGCCCGTTATGGTCGGCCCATGAACGGACGATTTCAACCCTAGCCCATTTACAGCCATAATGTGGTCTGTTATTGGCCCATGTTTGGCCAACCGATCATACGGCCCGTATAAGGCCCATTGATGATACGGCCCGTACAAGGCCCATTGTGTCAACGGCCCGTATAAGACCCATGGTTTCTACGCCCCGTAGAAGGCGCATTGTTTGTATGGCCCTTAGAAGGCCCATTGTTTCTACAGCCCGTACGAGGCCCATGTTAACTACAGTAAATATGTAACCCATGGTTAATGTGGCCTAGTTTTAAAAAATAGGTTATTGCGGCCACTAGCAAACCGCGGAAAAAGAACTGGACTGACTACAAGAAAACAAATACACAAGACAATAAGGAAATAAACAGGCAAGCAACTTACGCTAGGCTATCACGGCTATTGCACATATTACATCCACTCGGCATCAAAGTTCGCCTACAGTGCAAATGTAGGGAACAAAGTAGCATAGAAACGCCGCAGCAAAACAAGTCCAGAACTGAAACCACTTTAGAAGAGCTCAAGAAACAATATCCTGGGTACCCATAATGCTGGCAAGATGCTTAGCAGGCTTATTAACTTTCTCTTGTTTGGCGCTTAAATCCTCCAGCACTTGTTGTTGCACCAGAAAGTATGCATCTGAATTCTGCAGGGACTTCCTCAGTCCTTCGGCTTCCTGTCGCATAACATCTGATCGATGTCTTTCAACTTGAAGTTGAGACTCAAGAAGCCGAACTGATTCACGCAGCGAGTTTGAAGAGCTGGTGCCAATAGTAGTAGCCAGTAACTCGAACACTACATCAAGACAGGACTTTGGGGTTGTCTCAGTGTCTTAAATATAGTTTTTATCAGCTTTCTTGGAGACCAACAGGGATGTCTCACTACCTTGAACCTTATATGCATTACTTCCTGTACCATTGCATAACGGGGTACTCTTCTCCAATATTTTATTCGCATTCTAAAAGAGAAACAAACAAACACATCACAGGTTTATAATGTAGTATATGAAACTCATTTTGGTAAACTAGTTCAGTAGTAAGGTGGACATGATAACAACATGAAACAAACATATATCTATGTAGTATGGTCACTGTATGGTCTATATCATTCTAGTTTATGTTGCCAAATCAAGATAGATACCGTTCGAATCATATCTATTTAAGACAAAGCAGCTTAGACAGAATATAAGTGTGGGAAACTACACAACAATAACAACACTTGTAAGGTGCATGGCATGAGAATATAACTGTTTATTCAATTGAAACTGAAATCAACATAGAGCAAGTTACAACAACAAACACGTTAAAGAAACAGGTTTAAAACATACCTGTTGTGCCATTAGAGTTTCAATTGCATCCTTCAAATTTGAAATTAGTTGGTATGAGTAAATACAGTGATGCAAGAGCAAAGTAGTATGAACCATAGCTATGGAACCTGACATGAGAACAATTCTTCTTCTGCTTTAAGCGTTGACTTGGGGCTCGGAGTGGTGGTCCTCATGCTTTGGGCACTGCAGTTGCCTTACTAACTGCTCATGTTTGGGTGCTCTGTGGTGGAGACGGTGATGTGTCAACGGGAACTGGGTTACTATCTGCTGGGGTTGGGGTTAGAAGGGGTGTAGCTGGTTCTCTATCCAACTGGGTAGGGGTACAATCTGCGTGAGTCTAGGTTATGGGTGGTGGGGCTGGTTCTTGGGCAAGTACAACCGTGGTTCTATCTCCATCAACAGGTAGCACGATCTTTTCTGAAGACCGTGTTTTTACTCCCACATATACTGCCATCACCCCCTCCAATTGAAATGGCTGATAAACAAGAAAAGCAATTGAATGTACAGACATTGTAAGATAGACAGGTGCAATGGATATTAGGGAAGAAAACAGGGCATGAAATATTCACATTTATGTTGTCTAACCAAACAGAATAGGAGGACATAATTTCACATATATGATGGCTAATTAAACAGGATAGCATGACACAATTTCACATGTATGGTGGCTAACTAAACAGGATAGAATGCCATAGTTCAAAATATGATGACTATGTAAACAGGATGACATGATATAACTATACGATGTGTCTATTAAAGTGGTTGGCATGCCATAAATCACAAACATGTCGTCGATGGAAACATGATGGCATGATATAATTCACGGATAGAATGACATAATTCAAAATATGATGACTATGTGAAGTGTGAACAGGATGAGCTGATATAACTATATTATGTCTTTAGAAAATGGGTTGGTATGCCATAATTCAGATACATGTTGTCTATGTAAACATCATGGCATGATATGATTCAAATATATGATTTATATACTAAGGAAGTGAGCAGAGGGCAATCACATATATGATGTGTCAACTAAGGAGATGGCATTCAATATCGTGTATATGATGTAAAAACTAAGCATTGGAATACAACATATGCATGATATGAGTAATATAACCCTGCCAAGTTTGAGCATACACCTCAGGCGGATAATAGGACTGGTCATCTGCCTCTAAATCCTCCTCTGAAGAGCTATCTGTAACCAGCAAGATATCTGCTTCACCAGGTAACGTTGTCTGCTCTGAAGACCTTGTTTTCACTCCAGATTTCTCCATCGCCAATTCAAATGGCTGATGCACAGGAAGAGCAGTTGAATATACAAACATTGTCGACAAAAGCAATGAGAAATACAAAAAACGACGACATGATATAATTCACATATATGACGCTTGGCTAAACAACATGGCATTGCATAATTCACATATATAATGCCTTGCGACAAGATATCATTGCATAATTCACATATATAATGTCTTGCAACAAGATGGCATTGCATAATTCGCATATATGGTAATTAGACACTAAACAGGTGGCATTCACACAAAGCATGTCTAAACTAAGCAAATGACATAGCAATGCAAGATACCATACGCACGATATGAGCAACATAACCCTGCCAAGTTAGAGCATGCACCTCGGGGGGGGGGAATAGGACTGGTCATCTTTCTCTGAATCCTCCTCTGAGGAGCTATCTATAACCAGCAAGACATGCACTTCGTTAGATAGCATTGTCTGCTCTGAAGACCTTGTTTCCACTCCAGATTTTTCCATGACCGTGCCGAATGGCTGATGCACAGGAAGAGTAATTGAATGTACTAAAATTGTTGACAAATTTAACACGTAATAAAAAAATGATGTCATGATATAATTCACATATAAGATGACTTGCTAACCAGGGTGGCATTGCAAAATTCACTTATATGATGCTTGGCTAAACAAGATGTCATTGCATGATTCACATATACGATAAAGAAACTAAACAGATGGCATTGACACAAAGCATGTCTAAACTAAGCAGATGACATATTTGATATATACAGTAAGCAATGCAAGGCACCATATGCATGATTTTACCAACATCAGCATGCCAAGTTAGAGCGAAGACCTCATGGGGTAAATAGGAGTGGTCTTCTACTTCTGAGTCCCCCTCAGAACAGTTATCTTCCTCTTGATTATGATCCGAAATGGGTCGAGGGGGGGGGCTGCCTTTGCGCCCACCATGGAGCGATGTCTGCATGAAATTTTATTGCCACACAAGGCTCGTCTCTTTTGCTCTACATGTTCAGTTCCATTGTGTACAATAACTGACATGCATAGGAATAAAATATAGTGAGATTATGTAAGGAGTCCATGCACAAATCCTTTAATGTTTGTTTGCACCCAACATGAAACTCATAGTAGACACCCGAGATTAACCAGATAGTAGGTAGATAGTATTGATTGCTGCCCAATATGTACCCCACAACCATTTAAAAACTCAAGTTTCAGCATAAGTTTGGACCTGAGTCAGAGTCTAGCTAATAGGTGAACACGACGATAAAGTAGCATGTCATCATATTAAGTGATGTCCCACAAGTATAGGGGATCTATCGTAGTCCTTTCGATAAGTAAGAGTGTCGAAACCAACGAGGAAAGAAGGAAATGATAAGCGATTTCCAGCAAGGTATTCTCTGCAAGTACTAAAATAAGTGGTAGCAGATAGTTTTGTGATAAGATAATTTGTAATGAGAAACAAGTAACAAAAGTAAATAAAGTGCAGCAAGGTGGCCCAATCCTTTTTGTAGCAAATGACAAGCCTGGACAAACTCTTATATAGAGAAAAGTGCTCCCGAGGACACATGGGAATATCGTCAAGCTAGTTTTCATCATGCTCATAAGATTCGCGTTCGGTACTTTGATAATCTGATATGTGGGTGGACCGGTGCTTGGGTACTGTCCTTACTTGGACAAGCATCCCACTTATGATTAACCTCTATTGCAAGCATCCGCAACTACAACAAAAGTATTAAGGTAAACCTAACCATAGCATGAAACATATGGATCCAAATCAGCCCCTTACAAAGCAACGCATAAACTAGGGTTTAAGCTTCTGTCACTCTAGCAACCCATCATCTACTTATTACTTCCCAATGCCTTCCTCTAGGCCCAAATAATGGTGAAGTGTTATGTAGTCGACGTTCACATAACACCACTAGAGGAGAGACAACATACATCTCATCAAAATATCAAACGAATACCAAATTCACATGACTACTAATAGCAAGACTTCTCCCATGTCCTCAGGAACAAACGTAACTACTCACAAAGCATATTCATGTTCATAATCAGAGGGGTATTAATATGCATATAGGATTTGAACATATGATCTTCCATCGAATAAACCAACTAGCATCAACTACAAGGAGTAATTAACACTACTAGCAACCCACAGGTACCAATCCCGGACTTGGAGACAAGAATTGGATACAAGAGATGAACTAGGGTTTTGAGAGGAGATGGTGCTGGTGAAGATGTTGATGGAGATTGCCCTCTCCCGATGAGAGGAGCGTTGGTGATGACGATGGCGATGATTTCCCCCTCCCGGAGGGAAGTTTCCCTGGCAAAACAACTCCGCCAGAGCCCTAGATTGGTTCCGCCAAGGTTCCGCCTCGTGGCGGCGGAGTTTCGTCCGAGAAGATGGCTTATGATTTTTTTTCGATCGAAAGACTTCATATAGTAGAAGATGGCCACCGAAGGGCCACCAGGGGGCCGACGAGGTAGGGGGCGCGCCCAGGGGGTAGGGCGCGCCCCCACCCTCGTGGGTAGGGGGCGCGCCCAGGGGGTAGGGCACGCCCCCACCCTCGTGGGTAGGGGGTGGCCCCCTGGTGAACTTCTTCTGCTGAGTATTTTTTATATATTCTAAAAACATCTTCCGTGAAGTTTCAGGACTTTTGGAGCTGTGCAGAATAGGTCTCTAATATTTGCTCCTTTTCCAGCCCAGAATCCCAGCTGCCGGCATTCTCCCTCTTTATGTAAACCTTGTAAAATAAGAGAGAATAGGCATAAGTATTGTGACATAATGTGTAATAACAGCCCATAATACAATAAATATCAATATAAAAGCATGATGCAAAATGGACGTATCAACTACCCCAAGCTTAGACCTCGCTTGTCCTCAAGCGGAAGCCGAAATCGAAAAATATGTCCACATGTTTAGAGATAGAGGTGTTGATAAAAATAAAATACAGACATGAGGGCATCATGATCATTCTTAGAACAACAACTTATATAATTCTTGTCATATAATTTCTTATGCTAGAGTAATAATTCAATCACAATTTCAAGTATGAATAGTAAACTTCATTGAAAACTAACAAACTATAATCTTAGTCATTGGAGCAATTGCAATTTATCATAACATAGGAAAGAGTCAATATATAAGAGATTTTCCGCAAGTCCACATACTCAACTATCATATAGTCTTTCACAATTGCTGACACTCACACAATACTTATGGGTATGGAGTTTTAATCGGACATGGAGAAAGATAGGGGCTTATAGTTTTGCCTCCCAACGTTTTACCTCAAGGGTAATGTCAACAATAATAGTTCATGAAAACTCACATCCAATGAGCCATATATACCAGGATCTTTGCAACATACCGTGCTTGCCAAAGGATAAAATGTAAAAAGGAAGGGTGAAGATCACCATGACTCTTATGCAAGGTAGGAGATAAAAGTGAAAGATAGGCCCTTTGCAGAGGGAAGCAGAGGTTGTCATGCGCTTTTATGGTTGGATGCACAAAATCTTAATGCGAAAGAATGTCACTTTATATTGCCACTTGTGATATGGACCTTTATTATGCAGTCTGTCGCTTTTATTTCTTCCATATCACACAATCGTATAAAGTTTATTTTCTCCCACACTAATAAGTCATACATATTTAAAGAGCAATTTTTATTGCTTTGCACCGATGACAACTTACTTGGAGGATCTTACTCAATCCATAGATAGGTATGGTGGACTCTCATGGCAAAACTGGTTTAAGGGTATTTGGAAGCACAAGTAGTATATCTACTTGGTGCTATGAATTTGGCTAGCGTGAGAGGGAAAGGCAAGCTCAACCATGTTGGATGATCCATGACAATATAATTTATTTCATATGTAAGAAAACATAACCCATTACGTTGTCTTCGTTGTCCAACGTAATCTCTTTAGCATGTCATATTTTAATGAGTGCTCGCAATCATAAAAGATGCCCAAAATAGTATATCTATATGTGTAGACCTCTCTTTCTTTATTACTTCCTATTAATTGCAACGATGACCAAAACTATGTTTGTCAAGTCTCAACAACTTTTATTCATCATACTTTTTCTGTGTGAGCTCATTACTCTCCATGAGATCGATATGATCTCTTTATTTCTTTTTATTCCTTTCTCTTTTCTTTTATCCCCTTAGGATCATGGCAAAATAATCAAGCCCTTGACTCAACACTAGTCTTTATTATATAGCTCACGGACTCGATTACGTAGAAGGATTATAAAGCAAAACTCACAACTAGATCATACTAAAAACTTTTATTCTACTAGATCAAGATATTACCAAAAGGATCGAACTAAGAAAAACGGTAAAGGTAAAAGTGATGGTGATACGATACCGGGGCACTCCCCCAAGCTTGGTAGTTGCCAAGGGGAGTGCCCATACCTGATACTCAATTCTTCTCACTACAAAAAAAGACACATCCGTGACATTTTGGGACGAACGAATTTTTTTTCTGTCATACATATGACACTTCTATGACGATAATTGTGACAAACCCCGGTATCATCATAGATGTGGTGGGCTCCTACTTCTATGACAAAAAATCATGACAGAAAATGGGCTTTTCGTCCTGGGTGGGCCGGAGATGCAGCTGCATGACATTATTTGGGCCGTCCATGAAGGAAAAACCCGTGGTAGAAGCGAGGGCGAGGAAAATTTCGGGGAGTTCCCGGTTACGGTGGGAGGTCGGGGGCCGAGCGATGCGCGTTTCTCTCATACACGTACGCGCGTGTGTGCGAGGCATTGGCTCTAACTGAACCTGAGTGAGGCATTGGGCTCTAACTGAACCCGAGCGATTGCACTGCTGGCTACGCGTTACTGAACCCAAGCGATCGATCGATGGCTGTTAACTGAAGCCGATCGAGCGATTCTTCGCTACTGCTGCTAACTGAAGCCAATCGATGCTGCCTCTGGATGAACAGTGAGCGTTGCGGGAGGGGGGTGGATGAACAGGACCCCGTGGTGTTGCCTCTGGATGAACAGGACCCCGATCAATCGAGCCGGTTGGGGCTGGATGAACAGGACCCCGTGGAGGGCTGGATGAACATGCCCACCCCGTGGAGGGCAGGATGAACAGTAGACGGTGGAGGGAAGGATGAACAGTAGCCCGTGGAGGGGTGGTTGAATAGGAGCCCGTGGAGAGGGCTGGTTGAACAATAGCCGATGGAGTAGCGCGCGGTGGAGGCTGGATGAACAGGAGCCCGTGGATGAACAGTCGCAGGTGGAGGCTGGAGGAGGTCAACGGTGGATGAATAGTAGGTCGTGGAGGCTGGAGGGGGTCGACAGTGGAGATGAACAGTATCCCGTGGAGTCCCGTTTTGCAGTACGCCACACCCCTCCCGATGAACAGGACCGCCGTTTCGACCGTAGCGCTCCAACACAAGTCCGTTTCGTCCGTTTTGCGGTACGCCACACCCCTCCCGATCAACAGGACCCCCGTTTCGACCATAGGAGGTCCATTTCCTCCGTTTTGCGGTACGCCAGACCCCTCCCGATGAACAGGATCCCGTTTCGAACGTGGCCGGTCGAACACAAGGCCGTTTCCTCCATTTTGCGGTACGCCAGGCCTTGTTTACATCGCCTGTTCCATCCAAGCCCACCCGATGAACACGACCACGCATTCCGTTCTGATCCAGCCGGTTGGCTCCCACGCGTTCCGTTGCCTCCCCATGAACACGACGCATTCCGTTGCCTCCCCATGAACACGACGCATTCTGTTGCCTCCCCATGAACACGACGACGACGTTGTTTCTCCGTTCCAACCCAGCCATGTACACGAGCCCTGGCCGTACGTATGCGCGAGTAGGCGTTCGAGACCCCTCCCGTATGTACACATACGTGGCCGTATTTTCTTTCTTGCACCCTGGCCGCCTCTACTACGACACGTGCGCGCCTCTACATCGACCAGTATATATGTACATACACGTTCGCGACCAGAATGACAACACTACGTATGCTTCGACCAGGTGGGTCCCGATTGTCAGGCACTTCCTTGCATGTGAAGAAGTAGCTGGTGGGTCCCAGTAGTCAGGGGGGCGAAATACGGTGGCCCGTCTGGTGGGTCCCATTGTCAGGTGGAGGAATAATTATTTTGCACGTAATAAGGAGGCACTTCCTTGCTGCGGCCGTGGACCCAGCTGTCAGCCTCTCCATGTACAGTCCACGTCCGATGGAAGCCATTCCTTGACCACGTTGACCACGCCGAGCCGAGAGCACCAGGGCGGTGGACGACGGCGAGGCCTAGGAAGGGGACGACGCGGAGCCGGGGAAGACGTGGCAGTGGATGCCCACGCGTAGAGGTGTGCGAGGGTTCACTGGTTCGCTGCGGTGTGAGGCTGCTGTCGCCGCAGAATAACAGGGGGTGTGGGTGAGTAGAGGGATGGCCTGGCCAGCGGTGGGAGTAGTAGGGGGCGGTGAGGCCTCCGCCACATCGCAGCCGGCCATGGGATGCAGGAGCACAAGGCACGACCGGCGCTGGTTTGGGCGGCTGGAGCAAGAAGACCAGAGGTTGAAGAAGCACTACGACCGTTGGATGGACATCGTACGGTCACTGGAGCTAGAATCATGCATATTGACTAAGTTGACAAAGCCCTCCGTCCCCGTCAACTTAGTAGGCCCACAAGTCAACCTGCCACTATACTGGGTCCTAGCTATCACGGGGAGTATTCATTTTTTTGTGCGTAATAAGGAGGCACTTCCTTGCGTGTGAAGATATAGCTGGTGGGTCCGAGCTGTCAGCGGCGGTAACGTTTTTTCGCGAAATACAGAGGCCCTTCCGGTGGGTCCCTGATGTCAGGTGGAGGAATCATTATTTTGCGTGTAATAAGGAGGCATTTCCTTGCGTGCGGCCGTGGACCCAGCTGTCGGCCTCTCCACGTAAAGACCACTTCAGATGCATGTCGGTCGTTAACCATGTTGACCAGGCCGCGCCAAGAGCACCAGGGCGGTGGACGACGGCGAGGCCTAGGAAGGGAACGACACGGAGGCACGGAAGACTCGGCAGTTGTTTCCCACGCGGAGGGGAGTACGACTGTACGAGGGTTTACTGGTTCGTCTGTCGTCACCGGAGAATTACAGAAGGTGTGGGTGAGTAGAGGGATGGCTAGGCCAGCGATGGGAGTACTGTGGGGCTGTGAGGCCTGCGGGGCAGCAGAGCCGTCCGCGAGGAGGAGGGAGCAGGCAGTCCCGCCGGCGCCTGTTTGAGCGGCTGGAGCAGGAAGAGCAGAGATTGAAGAAGCACGACGGCCGTTGGATGGCCATCCAACAGTCACCGCTTGTGCGTCAACCTTTTTTAGGAAAGCCTCAAATCTGTGGAAAACAGCATACAGCCCATCTGCCATTATTTCTAATAATTTACAGCCCATTTGCTAATTATTAAGGTTTTTTTGGAGCCCATATTCTTTTTGTTAGCATTACAGCCCATATTGTGGCCACGGTTAAAAAATGATACGAAATTTTGCATATTTCGGTGCGGTCCGAACTATTTTTAATCCCGAAATTTCGACACACATTCAAACTAATTTTAAAAGTGAATGTATATCAGTATAAAATCCAACAAATTCTCCATGCATAAAAAGTGGAATTTCAAATCTTGAAATGAAAATAAAGATATTTGAAACTAATTGCCAGTTTGATGTGTTTTAAAAATGTACAGCCCATTTCTCATTACTGATGGCCATTTTCTCGGCCAGCCGAATGAAAGTTCTCCTCGTCTTGAAAGATTTGCAGCCCAACAGGCCTGACAAAGCGACTTACTTGGCAAATCACAAAAAAACTGGGCTGTGGCCGTGGACCCAGCTGTCAGCCTCTCCACGTATAGTACTCTTCTAATGGAATGTCGTTCACCACGTTGAGCACGCCGCGCTGAGAGCACCAAGGTGGTGGACGACGGTGAGGCCAAGGAAGGGGACGACGCGGAGCCGGGGAAGATGCGGCAGTGGATGCCCACGTGGAGAGGAGTACGAGGGTTCACTGGTTCGGCTGCGGTGTGAGGCTGCCATCGCCGCAGGGCCTGGCTAGCGGTGGGAGTAGTAGGGGGCGATGAGGCCTCATCGGCAGCACAGCCGGCCACTGGAGGCAGGAGCACGCGGTCTCCCCGGCGCTGGTTTGGGCGGCTGGTGCAAGAAGAGCAGCGATTGAAGAAGCAGCAGGACCGTTCCATTCAAATCCAATGGTTACTGCTGCTAGAATCGTTTGTTGACTAAGTTGACAAGCCCTGCGTACGCGTCAACTTAGTAGGCCCACAGGTCAGCCTCCCAACCGATGCGCCCCAGATGTCAGTGGGAGGAATCATTTTTTTCATGTAATAAGGAGGCAGTTGATTGCGTGCGGCCAGGCCAGCGGAGGGAGTAGGGTAGGCCGGGGAAGCCTGCGCGGCATCACAGCGGGCCACAAGAGGAGGGAGCAGGCAGTCCCGCCGGTGCTAATTTAGGCGGCTGGAGCAGGAAGATCAGAGATTGAAGAAGCACGTCGGCCGTTGGATGGACATCCAACACTAACTGCTGCTAGAATCATGTGTTCACTGACAAAGCCTTGCGTAAACAAGTCAGCCTCGAAATCTGTGGCGTGTACAACCCATTTGCTATTATTTTTATAATTTTTACTCATTTTCTAATTCATATGGAATTTATTGCAGCCCGTTTCCATTTTTAGAATTGCTGGTCATTTTCTGGTCAGTACCAGGGTCAAAAAATTAACTAAATATGTGGGAAATTTTGAAAATTCGCAAATTTTTGCTGGGGAACGAAATATTCTTAATCCAAAAATTAATAGCCATACCAAAAAAAATTTAAAAAAAAATTAGTACTATGTCATGTTAAATCCAATGAAATACGTATAAGATATCAGTGAAGAACAAAAACAAAAAAAGAAACTTATATCCCATTTGTTATAATTTTTTTGGAATTTTCAACCCCTTTTGATATTACTTTTAACAGACATTGACCATACTCTTAAGCCAGGCCGGAATGCATCCCTCCTCGTCTTGAAAGATTTGCAGCCCAGTAATTCGGAGAAAACAAATAGGCCTAGCTTGGGTATTCTTCAAAAAGAAATACTGGGCTACCTATTTTCCCAAAGAACTGGTGCATGAGCATTTAGCTTTATTTATTTACTTATTTATGTTTAGGGGACCATGAGCATGTACCTGGGCCGGATTCATATGAGAGCATCCCTTCCAGTTAATTATGGGCTTCTCTATTGGGCTTTCATCAGTGGGCTGCATGTTATCAATAAGTGGAAAATGTGTTCCGAGTTTCAAAAAAAAAGTGTTCCGTACGATAAATAGTATGTGCTACGTACGGTACGGGGCACTAAAGGATTGAACCGTGCAACGACTTCCAAAACATTGTGTTTGTCGTTCTAACAACACATTTATTCAACCAAAAGATGAAATATACTACTGATTGTACATTGAAAACAGCAGTAGTAGCAACCAGGGCTGGGGGTGCAACAGAAGCAGTAAGCAGGCTAGTAGAGTGAAGATGCAACTCTCTCTTCCAAACCAAACATCAGCCATCATTACAAAAGGGCTACCAAAAAAGAACAAGTGTATGCATCAAACTAAATAAAGATCCTACTACACCAAGTGTACGCATCTAACTAACTCGCTTAGTTGGACGTTACTATTTATTAAGCTGTGGAGATTGGCTGACGGCTTGAACCAGATGGGTGCCTGACGGGGAAACTCCAGCCAGCAGGTCGAATTATGATACTTGCGACCCTCTCTCCTACTTTGGGCTGCAGAGCATGGCGGCACATATCAGGGTATGGTGCATGCAGAGATGCATGGTACGCTGTGTACACATAGTTTTGCCTGATGAACGAAACCGCGCTGCCATCATGATCCTTGCCGTTAGTTATCGCCTGGTTAATCGGATAATTCAGTCCGACAAACAGAAAGCGTGTACCAAGACTACTTACCAGCCTCCAGTCAAAAATTCCCGAAGGCCCAGAGAAGCTGGGATCCTGCTCAAAGACCTTGCAGTGACTGTGATTGTATTCCATGAAACAACACGTCCGGTACGTGTGAACGATCATCAATCTTTCGCCGTCGTCTGATCGATCCAGGAACCACCTGCAACTGCCATGCCGCTTTTCTTTGAAAGGTTCTGGGATTAGGAAGGGTAGGGACACCAGGCGGCCTACAACATCATATCAAGTTGTAGTCAAATAAAAAGGGGCTCTTGGTTTAGTCAATCTTAAGAACATCATGTTATGAGCATGAATATTTTTTCAGCAAATGTTGACAGTAATATAAGCAAGCCATCATGATATCATAGGAAAGTAACATACTGCTGTAACAACCGTTTGTAGCGATGACTGGAGTAGGCCAGCAATACGTCCAGCCATAGAAGGAGTCGACAGCGTAAATGAAGCCCTTGTGTTCAATGGCATCAGAGAACCATGGAGGATGTATGATCCTGCGATGGACGTGCAGATTTATCCACTTACCGCAGTGACCTGTCAGATAGGCGAGACCGCGGTTGAAGAATGCAATTAGCCTGAAGTCTTTATAATTCGCAGATCTTGTGGGCACTTGGAAGATTACAACCTTGAGCAAATCAAACTTGGTATCATGTTGGCTACTGTAAGATTCCGAGTATTCTGGGCCACGGTGCCAAAGCAGTGCAGTGTTAATCGAAGGAAGGGGATCAATTGCCGGGTGTAGACCTCCACGAGCATCCAGCTGCCGCGACCGTCGACGAGCACCATCCAAGACGTGTTCATGCCGACCCAGTACATACCGTTAATGAAGTTGAGGCTGACGGGGATCGGATCGCAGTCAAGGGGGTTGATGCTCGCCACCCTACGATCGTTATGCTGCGTGACACGCTGTTTCTAAAGATCAGGTGGCATCAGCAAGCAAGGAGCTGGCTTAAAAAGCTCCGGCCTGAGGGCTTTAAGTAAACGATACAGCCCCGACGAGCATGCGGTGAGCGGCATGGTACTGAGATTGTCCACACGCGAAACAATGAGCTTGATTACCTCTGTGGGGAGCGAATTCCAGCCACTCTTTCGACAGTGAGCTTGATTACCTCTGTGGGGAGCGAATTCCAGCCACTCTTTCGACAGACGCTGCTCGGTTCTGCCATTGTTAGTGCTTGGGTTTCGGACGAGGGGGGAGGCGCCTTAGCAGGGATGGAAGATTGGACGAGATTATGTGCGGACAAAGATGGAGAAGCGAATATGTGTTGCGGGAAGTGGACAGGTGATGATGACTACAGCACGCCGCTTGACTTACGAGACACATACCAGCAGCGTAGGGTCATGTCGATGCCAGACAACTTGCTTGAGTGATCACAGTACTGGTACTCCCTACAATGCTATGCCCTAACTTGCTTGAGTAGAGTAGTAGAGTAGGACTCTGCTCTACTACTAGCACCGGAGGAGTAGTATATTCTAATCTAAAATAGTTACAAACTTCAATGCCCGAGCGTGGAACGACTATGAACCGTGCTCAAAGACCGTGTCTACGTGGTGTTTGGACATGGGCGACAACCTCAACGCCAACGGTGCTGCTCCCGTTGCACCGTATGTGTTTCTGTCCTTCCTGTTCGAAATCGTGGTAGAATTCATGTTTCTACTCTGTATCCTACTACTATGCTAGTCCACATGATTAGTTGTGAACGACGACTTCTTCCCCGACCTCGGCAACCTCATCCTCGACGACATGGGCGACAACGTCAACGCCGGCAACTAGTGAGATACAGGGTGTAGGAAGCGGTTTGGGAATTTGCATGCCTTTCCAACCAGTGAGATACTCCGTACAAAGTACGACAGAGAAATAACCACAGAGAAGGAAGCTAAAAGTAAACAATCAAACGAGTATTTTTGCATTTGTTTTGCATTGAATTGTTTCACAAGCTTGACTAGTGCTGTTTTTCTACTTTTACAAAAATCGCATCGTAATGTTAAAATGTGCATTTGCACATACATAAGTAATAGTAGTACTCCCTCCGTCTAGGTGTATAAGTCTTCCCTCCTTCTTGGTCACGGTGCACAACCGAAGATGACTTATTGACCTGGACGGAGGGAGTAGCACAGTCTTCAAGCATATATCGAGAGAGACCTGTAGTGCGATAGTATATAGTAAAGTTTGTGCTATATGCACGTACTTGCAAAATGCGTACGAATAGACAAGGTTTCCAAACTTTCCCTTTTACATACTTAATTAAGGACGCTAAAAATTCCTGAACGTTCAGGATTTATCATTTGCATCCCAAAACTAATGAGATCGCCTTACGAAACAAAAATTATACTCCTCCTAAAAGCCACGGCGCTCGCAGGAGCGCTTGCGGCGCGCCATGAGTGCCCTGGTGCGCGGCCGTTTCCCAGCGCACCGATACAACGCCTCTTCCTCAGCCTTGCAACTCGCAAGGTGCTGATTGGCGGCTTGCCGGCGGGTGAGCGCGATCTCACCGGTGTGGTGATCCGGCGCCAACAGGTACTCCTCATCGCTAGAAGCATGCACCCGGTCCACATACCGCCAAGCGTAGATGAGGCGCTTGGGCCCGACTGCACTCAGGGCGTCGGCACGGGCATCCTCTGCCACCCTCATGGCCCTCGCACAAGCCTTCTGCCAAAGAGCCAATTGCCTGACTCTCTCGGACGCGACATAGGCCTGCCAGGCAGCTTGTTCCGCGGTGTGCTTCTCTTCCTCGGCCTTCTTCTCCACCTCTATTTTGGCGCGCTCTGCTGGAGGCAAAGCCTCCCACAAGGCGACATCCATTTCCTTCCAAAGCTCCTCAAGGCTGGGGGGCTCGGCGGGCGGCGCGGCGTTCTCCTTGTAGCGGGGAGCCGACGCGTCCTCCGGCGCGCGTGCCGGCGAGATTGGGAACGCCGATGCATCCACCTCGATGCATCGCGGCGAGGAGCGGAACACTGACGTGTCCTCCTCGACTAGAGGCTGCGAGGAATGGAATGGCGAAGCTTCGCGTAGCGGCGAGGAGCGGAACACCGACGTGTCCTCCTCGACTAGTGGCG
This sequence comes from Triticum urartu, assembly GCF_003073215.2. NCBI lineage: Eukaryota > Viridiplantae > Streptophyta > Magnoliopsida > Poales > Poaceae > Triticum > Triticum urartu. Next base: position 501,186,400 of record NC_053028.1, on the reverse strand, counting down.
GCGAGGAACGGAAAGGCGACGCGTGACCGTCTGCGTGGTGCAGCGAGGGGCTCCTAGGGCTTGGGAGGGGCGATGCCATGGTGGTCGACGTGAGAGGGAGGGGGAGGAGATAGCGATGAACGTGAACATGAGGGGGAGGAGATAGCGATGTCGTGGGAGGTGCAGTATTTATAGAGAGCAATGGCACACCTACGTAAGATATGGACTGAGCTGCACTGACTTAACTGCCGGTCCAGTTGCGTCACTGACATGTGGGCCAGACCCCTGTTGGGCCCATATGTCAGTGACCGAATGCACCGGCAGTTAAGTAACAGCTACGTGGGCATATTTGTTGGAGTAAATTATGGGGGGCCGATGGGGTGGAAATATTGTTGATCACAACGGATTGGACGAGCGTGTGGGGGGGGGGAGAGTCATGCATGCAGATTTTTTCACACGGGGTGGAGTGGTGGGACCGCCGGAGAGAGAAGGAGAGTTTGGCAGGCATATTGTTTCCACACATGGAGAGGAAAAAATTTGGAGATGAACGGGCTTCCTGCAGGTATGGGGAACGGTGCATAATAAGTCATCTTGCATGCCGGGTTAGGTATAGTCTCAAGTCATTAAAAACAAACACGCCCCACACATGTTCATATTTCAAGGTGCACTAAATTATTGCATGCGATGATTAAGGCTGGCCATAATGGTGGTATCTTAGCTGGTATCATGCACACGGGAATAGCAAACATGCTGATGTGGCAAAGAATTAAAGAAGAGAGAGGGGGTTAGAGTAACTAGAGTTCATGCATGCATTGGTAAACACATTTTTTTGTGGAGAACGATAGCACTAGTTGAGTACTTTTGCAGACTTCAAAAACTATTCCACAATGTGTCAACATTCACAATGTAAATCAATATTTTTACACTCATTATAAAATGTAGTTCTTATACTCTCTCCTTCCATCTATATAGGTCCTAATGCGTTTTTCGAGGCTAACTTTGACCAAATGTTAGAGCAATAATATATGACATGCAACTTACACAAAGCACACCATCAAATTCGTATGTGAAAGGAGCTTTCAATGATATAATTTTCACATTATGCATGTCATGTAGTATTAATTTTATAAATAGTCAAAGGCGGTCTTGAAAAACGCATTAGGCCCTATATAGATGGAAGGAGGGAGTACTCATTATAATCTGTACTCCCTCCATCTAGGTGAGCAAGTCATCTTAGATTGTGCACTGTGACCAAGGAGGAGGGGAAAACGAGAGATCTTAATGTTTATTTGCTAATTAATAGCATTGCATGCAATGAACTAACCACTGCATGTCGTGTTTGGTAGTCTCAAGTCATTAAAAGCATGCACACCCACATCTCCTATTGGTTGATATCTCAAGAAACAAGAAACGAAGTATAAGTTAATGCACCGCGCCTAAGTGTTTTGGGAGTATTGTAGATATTGATATTTTTAGTATAAATTTGGTCGTGGGATTTCATTGATGCATGTCAAAGCGTTGACAGGTCTGCTATGCGTGACCTGAAGATGAAAGCGTTGAGCATCTCGAAGTTGATCAGCAATCTTCAATTGTCAAAGATTAGCCGTTCGGCCAATAAGGTGGCACACTTAATCGCTAAGTATACCTTTGACAATAGATTAGATGGTATTCTTGTAAATAACGTACCACCCTGTGTGGTGAATATTGTATCGAATGAGTGTACTGGTGTGGCTGGTTAATTAATATAAGGTGGTGTTAAAAAAAAGTATAAATTTGGTCAAACACTTTGCAAACGGTTGACGGGAGTAAAAAGGACCAGAGGGAGTATCATGCATGCGGAGTAGGCAAAAAAATTGCTTGTCTAAAAAAGGCAAAAATTTTGCTCATTTATAGCCGGTCGAAGTCTCAAAGGGCGCGACCGCGCGAGGGAGGCGAAGGTCGTGGGAGGCGCGACGTTTGACGGAATTAAGTGAAGTTACATCCACGCGCCGGCATGGCGTGCGAACAGGCAGAAGCTATACCGTCAGGCGTACGATATGGGTCTAGTAGACATGACATCTAGAGGGTCCCGCATAGTTCTCGAGAACTCTTTGGGGGCTTGCAGCCGTTTATCCACCGGGCAAGCCAGCAACCCCACGCCGTTCGCACGCCCTACTCGTCCCCGTCTTCTACCTTACAACAGTTCGCTCCCAGTCGTCCCGTCCTTTCACATTACTTTGCTCCCAGTTTTTTTTGTGGGGTACAACAGTTCAACTTCTCCTAACCCTCCTCCAAAATCCATGGCCTCCCAAATCTCCATGGTCGCCGCTGAGTACCAGGTTAGAGCCATCACCGGCGATCAGTTCATCGTCATCTACACACGTGGATCCGAGACGGTGAAAGCATGGCTTGCTCACTTCCTACACATGTTCAACAGTTCAACGGATGAGTGGGTCGCTCGGCTAGATGTTGAGTACACCACAGTCCTGGGACGAGAGAAGGATCTAAAGGACAAAGAGAGGAAGAAGCCCGCCGTGATCCAGGTTTGCGTACATAACATTTGCTTGGTCTACCACATATGCCATGCCAACGTTGAGTGCTAGGATTTTAAGAACTTCCTCAAGGACAAAAGAGTGAAATTCGTTACTGTAGGCTTTAAGAACAATAGTGATGTCCTGCGTCGGATAGGTCTCATTGTAGGCCAACCCTTCGATCTCCTAAAGGCAAGCCTGGTGTCCTCCTCTCAACCTTCAATGCTGACCCTGGCAGCAGCCATGATTGATCCTTCGTACGCTAAACTGAAGAAACCTCATCACGAGTTTCATCATGCATGGGAGTCGGAGACATTAGATGAAGATCACATCCTGTACGCAGCAATGGATGCCTACCTTTGTTTAAATATCTACAAGGGTTGGATGAAGAAGCAGAGCCCAGTGTCCGGTTCAAGCAAAGAAGCATCGGCAAAGAGGAAGAGGAAGAGGGACAAGGACGAAGTCGAGGACGTGGACTCGGACTACAAGTAGGTGGCAGTGCCGTCGCTCATGCTGGTTCTGCTGCAGTGTCAAGTGCAGTAGTTTCTTATTAGTTTATTTTCAAGGGTGTGTTGTGCTGAGGCCCTAGCAGAACTATGTTTATGTTCTTTCTCGTTATTTGAACTCTTTAGTAAGTACAGTAGTACTAGTACTATGTCTTACTACTGTTCTTCTTGCAGTTGGTACTACTGCTCGTATCTTCGTGTTCCTACTGTACTTAATACGTTCGTACCAGTAGTATAATTTGGGTCAGTCGATTTGTGAAAGAAGTTCGACGGAGCGAAGGAAGATGGCAGAAGAGGTGGAAGAAGCCCTTCTAGCCATCCATGTTGCATCAAACGGCATTCAAGGTCTCGAAGGTAGATTCTGCGTCCACACCCGGTTTGCGGGCTCGACGCACGCGCGACCGGCTTCCGCCGCGACAGCCACTATGCGCGCATCCTCCGCGCGGGCGGAGATGACAATGACACGCTAGTTCCTCCTCGCCGGTGTGCTGGAGCACGCGCTTGTCCTCCTCTTCGTACGCTGTGTGCATAGACGCGGCTCCACCAGCTGCTCGCGTGCTTGCCAGCGCGGCGGCATCGCGAGGAGGGACTGCAGACGACGTGAGCGGGCGAGCCTTTGGCTTCATGGCACAGGGATGGCGGCGACACGGCGGTGATGGGCGAGAAATTGTTGGCTGGAGCAGGCAGGCGCCGGCATGCGCAACGGCGGCGGCAGCATATTGATGAGTGCGCGTGTGGGAGCTTACTTTAGTTTTATATATAAGGTTGGTCAAACTTAAAAGAAAACCGTACTAGTACACGTAAACATTAGACTTAGGCAGCGCTTTTATTAGTTACTAGCTTATGTTCTTGCCCATTGTGACCAGCCTTAGTACCACGGCCACGATACGGAATCCTGTGCAAGCGCGTGAACCGCGGCCGCGCGGTCGATCAAATGGTGCGTCACTGTGTCGCGCTCGAAGGAAATCCACCGAACCTTTTTTGTGTGTGAAAACAATCCTCGAATATTACTCAACTTTTTTTCCTATGAAAGTTCTTGACGCTGCAATATTTCCATATATTTGAATTTAGCTCCAGTTCGTGTTTATTTGGATTTGGACGTTTTTAGGTGCGCCCTAGTTTTTTAATACTGATTTTGTGTGTGTGACTGAGAGAGAACGTGTGTATGTGTCCATATGTGTGTTGTGGCGGAAGGGCAATGTGGAGACGGTGTGCGTGTGATACAGACATAGAGAGGTGTGAACGTGCAAATGATCGTGCATGAGTGAGACATAGACAGATGATGATACGTTGTGTATACATGAGAGAACGGTCTTCTAGTTTACTTGTGTGTGTGTGTGAGAGAGAGAGAGAGGAGCATCCGTAACACAACAACCATCTCTCTCGATTCATCTGTCCCTCGCACGGTCGCATGCAACACATGCATCAATGCGCACATTTTGACACCCTCACCCGGCCCCTGCCCACCTCAAGGCCCGCACAATCTCTTCGTGAATACCCATTTCTCTCCTTAGGTTTGTTTTCTCTCAGTATCTCTCTCTCTCACACACACAGACACACACAGACACACACAACACACACACACACACACACACACTCCCCCGAGCACACAATTCATCCCCATCCAAGGTTATACGGCAACCACTCTCGCTTGTGCTTCTTTGCACCCCAACATGCACAACACCTCAATCTTCAAAGAGGGCAACGAGCAGATCGAAGACAGCGACCACACCGCGCTAGAGAATGCGGGGTCATTTGGAAGTAGGGTGATGTGACGACGGCTGACTGACTCCTCCCCCCACCCTCTCTCTCTCTCTCTTGCACAAAATTACCAATCCCTCTCTCCCCCGCACAAAATTGTCAATCCCCTCAACCCACGAGATCCTTCCCCTCTCGTCCATGTTTTTCCTGCTCTCTCATCAAACATGTTGTCTCTTCTCCTTCCACGTATACAGAATCCAGATGCACACGCATCTCATGTATATTACATGTATGCATCTTTCTCACAGACCTAACTTCTTCCTCTCTCTTTCTCTCTCTCTCTCTCTCTCTCTCTCTCTCTCTCTCTCTATCTCTCTCTCTCTGTCTCGTTAGGTTTGTCTCCTACTCTCTCGTCCACATACATACAATCTTTCCCGCCTTATCTGCTCCATCTTCAAAAGCTCTCTCTGCATGTTTCATTCACACATTGGGATATGTCAAAATGTTGCTTCTATAATGGCTGATGTAGAGTTATGGTTGTTCTTGTTGCATCCTACAAAGTAATAACTATGAAATGCATTTAGATTCTCATTTGACTGGGATTATGTGAGTTTAAGCATTTTGTGAAGTACTATAGACCTTGTATACATCTTGGGATTCGACAATGATTGTAACTATTGAATTGTATAGACCATTACATTCGAAGTCAATAGCCTAATATATTTATTTCACAATTTCAACAAATGATTAGTTCACTACAAACTAAGAAAACAAATGTGTACTCCCTCCATTTTTAAAGTCCGCGTATTAGCATTGGTCAAAGTCAAGTTTTGTAAACTCTCAGAAAGCTTATAACAAAAAATATTAACATATACAATAACAAATAAATACCATTAGATTCATTATTGAATGTACTTTCACATCATACATATTTAGACCATTACTTTCACATCATACATAGTTGCTTAGCCAAATCACTCAACACGCCACACGGGGAGTCCAGTGTCACAAAATTTTGAGGTCGGCGGTAAAATCTCCCGCGACCCTGATTCGAGCAGTGGGAAGTTACCATCATAGCCTTCGGAACAGGCCTACGGATGACGCTTGGTAGGGGGCTGTTTTCATAACTTCAGGTTCACCCTACCTAGCCAACCCCACCCCGGCACCCAGAGTAGTACACCTGAATACTCCCCAATTTCTATCCCCAGCGCAAAATAGACTTCTCCACGGCACCACAGCCTTCGTGCTCCTCCCCTATACATCAGTGCACTCGTCCACCACAGCGCATCTGCCTCATTAACGACCTCGTACGCCGCACTGGAGCCGGTCCACCGTCATTGCCGTACATGGAGCCTCTTCCTCGGCATCGTCTTCCACGGTCTCGGATCTGCTTCTCGGAAGCCAACGCCAAACGCAGAAGTACCACCGTCGTGGACAATGAACTGACTCCCGTTACTGACCATGACTCACAAAGGCCGCCGCGACCATCGCTCTCCTCCTCGATTGGTAATGTGTGTATTGAATCACTTAGCAGTACATGTGCAGTTCCAATTTTGTTCATACCTACCCTTCAAATTTCCTGGGTGCTATTGTTCCCGTAAAAGTAATTGGTTATAGCCTCCAATGTCCAACAGAATATCAGCTTGTAATTGTGCGTCGCTCCTGTATCGCGCTGTGCTTGGGTAGGTTTTTCATCTGCAACCAGTAGTGTGGCAAATGATGGAAAGGTTTTTATAACTAGCAAAATTCCCATGTGTTGCACGCATCAAGATGCATTTGTATGAGTAGTTTATCTTGTTTGAGATGCTCTAACATGGCAGACGAGTGCTTTAATGTTTCCCACAAGATGCGCGAGTATTACTAGTAGTATATTTTTCTTGCCATGTTGAGATTTTAAAACCACGAGTGCGGACATGCAGAGGAGCAATGAAGACCAAACACGGGATATTCGAGACATCTTCAAGGAGCGTGGCAAGTTAAAGAGGAGCTGCATCGAACCCGTAAAACGAGTTTTGGTAAGTAACACCCTTTCAATTACTTTTGTGTAGCCTCGTGTTTTTCGATGTGTATATGTTGTAGTTTCTGTTTCTCTTAAGCGTGGTGTTCTTCGATGTGTAATAAGAAGAGTCTTAATCATCCTAATGCTTTCGTTTTTAGCTTGATGTAGGAAGTGGGTGTTCTCACCTTGTAGTCTGTTTTTATTTATTTTTTCCTTTTGAATTCACTTCTCCGAGTTTTGTTTATCTGGCTTCTACTAAATGGATCTAGGTTGCTCTGAGTATTTATCTGAAAAAGAAGTAACTTCATGTCAGGATGCAGTTCTTGCGAGGAGGGAAGTATGGTCAACCTCGAGATCATGTTTCCAAAATGAGGCTCGATTACACACAAGGTGCCAGTTCCTAATGATGCTGGATTAGACAGAAGGTGCAAATTCCCAGATGATGCTGGATTACACACAAGCCAGGTGGAGTCGTCAGCTGTTCGTGTCCTCGTGGCATTAGTAAAGGCTGAAAGAAAGCGTGCAGCAGCCCTTGAGAATGTAGCTGAGTTCCTAAAGAAACGAAAAGAGCAATCAGATGCTCTCTTCACCCAAGCCAAAGAAGAGATGGAAGAAGCCAGAAATAAGCTAGCAGAGGCAGAGCAGGCTAGGCGTCTCCTGCTATCTAAAACTATTGTCAATACAAAATTTCCTTCATAATAGCTAGGTTCAAATGTTTATCCAGTCAGCATGCCTGTTGTGATGTCCGTGCATCTACTGATGCGGCACAAAATGTTTTTTTCGGGTCATGTAATAACATCAGTTACTTTCCAAACAATAACAGATGAAGCATTGGACATGGTATAGTTCACGCGCAAGCCTGACATTCCAAGTTCAACTTCCACATCAAACTCATGTTCACAGATATCTGCACATTCATACATAATGTCCACAACCATGATTCACTTCAAAGCCAAAAAATGTGAGGAGAGTTATAAATAAAGAAAATCCTCTACTAGTTCCTGCTACCAGTGCAAGCACAACAAGTCAAGACCATCCATAAATTAATTATATTTTAGTCATTTTTTGTGTTCTAAATGCCTGCTGGCTCGCGGAAGGATGTGTTGCCGGCACACGTGCGGATTCAATGAAGGCAGGCGGGGCAGTCTTAAGCTGGTTGCACGCGGCGAGGAGGCGTGCTCAGCCGGTCCTGCAACGAGTGCGGCCCTCTTGGCCGGTGCGCCGGTTTAATGCCTGCGCTATGAGAGGTCGCGTCCGTGTCAGAGCAATCACTCCCTCCAGTCCTTTTTTGTTTGGGTATAACAAAATCTCGTTTTCCATTCACATTTTAGTGGTAGGAGTTGTGCGTGTGTGTCTGTGAGAGAGAGAGAGAGGAGACGGTAGTCGGGATTGTCTGATCGGTAAACAAATGAATAATGTCAGTCTGGGATGGAGACGAAAAGGAGACCGCAACAAATGTTGTGTCTACAGGACAGATAGAGAGTGTAATTTTAGTCGTATGAGTCATATGTAGAGGCATATAGGGTGTGTGAGAGAATCCCATAGAAAGAAATACAAATTGAAAGATGAGTGGAGACTGTGTGTTTGGTGGTGAAAAAGAAAGCTTAGGTACCGAGTGATACCAGAGAACAGTAGAGACGTGAGAGATAATGAAAACCATGTAATTTATAATGATAGGGAGAGTGTGACACTTCTCAAGGGAGACGTCGAGAGACCATGTTTGCGAGGATAGGAGCAAGATGAAGTGAGCATGCGGGTGAGCTGGAGAAAAGAGAGTGATAGCTACCTGAAGGAGCATGAATGCGAGAGAGATGGGCGTGAAAGGAGTGAACAAAAAAGGGATTCAAATATTTGAATTCGAGATGATGATACATGTAATCCATACTCGAACCAAAATTGATCTATCAAACATGCATACTCATATGAATTCACGCACATCTATGTTATTTAATATGTAGATATTACTGATCCATACATTTTAGTAGAACATAATTTGGTTAAATTTTTTCGAATTCAACCTTAAGATTTCGAGATCGTTGTATTTGTAAATCATATTATACATATAAAGGAGTAGAATTCTTTGTTGTGCTTTTGGAAGTATATATTAAAAAATGATGTATATAGAATGTAATTCCAATTGAAAATGGATCCCGCCCGAAAAAAATAGAATACAAACGAGATTCGAATGAGTTGGCACGGTAAACATGCACTCTGCAAAATTTGAATGAAGCGGGGAAAGTCGCAGTAACCGCCCGAAACCAAAATCTGCGAGATGGAAATCACTACTGCCTATCCCTGCCACGCAAAGCCTATATGCTGGATTTCTATAGGTTTCGATAGGGGTAGGTTTGTAATTTCACCCAAACGTGACATAACCGCCTCTCACCCGGATTCATACACAGTGGGCCCAAAACACAGTGTGTCCTCGGCCGAAATCGACTCCCTCCCCGGTTCATATTCATACACGGTGGGCGCCAGAAACAAACTCTCATCGGCAAATATTCGGTGTATGCGAGATTACCATCCTATCCCCAACCGACTAGTGTTGTTGTGATGTAGTAGAAATTTGAAACGGGGGCTAAGTTTGTAAATTTCCTCGCATTTGAGACAAGCGCGCCCTGAATACATGGTTCCTCCTTCCTCTCTACCTCCCTTTTCCCCATTCGTACTCCGTGGGCGCCAAAACACCCTCTCCACCCCACCCTCCTCCGTCTGCCGCCGTCCGCCACCCCATCCACCGCCGTCCTCCTCCACCATGCCGGAGATGATACCCCGATGCCGCCGTCCATTACAAGAGATCGACCTCTCTCATCCACGGCTTCGGACCGGGATCCTTGCACCCCGTCCTCTCGCTTCATCCCCGCCGTCGTCCACCTTGCCGGCGCCGCTCCTACGACCGTCTCGTCCACCGCGCCCCGCCGCCACCGTCTACCCTCCTAGATCTGCTTCCACGCCGCCGACAGCCATCGCTACCGCATCACCGTCAAATTCTCAGCAGATGCGTACATGGCGCCGCACCAGAGGCGGTACTCTTTCGTAACTGCTCAACTTATTTATCGCAGCAAGAAAATAGATCGCCACTGCTTTACTCTGATTTCTTGTCTAGGTTGCGAAGTTGCCTTTGTCCGGTTTGCACGTTCAGATCCGCCATGGCACGCTCAACACCATACTCACAATGCTGATGGTTTTCCCCTTTTATATTCCACACTAGTTAAATCATAGTAGACTAAATTTCAAAATTGGGTCAGTCGATTTTTCAGAGCTCGCCGGAGTTCGCCGGTGTGATCGAAGGGGCTTGGGTGGTTGTGGGGCCTTGCTGAACGAAGAAAACTCGGGGGGGGGGGGGGGGGGGGGGGGGGGGGGGGGTGGCGGAGGAACACAGGAGGTGGGGGCCGGTGGTCCGGCCGGCGGCCCGTGCGGTGTTCTGTATGGGAAGAATCAGAGACGAGGAAGAAGAAGGGTTAGGAGACGTAGGATCTTCATCCAACCGCCTGAAATGGTCGAGAGACAGCTAGGAGTTGCATTCTTAATGCGCTCTGGTTCATCATGTGTGGGCACTACGCAACCAACATTTTATTATCCAAAATATGCTTGCTCTTCTTTACCATGTTCCTCTTCCGTGTACTCTCTCCGTTCCTAAATACAAGTCTTTGTATAGATTCCACCATGGACTACATATGGAGCAAAATGAGTGAATCTACACTCTAAAATGTACCTGGATACATTTGTATGTGACCCATAGTGGAAATCTCTACCAAGACTTATATTTTGGAATGGAGGGAGTGTGATAGTAGTATAGTATGTTCCTTGTACTGAAGATGAGCAGGGACATTTGCAGTGTAGAGGTCTATACGGTCGGTTGTGATGGACACTTTGAGCCTCTTTGATTCGTAGGATCTTGTAAACATAGGAATAGGATTTGTAGTGGCCTTCCCACTTGAATCCTATAAGAATAGCAAGGAAATGCGGGGAGTTGTGTCGCCTTTGAGAGTTACATTGATATTAACAGTACCGCACCTTCACTTGAAGAGAGCTGGTATCCGAAGCCTTTCTAGCCGTACCGGCAATACTAGCACATATATTCCAGCAAGTTCCACTTTGCTGATTTTACTCTGATGCTTAAGGTTTTCCCGTTATATCTACACTATGATCTGTGTAGCTGCTTTGTGTCGCACTAGCAGCAGTCCACTCTTGAAGCTAAACACTGCAATGACTTACAAAATTGGCACCAAGGCATTGAGTGCCATTCTGGATGTAATAAAACTCATACGCTCCCCACCCGTTGATTCTTGTTCAGAATATGATCCTAATGACTATTCTAACCTCGAGGAGTCAAAGGCAGATGGCCTGTCCTGTTCACCCATCAAGGTGCCTGTTCTAATTTGGCAATGTTTTATTGATTGCGGGTATCTTGCATATGTTGTCTTGCATTTCTTCTACTTTGTTGCACCGCCATCTGCTTAGTTTACTCATCATATATGTCGAGATGCCATGCCCATCCATTATCAATACATATTCCATTTGTCATCATACCATGTTTTTCTAGTCAAATGCTATTCTTGTGCATCAGACATCAAAAAGGAAGAGGGTGATTGCCGAACCTGAAGGAGCACCAGCAAAGACCTCGAAAAATGTGGTGGTGCCGGAGAAATCAGACAGCACCCCACTTATATTGGCTGTACAACCAGTGACACAAAACGTAGGACCGACTCTAGCAGACTGTACCCATACTTCACTGACCACACCACTAGCCCCACCACACATGACCTGCACTCCAGCAAAAGGTATATCGATTTCATTTGCCATAGCACCAGCTATACCACAGAAAAATCCCACTCCAGCAAAAAGTACAGCAAGTCCACCGGCCGAAGACCTATCCCAACTGCAGAGACGGCCAATTCCTGCAGATTGGAACCCCATTCCATTTATTCCCAGTTTAAAAGACAATGCTTTCAATGTTGTTAGGGACTACGTGCATATATTCCCATCATGGGAAGATTATTGTGAAGACAAACACCATTTTCACATCTTCCTGTCCAACTTACGTGTAAGTGCTATTATTCATGGCTATTATTTTCCTGTTTTCTGCTGATTCAACACATCAATGATTTACATTACATTGTTGTAACTAGGCGAGGGTCAATCTGGATAGTCATGACGAGCAAAGCTTGCTTGTGCTTTTCAAGGAAGCATTGCAGCAGTATCGGTGTTACTTGAGGAAATCACACTTTGATGGCAAGTCTATAAACGAATTTCCGGTGAAGTCTCCTGTGCTAAATTTAGAAGACATTGAACGGAAAAACCTTGTTATGCACTGGTCTCGTTCCTAGGATGAGGTACTGTCTATGAAATCACATGACAATTTGAACTTCTACTTTTCCGCATGTGCCTTACGGATCTTTTTTGCAGGAAATCTGCTCGAAGAAGAATTCTGGTTTGACAAGAACGATATGATATCGCAAATATGCTGCCCGCTGCTTTGCTCTTGTTAGTACCTGTTGTCCTGTATCACTGTACTTGCATACGTACCTGGTTCATTATGTGACAGCAGTATGCATGATAGCTTGCTTATCAATTGTTCGCTCCAAATTATCTGATCTGTATGAATGGTTACATTAGTGTAGAATATATCCAATGCCAATGTTTTTTTAGCTCTGCATTGTTCTTGTAAGTACATGCTGTCTTTGTCAGTGTACTTATAATGACATGTAGTTGTTCATGTACCATCACTCTGCAGCTTGTTTTCCTTTACCCTCCATTTTCTACACATCAGATCTATATTTACTCTTACCATAATGTTGGTACTGAATAAGTTTAGCTGTGCATTGCTCTTGGCTGTACCTTTTGCCTGTATCGCTGCACTTACATTTATAGCTACTTGGTTATGTAGCATCACTCTTCATCTTATCTTAAATATTCTCCATTTTTTCTGTATATTATCACATCTATATTTACTCTTAAGAAAATGTAGAATAAAGGCAATGCTTTTGAAGAAGATTCTGTGGTAAACTTCTTGAATTGCCCCCCATCAGCATGGACAAGGCCTTTATAGAGCCTGTCTTCACCAATAATGTAAGTTTGTCCATCTCAAGCCTTCAAACTTTGTTGTATATATTTGGTTAGGCATGACTGCAACAGCTGTTTATTTTTGGTGTTTGCATCAAATTGCTTGTTTAAAGTTTCTTATATGTAGTTCATAAACAAAAGTTCGTCCTTTCTCCATTGAAGTTTTCAGTTGTACAACCAAGTTCCTTCTTCATACCATGTAAATTAAACTATACAGAGCAAGTGATCTTATTTTGCACTGCATGTATGCTTATGTTCTTCATCTGTAATCCAGTGGCGTGGTGAACCTACCCACTACAACACAATGTCATATTCTGCAATGTCTTAACTATGAAAAATGTCATATCATTCTACTATTATTTAAACCGTCTCTTTATTTGCCAATCTGAAATGGAATAAATTGACAGCACACTAACCATTGATACTTATGAGTTCTTGATCTGTAATCCAGTGGTGTCGTGAAGCTGCCAACTCCTTCACAATGTCATTTCCTGCCATGTCTTGACCTGAACAATACCATATTGTGTTAATGCAAATTTAAACTATGTCACTTTATTCGTCAGTAAGAAATGTGATGAATTGTCAGCACTGATACTTTTATGTGCAAAACCTGTCATCTGTCTGCTTGTTTATCTTTCAGAGTGAGGAAGATATAAGTGTTGAACAAGTGCAGCCTCATCATCTTGCTCAGCTGCTTGCGCTGCAGCTCCCCAGCAGGGCTAAACTTTCTTGAACTCTATTGAAGTGCTGTAGGTTTTGTATATTATTTTGTCGGCGTGTTTATTTGCACTGGTGGCGATCTTTGATGCCCAGTGTATGTAATCTGCTGTCTGCTTGTGCTTTATTATCATAGTGGCGAACTTTGATGCCCAGTGGATGTAATATGCCGTAATTTATTTATTGTATAGTATAGGTTTTCTCTTATTCACAATGCTGCAGTTATTTTACTGTATATATATCCTGCCTTCGCAATAAACCGGCCAAACCGTAAAATTACGGTACATAATCGGGCCGTCATGCAATCATGATGTAGGTTGGGCCTGAAACGTGCCGATCAGCTCACGGGCCGGCAGCAGCCCGAAATGAACCCTGGCCCATGATTGTGCGAATCAAATCACGGGCTTTTAATAGGCTGAAAAATTGTCTCGGTCCTTGTTTGGCCCAATCAGATATCGGCTGCGAGCAGGCCGGATGCAAACCGGGCCGTAGTTAGGCCCAACTATATGACAGGCTTTTAATAGGCTGAAATTAATATAGGGCTGAAATGTTAAACGGGCCCTTAACAAGCCAAAACTAATATCAGGCTGAATTACTAAGTGGGCCTTTAGCAAGTGGGCCCAAAAGCATAGTGTCCAGTTGACGAGCCGAATCTGATATGGGCCATAATTAGGCCCAAAACCTCTTAAAGGGCCGGACATGATCTGGGCCGTAATTTGGCCCAGAACGTGGTAGGCTTTTAACGGGCCGGATCTCATATGGGCCACTATTAGGCCCGGAGCATGGCAGGCCATTAATAGACCGTATCAAATATGGGTTAGCATTTGGCCCAAAACATGGCAGCCAGTTAACGGGCCGGCCTACTAGGGTCCTCAAAATCTTATGGGCCTACAGCTGGGCCGGCCCATTAATGTCGGCGAAATCTCGCGGGCCTTTAGCTGGGCCGGCCCATTATGATTCACAAGAATTTTGTGGGCCTTTACCTGGGCCGGCCTATTATGGCACACAAAAATCTTGTGGGCCTTTACCTGGGCCGGCCCATTATGGCCTGCGAAATCTTGTGGGCCTTTAGCTGGGCTAGCCCATTATGGTCCGCAAAATCTCGTGGGCCTTTAGCTGGGCCGATCCATTATGGTCCGCAAAATCTTGTGGGCCTTTAGTTGGGCTGGCCCATTTAAACTTGTTGGGCCGTGCCACGTGTCGACGTATCATAGGCGCCTTCTGTCCAGTGAGTGGATGACATATGTCCCGACGATGAGCCGACACGTGTTTCCTCTAGCCAATGATGATTTTACACGTGGAAAATCCCCATTGGTCGGGGCTGTTAACGGGTTATCGGATCCAAAACCCGACCCGATAGCTTAACGCGTTCCATTACAGTGGATGCCATGTGTCGGTCACCCTTGACGAAAGCACTTCTGTGACGCGCGATTTATCGTCATGGAAGTGGACACTTCCGTGATGATAATTTTGGTTATGTCATGGAACACTTCTACGACAGCACATGTATGACTATCTTGATTCTGTCATAAATTTGTCATGGATATACATGCATGACAAAAAAGCGACCTACTGTGACAAACACGTATCATCACGGAAGTGTATTTTTTGTAGTGTCTTGGTTTGTGGAGACGGTGATGATTTTGTTGATGGCGTAGGCTTGTCGTCCTTCTTCCAAGGCATAGGATCACCATCATAGAAGGATGATCGAGTCTCCTGAAACCTCAAATCTGCAGCCAAACTCATCCTCTTGAATCTATATTCATACTCACGGTTTTGATTTTGCAGGTCGTAGATCTGGGCTTGGAGGTGTTCGTTTTTCTCATGAAGCTTGAAGATGGCCTCCCCAATGTCCTTGACGTCCAGCTTGTGGTTGTTGGTGAACCCCATGATCATAATGTGATTGGAATCGAGTCCACGCTCCACCATCTCCTGACACTTGAAAACTTCTTGCTCCAATGCCTCGAGCCTTGCCTCCGTGCTTCCGGTCTTCCTTGGTCCCTCAGCATCGCGGATGTGCAACAACCCCTCACGCTTCTCAATGGTTTGAGGGTGTTCTAGCACTTCTCCGAGGTAGGGGATGATGACCTTCTTGAAGAACTGGTCCTTGGGGGCACTTGAAGACGACGCGACGACCTGGATCTGTCAGAAAAACAACTCGAAACAAAAATAGGAGATTTTTGCGTGATACGGGAGTCAAAACCCCCGGGAGAATATATAATGAATTTTTACTGACCGAAATATGTAACGTGTAAGAAAACGAAGTCCGGAGAGCACACAAGGTGCCCACGAGGTAGGGGGCGCGCCCTCCCCTCGTGGAGCCCTCGTGTCCTTCCCGGACTGCTACTTATTTTTCTATTTTTCTAAATATTCCAAAACGGAGAAATATTGCCTTAAAAACTACTTTGGAGTCGGTTTACTTACCATACCGCATACCTATTCCTTTTCGGAGTCTGAAACATTCTGGAAAGTGTCCCTTATGTATTCCTCCGGGGTTACGGTTTCAATAACATTGGTTTCAACATTTATGGGATTACCTGAGATATAATGTTTGATTCTTTGACCGTTCACCACCTTTGGATTTGTGCCTTCGAAGTTGTTGATTTTTATGGCACCGGAACGATAGACCTCCTCGATAACGTAAGGACCTTCCCATTTAGAGAGAAGTTTTCCTGCAAAAAATCTTAAACGAGAGTTGTATAGCAATACATAATCACCTACATTAAACTCACGCTTTTGTATCCTTTTGTCATGCCATCTTTTAACTTTTTCTTTAAACAACTTGGCATTTTCGTAGGCTTGGGTTCTCCATTCATCGAGTGAGCTAATATCAAATAACCTCTTCTCACTGACAAGTTTAAAATCATAATTGAGCTCTTTAATAGCCCAATATGCCTTGTGTTCTAGTTCGAGAGGTAAGTGACATGCTTTTCCATAAACCATTTTATACGGAGACATGCCCATAGGATTTTTATATGCAGTTCTATAGGCCCATAATGCATCATCAAGTTTCTTGGACCAATTCTTTCTAGATCTATTAACAGTCTTTTGCAAAATTAATTTGAGCTCTCTATTACTCAATTCTACTTGACCACTAGACTGTGGGTGATAAGGAGATACAATTCTATGATTAACATCATATTTAGCAAGCATTTTACGGAAAGCACCATGAATAAAATGTGAACCACCATCAGTCATTAAATATCTAGGGACTCCAAACCTTGGAAAAACAATTTCTTTAAGCATTTTAATAGAAGTGTTATGATCAGCACTACTAGTTGGAATAGCTTCTACCCACTTAGTAACGTAATCAACAGCAACTAAAATATGAGTATATCCATTAGAGGAAGGAAAAGGTCCCATATAATCAAAAGCCCCAAACATCAAATGGTTCAATAACAAGTGAATAATTCATAGGCATTTCCTGATGTATACTAATATTACCAATTCTTTGACATTCATCACAAGATAAGACAAACTTAACGGGCATCCTCGAAGAGAGTAGGCCAATAAAAAGCAGATTGCAATACCTTATGTGCAGTTCTATCTCCAGCATGGTGTCCTCCATAAGCTTCGGAGTGACACTTGCGTAGGATCTGTTCCTGTTCATGCTCAGGCACACAACGTCTAATAACACCATCTACTCCTTCTTTATAAAGATGTGGTTCATCCCAAAATTAATGCCTCAAATCATAGAAGAACTTTTTCTTTTGCTGGTATGTGAAACTAGGTGGTATGAATTTAGCAACAATGTAATTAGCATAATCAGCATACCATGGAGCAGTATGAGAAGTATTTATGACATTTAATTGCTCATCAGGAAAGCTATCATCAATAGGTAGTGGGTCATCAAGCACATTTTCTAACCTAGACAAGTTGTTTGCAACGGGGTTCTCAGCTCCCTTTCTATCAACAATATGTAAATCAAATTCTTGTAGCAAGAGAACCCATCTAATAAGTCTAGGTTTAGCATCTTTCTTTTCCATAAGATATTTAATAGCGGCATGATCAGTGTGAATAGTTACTTTAGAATCAACAATATAAGGTCTGAACTTATCACAAGCAAATACAACTGCTAAGAATTCTTTTTCAGTAGTAGCATAATTTCTTTGAGCATTGTCTAGGGTTTTACTAGCATATTGAATAACGTTTAATTTCTTATCAACTCTTTGTCCTAGAACAGCACCTACAACATAATCACTAGCATCACACATAATTTCAAAGGGTAAATTCCAATTAGGTGGCTGAACAATAGGTGCAGAGATCAATGCTTTCATAAGTATTTCAAATGCTTCTACACAATCATCATCAAAGACAAATGGTATATCTTTTTGTAATAAATTAGTCAGAGGCCGAGAAATTTTTGAGAAGTCCTTAATGAACCTCCTATAAAATCTGGTGTGACCAAGAAAACTTCTTATACCTTTGATGTCCTTGGGACATGGCATCTTTTCAATAGCATCAACCTTGGCTTTATCAACCTCAATACCTCTTTCAGAAACTTTATGCCCCAGGACAATACCTTCATTAACCATAAAGTGACACTTTTCCCAATTCAAGACAAGATTAGTTTCTTCACATCTCTACAAAACTCGATCAAGGTTGCTTAAGCAGTCATCAAAAGAAGATCCATAGATGGAGAAATCATCCATGAAAACCTCACAAATTTTTCACAAAAGTCAGAGAATATAGCCATCATGCATCTTTGAAAGGTAGCAGATGCATTACATAAACCAAAAGGCATACGTCTATAAGCAAAAGTACCAAAAGGGCAAGTAAAAGTAGTCTTTGATTCATCTTTGGGCGACACAGGTATTTGAGAGAAACCAGAATAACCATCTAGAAAGAAAAATTGTGTATGTTTGGATAATCTTTCTAGCATTTGATCGATAAGAGGTAAGGGGTAATGATCCTTTTTAGTAGCCTTATTTAATTTGCGGAAATCAATTACCATCCTATAACCTGTAATAATTCTTTGAGGGATCAATTCATCTTTATCATTAGGAACAACAATGATACCTCCCTTCTTGGGGACACAATGGACATGACTTACCCACTGACTATCAGCAACGTGATAAATTATACATGCCGCAAGGAGCTTTAGTATTTCATTTCTTACCACTTCTTTCATTTTAGGATTCAGCCATCGTTGATGATCACGAACTGATTTAGCATCTTCTTCCAAATTTATTTTATGTTGACATAGAGTGGGACTAATGCCCTTAAGATCATCAAGAGTATACCCAATAGCAACACGGTGCTTCTTCAGAGTTTTCAATAATCTCTCTTCCTCATGCTCTAAAAGGTTAGCACTAATAATAACATGATATATCCTTTTCTCATTAAGATAAGCATATTTAAGAGTATCAGGCAATGGTTTAAGCTCAAACACGGGATCACCCTTGGGTGGAGGAGGATCCCCTAGGATTTCAACAGGTAAATTGTTTTTCAGAATAGGTTCCTGTTTAAAGAATACTTCATCTATTTCCCTTCTTTCATTCATAAACATATCATTTTCATGGTCTAGCAAATATTGTTCTAAAGGATCACTAGGAGGTACGGCAATAGAAGCAACACCAATAATTTCATCCTTACTAGGCAATTCTTCTTCACGGGTTGTCTACTAAATTTAGAGAAATTAAATTTATGAGTCATATCATCTAAACCGATAGTAACAACATCCCTTTTGCAATCTATGGTAGAATTAACAGTGTTCAAGAAGGGTCTACCAAATATAACGGGACACATGCTATCTTGTGGGGAACCAAGAACAAGAAAATCAGCAGGATATTTAGTTTTCCCACACAAGACTTCAACATCTCTACCAATTCCCATTGGTGAAATAGTATCTCTATTGGCAAGTTTAATTGTGACATCAATATCTTCTAACTCAACAGGTGAAATATCATGCATAATTTCTCTATAAAGGCTAATAGGTATTGCACTAGAACTGGCACCCATATCACATAAGCCATGATAACAATGATCTCCTATTTTAATAGAAATAATAGGCATGCCTACCACAGGTCTAGGTTTATCTTTAGCAGAAGGTTTAGCAATTCTAGCAGTTTCATCATAGAACTAAATAACATGCCCAACAATATTATCAGACAAGAGATATTTAACAATAGCAATATTAGGTTCAACTTTAACTTGCTCAGGAGGTGTATATGTTTTAATATTGCTTTTAAGAACCACAGTTGAAGCTTTAACATGATCCTTTATCCTAACAGGGAAAGGTGGTTTCTCAACATAAGCAGTAGGAACAATAGGATCATTAAAAGTGATAGTCTTTTCTTCAACTTTAATAGGTGCAACTACTTTTACTTCTATGGGAGGATGATATTTAAACCACTTCTCCTTGGGGAGATCAACATAAGTAGCAAAAGATTCATAGAAAGAAGCTACTATCTCAGATGTCAAGTCCATAGTTAGTGCTAAATTTATAGAAAACATCGGTATCCGTAAAAGATTTAACACAATCAAACTTAGGTGTCATACCTGACTCCTTACCTTCGTCGAGGTCCCAATCTTCAGAGTTGCATTTAATTCTTTCGAATAAATCCCATTTGAATTCAATAGTCTTCATCATAAAAGAGCCGGCACAAGAAGTATCGAGCATGGTGCGATTGTTATCAGAAAGCCGAGCATATAAATTTTGAATAATCATTTCTCTTGAGAGCTCATGATTGGGGCATGAATATAACATTGATTTAAGCCTGCCCCAAGCTTGAGCAATGCTTTCTCCTTTGTGAGGCCAAAAATTATATATATAATTGCGATCACGATGAACAAGATGCATAGGATAAAACTTCTGATGAAATTCCAATTTCAATCGTTTGTAATTCCATGACCCCATATCATCACATAGCCTATACCATGTCAATGGATCTCCCTTCAAAGATAAAGATAAGACCTTCTTCTTAACAACATCTCCGGGTACACCTGCAAGCTTAAATAATCCACAAACTTCATGCACATATATTAAGTGCTCATCAGGATGCTTTGTTCCATCTCCTACAAAAGGATTAGCTAGCAGTTTTTCTATCATACCCGAAGGAATTTCAAAGCAGAAATTTTCATTTTTAGTAGGTTCAGTAGGTTGAGGAGCAACTCTTTGCTCTACTGGTCGGGGTGAAGATACCCCGAACAAGCCCCTCAGAGGATTACTTTCCATAGTAACAAGTGACAGTAAATTTCAGCACACTATATAAATTTTTCCTTACCAAATTCCACCTACCAAAGGCGCTTCACTCCCCGGCAACGGCACCAGAAAAGAGTCTTGATGACCCACAAGTATAGAGGATCTATCGTAGTCCTTTCGATAAGTAAGAGTGTCAAACCCAACGAGGAGCAGAAGGAAATGATAAGCGGTTTCCAGCAAGGTATTCTCTGCAAGTACTGAAATAAGTGGTAGCAGATAGTTTTGTTATAAGATAATTTGTAACGAGCAACAAGTAACAAAAGTAAATAAAGTGCGGCAAGGTGGCCCAATCCTTTTTGTAGCAAAGGACAAGCCTGGACAAACTCTTATATAGAGAAAAGCGCTCCAGAGGACACATGGGAATATCGTCAAGCTAGTTTTCATCACGCTCATATGATTCGCGTTCGGTACTTTGATAATCTGATATGTGGGTGGACCGGTGCTTGGGTACTGTCCTTACTTGGACAAGCATCCCACTTATGATTAACCTCTATTGCAAGCATCCGCAACTACAACAAAAGTATTAAGGTAAACCTAATCATAGCATGAAACATATGGATCCAAATCAGCCCCTTACGAAGCAACGCATAAACTAGGGTTTAAACTTCTGTCACTCTAGCAACCCATCATCTACTTATTACTTACCAATGCCTTCCTCTAGGCCCAAATAATGGTGAAGTGTTATGTAGTTGACGTTCACATAACACCACTAGACGAGAGACAACATACATCTCATCGAAATATCAAACGAATACCAAATTCACATGACTACTAATAGCAAGACTTCTCCCATGTCCTCAGGAACAAACGTAACTACTCACAAAGCATATTCATGTTCATAATCAGAGGGGTATTAATATGCATATAGGATCTGAACATATGATCTTCCACCGAATAAACCAACTAGCATCAACTACAAGGAGTAATTAACACTACTAGCAACCCACAGGTACCAATCCCGGACTTGGAGACAAGAATTGGATACAAGAGATGAACTAGGGTTTTGAGAGGAGATGGTGCTGGTGAAGATGTTGATGGAGATTGCCCTCTCCCGATGAGAGGAGCGTTGGTGATGATGATGTCGATGATTTCGCCCTCCCGGAGGGAAGTTTCCCCGGCAGAACAACTCTGCCAGAGCCCTAGATTGGTTCCGCCAAGGTTCCGCCTCGTGGCGGCGGAGTTTCGTCCGAGAAGATGGCTTATGATTTTTTTTCGATCGAAAGACTTCATATAGTAGAAGATGGCCACCGAAGGGCCACCAGGGGGCCCACGAGGTAGGGGGCGCGCCCAGGGGGTAGGGCGCGCCCCCACCCTCGTGGGTAGGGGGCGCGCCCAGGGGGTAGGGCGCGCCCCCACCCTCGTGGGTAGGGGGTGGCCCCCTGGTGAACTTCTTCCGCTGAGTATTTTTTATATATTCTAAAAACATCTTCCGTGAAGTTTCAGGACTTTTGGAGCTGTGCAGAATATGTCTCTAATATTTGCTCCTTTTCCAGCCCAGAATCCCAGCTGCCGGCATTCTCCCTCTTTATGTAAACCTTGTAAAATAAGAGAGAATAGGCATAAGTATTGTGACATAATGTGTAATAACAGCCCATAATACAATAAATATCAATATAAAAGCATGATGCAAAATGGACGTATCAACTACCCCAAGCTTAGACCTCGCTTGTCCAGGGGGGTAGGGCGCGCCCCCACCCTCGTGGGCAGGGTGTAGCCCCCCTGGTGAACTTCTTCCGCTGAGTATTTTTTATATATTCTGAAAATGTCTTCCGTGAAGTTTCAGGACTTTTGGAGCTGTGCAGAATAGGTCTCTAATATTTGCTCCTTTTCCAGCCCAGAATCCCAGCTGCCGGCATTCTCCCTCTTTATGTAAACCTTGTAAAATAAGAGAGAATAGGCATAAGTATTGTGACATAATGTGTAATAACATCCCATAATGTAATAAATATTGATATAAAAGCATGTTGCAAAATGGGCATATCATTAAGCAATGCATAACATAAGCAGACAAGGAAGAGTTCAACCTCTCTTGCGGACCCGTGTAGTCCTCAAGGTCATCTGCTCAGTTGATGATGGTAATGCAGTTGCCACGGCTGCCGACGGCGAGGAAGAAGATCTGAGGCGGTGAAAGACAGTCTGGAGAGCGGATCCCTGCTGTGGTGAACCCTTCCATCGTTGGAGCAGCTGAGTTGGGGTGGAACACAGCACGGCAGGAGAAGGACAAACCACACAAGGTTTTCTTTGCCACATATCTGTAAAAGAAGTAATTGTGTAAGGGCTTGTTTGAATTTGAGGATTCTAACAATGCAGGGATAGGAAATAGACATGAATAGGATAGGAATGCACGTGCAAAATAGAGAATTTAAAAGCACAGGATTTCTGCCAATCTGGGTGTTTGGTTCACAAGAATTGGAAGATCACATGATGCAAAGAAGCATGGTGAGATTAAGTCAAACCACAAGAAGTGTACAACCTCTTTGGCGAAGCCATGTCGATCTCAGCGTGATTAGGTTGGCCGGTGAGGATGCCCCGGCTGACTTGGCTGTCGGAGGAGGGGAAGAAGATCTTAGGCGTTTGGAGATGGAGCCCGAGGTACTGCTCTGCTGTGATGGAGGGTTTCGTCATTGGAGCAGCTCCAGTGAGTTGTACGACGCCGAGGCTGAAACCGGACAAGAGAGACAACGTTAACCTGAGTGGAATTCTAATAGCATCTCCAATAGATGACGTAAAATACATTACCACAAAGTGCTAGATGTATACATCATCCGCTCATCTCTGAACTTAACTATCGAAACTGAATTTAACTGTCGAAACTGAACTTAATTGTGGAAACTGAATTTTGCTGTCGAAACTGAATTTTACTGTCAAAACTGAATGCACTAGAGGTGAGGCTACACGTCAGTCGACTGACTTTTTCATCTCTGGTCAGTCGACTTTGCAGCCGTTGGATACGAAATCAAGGGCCTGCAGTTCATCTTCAACCTCCACCCCCCTGAGCCGCCAGCCAGCATCGGCCAAATAGCCGCCCCCGCCGCCCGCGGCCAGTGGTGCGCCGCCCCCCCCCCCCCCCAAACACCCCCCCCCGCCGGCCCCCCCCCCCCCCGGCCATCCCTATAGGCCCCCCGTGCCGAGCTTTTTCTCCAGCGATCCCCACGCCACTGCCCCACCACCTCCGGCGACCACCGCCTCACCCTAAACCCTAAGATAGATAGTGTGGTACCTCTCCGGTGAGCCCCCTCCCCGGTGCAGCTGGTTCTTCCTTAACTCTGGCGAGCCCCCCCCCCCCCCCCCCCCGAAAATCGACTGACCCAAAAGTCGATTCAGTCGACTAAAGTGTAGCTAAATCGGAGCAGCATCGCAAGCAAGAGCAAGAGCGAGAGTAGCAGCGCAAGCAAGAGAAGACCAGGCAGGAGACCGAGAGCAAGAGCAGAGCAGCAGCGCGAGCGAGAGCTAATGCAGCAACAGCTCCTACTAATGTGGATGTCGCCGCCGAGGGAGCGACGCCATGGAGGAAGTGGTCGGCGACGCCGCCATGGATGGAGCCGCGCCGTGTCGGCTCGGGACTGAGCGCCGGCAGCACCATGAGATCGAATCAAGAAGAAAATGCGGCGATTAGTGCACAACCTCTTTGGTGGCGCCGATTAGGCCGCAGCTTCATCCGAGGAAACGGTGATGATGATGCTCTTCCGGTGGTGCAGGTGAAGACGGCGGTGTGGGAATGGAGGTGGCGCGTAAGACGAGGGGAATGTCGGGGCAGCTCCTTGGAGGTGGAGGACGGGGTGGCTGAACCGGCGGGACGACCAGATCGACGACGGATCCTCATCCGGTATGGTGGATGAGGGACATCTAGGTGTTGCTATGGACGATGTCGTCGGGGAAGAGGCTCCAGCTGGGTGGCGGACGGAGGAGGGTGTGGGGCTTCGTGGGTTTTGCCAGCCTCGGTGTATGAATGGGTGGGCCGATGGGATGGGAGTGGGGGAACCATGTCTTAGGGATGCGCTTGTCCAAAATGTGGGGTAAATTACGAAAGTACCCCCACCGATTTGAGGTGGTTCTTTTGGTTCAGGGGCATCACAGGAATTTCACGTGTTGGGATTTCACAGGAGGTGGGAGTTTTCATGCGCGTTGTAATTTTGGAATAGCAAGGCACAGGTTGAGATTGAGGGAGTTGTTAGAGCACAACGAGACAAAGATTTATCTTAAATATTTCGGGGTAACAAAGCACGGGTTGAAGAGGCGGGAGTTTCGCAGCATGATAGACAGAGACGCTAGCTTGAAATTTTGGCATAACAAGGCGCGGCTTGAAATTTCGGGAGAACAAGCTTAACGTGTACCCAAAAGAAAAAAACACAATTTAGACTAGTATGATATACTAGTACAATGTGTTTAACACGCACAACACACACAGACACCATTTAGACTAGTAAGGTACATGTGCATTGCACGCATGAGATTTGGCAACCAAATTATGAATAAATACCACATTATAGCATGTAAGCTTTGAGTCATATATGCATGATGTAGATGTTCATTTAATTCTTATAGTTCATTTCATTCAAAATCATCTAGTTTTTATAAGAAAGCTAATCTATTTTAAGATTCATGGAATTGTCCGTTGTAAGGCATAAAGTAAAAACAAATCATGTTGAAAAACATTTGGGCAATTCTGATACGGAAGATTCTAGAACAAATAAGAAGTGCTTGTGTTTTGAGGTTTGTGCATTATGCTTAAGTTCAACCATAGCGTCTTCTAGATTGTACATGTGGAAAAATCTGGTGGAATCTAGATGATATCCAACAGCCAGTAGTGCTCAAATTTGCCAGCTCTGCACCATCGGATTGGCCTCATCCAATGACCATCTTTCAAAGTTAAAGTTATCTGCACACCATATAAAAAAATAAAAAATATAATATATATAGGGGTATAGATAGATATGTGATGCAAAAGCCACCCATCATCTCCAATTAGAATAGTGTGTCCATGCACGGATGCAATGTGGCCAAACGATGTCTGCCATCGGTATCTCAAATTCAAACCTGTCTGACCTTGTTCAATGTGTATACATTACAACATGCTCGTTTCCAAACCACACGGCGCAGATCTCCGTTATATTCATGCATGCATGGGTTTCAAACATCATGATCTCTTATTCAAATATTTGAATTCAACTTTACATTGACTATGACCTCACCTAGTATTTTACACCCACACATTGGTCTTCTCTTTATAATTGTACCACCAACTTTCTCTAGTGCATGCATGCACACACACTACTAGTCGGCATTATCCGTCGCACACATGCAATCTTTTTCTTCAGGTCGGTCTCCCATGAAGGCACACACACACACATCCCCCTCTCCATCATACCGGGCATTCTTTATCTCTCACGTGCATGCGCAGCGATCGATGTTCCTCTATGTGTGTGTGTGTGTATAGCTAGGTATTTCATAGTTTTCCACATAAACCGATCAATCTATATATCTAGTGAGGTCTCACCCTCTTTCCCACGTCCAAATCGATCAATCTATACCTCTCTATATAGGATTGCATATATAGCTAATACACCCACATTAATTATATATCCAACGCCCCCTCTCATCATCCATGCCTTCCGCTTCATCTCTCACACGCGCGCACAATGGCGAAGACAGGGGCAGCAAGGGACCTGCCCCCCTAACATCACTATATATCGAGGCTAATATGAATGTGATCATTAGACAATTGCTAGTAAAAATGGTTTAAGTTGATGAATTGGCCCTCCTCGTAAAGGACTAGCAATGCTTGCCCCCCTAGCTCATTGGACATTTTTCATGGCTCCGCCACTGGGCGTAACAGCGCACGTTCTCGCCCCCTCTCTCTAAATATCGATCTCGCAGTTGTGCACTCCTTCATAGTCTCCCTCCACTCGGCCCTTCGCACCATCTTCTAGCCCCCACCCGATTTTGCCACATGTACAATCTAGCAGACTCCATGGTTGAACTTAAGCATAATGAGCAAATCTCAAAAACAACAGTGGTTCTCCTTTGTTCTAGAATCTTCCGTATCATAACTGCCCAAACTTTTTTTTCTAGTTGAATTGCCATTATTTGTTTTTACTTTATGCTTTACAACGCACAATTCCATGAATCATAAAATAGATTAAGGGCTTCTTTGATTCAAAGGATTCTCGAAGGAATTTTGGAGGATTCTAATCCTTAGGAATTTTTCCTATCTTGGTTGTTTGATTCGTAGGATTGTAAACCATAGGAATTTTTCCATATGATTCATTTGCACTAGATTTCATAGGAAACATCCCATCCACTCAAACCTCTTTGAAAGAATTCTGCGTTTTTCTATGCACAATCAAACACTCGTACCATCCTGTAGGATTCAAGATGACATTCCACTCTAATCCCATGTTCTTCCTATTCCCGCATTTTGGAAATCCTACGAATCAAAGAGGCCCTAGGTTTTTTTATAAAAACTAATTGATTTTGAATGAGATGAACTATAAGAATTAAACATAGGTCTACATCGGGCATATATGACTCAGAGCTTACATGCTACAGTGTGGTATTTATTCATAATTTGGTTGCAAAATCGGACGCGTGCAATGCACGTGTACCTTACTAGTAGTTCGAGTATGTGCAAAACACAATGGCACGCTACACAATGTCTCTCTTACAGTTCATGAAGCCACGTGGCACATGTGGAGGCGTTGTCGCGACATCCTTCTGTGGATTGATCACACTGACGTGCTGCTGGTTCCAGAAGAATGTACTCGTCCTCCCTGAGCCGCACTGGCGGTACATGCATGAAGCGAAGATGTGCAGGCACACCACGCAGGCACTCATTCCCTCGCACGCACACACGAGTACATGGGCAGATGCAATTTTGTACCAAGATCCACCCCATGTGATAATTTGACGCGTGTAAAGTCCTTCACTTCATTGATGGTCAATTAATACAGTGCATGCAAATTGAGTGGACGTGAGGGCGGAAGAAAGACATGCGTGTAGTACTACGCGCATGCGAGTAGTTAAATCATGGGTTTCTAGTAGTACTTCCATTGGTCTCCTTCGTATTTAGTGCCAATTTTTGACAGTAACATGATATTTACGCATCTGAGCAGTGTAGCCTACTTGAAATTTATGTTCCACTAAACTCATTGGGAGCCGTTTCGGGCCTCGAAACCAAAAACCATCAATTAATATTTACCTTGTTCCCATCACATTCGAAAGTACTAGTGCTACAATTAAGTGCAAGCCTGCTCACACCTACCAGTACTTACCAAACCTGAATGTGTTCCCACTATGCGGGTTTTAGTACTAGTGCTAGTACTTAGGTTATAAAAGGGGAACTACCTAACCGAAAATTACTCTACCTCCCTCCTCATAAATCCTCCTTCGTCCGTCCTTGCCATGGCCGGTGTGCAGAGCTCTAGGTCGAGAACTACTCATAACAAGGGAGCGGCAACCAAGGCTGCAGAAAAAAGAGAGGGCTCGCCGCCACACAAAGACCTCGAAAGATCTCTCACGGGCAGGCGATGGCTCCCAGGAGCGCCCTAGACGCGGAGGCGAACATGCGGCACTGGAGTCGTTATCCCTCGATGGCATGCCCGATCAGCTCAATAAGCACCTCAATAAGCAGAAGGAGTTCATCCATGGCTTGGTGGAGCTGCTGAGGGACAGCCTCGACGACATGCCCGCTGAGCTCAATGAGCAGGGGGGTTTGACCGCTGGCTTGGTGATGCTGCTGAAGAAGAGCATTGCCTCGGAGAAGAAGGCGACCGGCGAAATCCTACAACTTCAGGAGGACAAGGCGAAGCTCTGCCATGAGCTCGACCTACTGAAGGAGGAGAACGCCGGTTGGAAGAAGCTGCATGAGAATAGTAGTTCCTCGATGAAGATGTTGCAGGCCCTCGTCATGGAACAAAAGGAGGAGTTAGCGAAGCTCCGCATTGAGCACCCGGCTGCTGTCAAGGTACGTAATGCGGCCGTGGAACAGATGATGAAGGCTCGCGTCAAGAAATCCCGCGTCCTGGACACAATTATAAAGATGGCGGAGGAGACACGCAAGGAGATGGAGGTCATGGAGGCGATGAAGAAGCAGTTATGACTCCGTAGCCAGCAACCCTTCATGTAGTGAGAGCAGCGCCCCAGACTTGTGTGTGCGTCTTCCTTCTTTTTGGGGGGTGATAATCCTCCTTCTTCTTTTGCTCCTGTGTTTCTTATTTTGCTTCGGGTGTTTGGCCGCACGTGTCAACTTCTGCGAGGCATGAATAGAACAATGCTAAAAATGAGATGACTAGAAAATTAGATCCTTCTTTATCGCCAATAGAACAATGCCTCTTGCTAGTAATATATAATAAGAGTAGAGAGTAGAGGATATGGTACTGGGCTGCCGTGTTTTGTGCTCCTCCATCGTACTCCAGTGGAAAATTGAGTATACTGCATGGTTCTTTGCTCCTCCTCAGGTCGTCGGCACATTTATACGAGCAGTCAAATCACAAGGCCCCGCCTTCCAGCAGCAATGAGCCGTAAAATCACAAAGGCCCTTGCCTCTCGTGAAAAGGACCAAGCTAGACTGCCCTGCCCTCTAGCCTTTTAAAAAATGTATACATTTGTACAGTAGTAGTATCGATGGATTGCGCCATGGAGCAAAACTAACAAGATGTAATTAAAGAAAAAAGGTGGTACATATAGAGAGCGCTCATCGCCAAATTATGCATATACTATATGACACTACCCACTATGAAGGTACTAGTAACATAGACTAGTAACTAGTCTATGCTACTCTCCACTATGACCAGCCAAAGTCGAGGCGCGGATACCAATGAGGGCATGGTTATGTCTATACTTGGACAACTCACCCGACTACATGCGCACCAGGCAGACGAAGCTCGTGTCATGTTGGTGCCGTGTGCGGCCCGCACATTAACCAAAACCTCGCGCCTCAATCTTAGCCTCCACGTTTTAAACTTGTCAATCTCAAGGCCAAGGAGCAACGTGAAACCTATGATAGAGCCAATCGGATGGTTGAGAACACTACAATTCGTAGCTATAGATGCGTGTGTGAGAGAGGACGAGTGCGTGCGTGCACCTCTTCTCAAAGTACAACTGTATGTGGGTGGCATCGACCTAGGGAGCAGTGATGGTGCGTGCAAGAAGTCCCGAGAGATAGGTGTAATGCGTCTAAAAAAAGACTAGTCTATGAAGGTCAAGCGTAAGATATGTATCCGATGGTGCCAGTTTTTGCACGTACACAGTAGTAGAAAAAGAACTAGTACCATGGCATATGCTACACCACGGCCGAGAAAACGTGCCGACGTTACGCCATCCGAGAATAGTGCCACACTTCAAAACTAGAACCGTCAATAAATTTTGAGCGCGACTCGTCACATTCCAAATTACTACTACCACGCTATATTTAATTGCAAACCTGTTCACACCGATCACAACCTAAACAGTTTCCCACTTAGGAGTGTATTAGTAGTACTCGGTTATAAATACTACTATCCTAAGATGACCACACATTCCTCATCAACTCCTCATCTATAAAAAACAATCAAGTCAATCAAGCCATAGCCAGCGTGAGTTCTGGGTCGAGAGATTTCCACTAGGGAGAGGTGAGCATAGAAGAGGAAGCACGAGAGATGTCTTGCCTCGCCGCAAAAGCAGCCGACATGTCCATCCGCGCAGCAGTAGCAGCACAGAGGTCCCGCCGCACCGCCGAAGCAGCATGGAGGTCCCGCCGCGCCGTCGATGTAGCAGACTGGTCCGGCCACGCCGCGGAAGCAGCAGAGATGTCCCGCCGCGCCGCTGAAGCAGGAGGGAGGTCCCGCCGCGCCGCGGCGGCCTGGGAAAATTTCTCGCGGGCAGGCGAGGACTCTTATAGGCGCATGCATGCGATAGTCTATAGCCAGATGGATCAGATCTCCGGCTGGGCGAGGATGCAGGACGAGGCTACTGGCGTCATCCGGCAACTAGGGGAGGGCAATGCGAAGCTCCGGGGCGAGCGCGACCTGCTGAGGGCGAAGATCGCTGGAAGGGCAATGCAGGAGGAGGGTACCGCTGCCTTGTTGCAGAGGATGGGCGTCATCATCAAGAAACTTATGGACGAGAATGCCATGCTTCGCATCGAGCGCAACAGGCTGGTGGAGGAATCCATGGATGCTGCCAAGCAGCATATTAAGGACATGAAACTAATGAAAGAGATCATCGCCCGCCGCGAGAACTAGTCTCCGCGACCTGCAGCGCATAAAGAATGTAGAGATCAGCGAGCCAGATCGTTGTATGCGTCTTCCTTCTTCTTTTGCCCTTGTGTATTTCGGGCGTAGCCGCATGTGGCTTTTCTAATTATCTTCCTAATTATGTAAGACAATTATTATCCACTCTCATCATCCTTATATATATTCATCGGTCTTGCTATAAGTTGCAGTAGATTCTATATAGGTTCGTCGGATCTTACATCAAGATCCATGCACAATTTTCTTTTCAGATTTTCTTTTCTCTCTCTTAAATCTCAGTCGAGTGAGACATTGCCACACCATTAAACAGAGGCTCGGGCGCCATTAATGGAGACCTTGGGAGAGAGGTGGATGGCAGATGGAGGTCAAAGGGCTCGCACGCCTCCCGTACTCAAATAGCTACCCTGCACGGCGCCTCCTAGCTAATAAAAAAGGGGACGCGTGGCGCAACATAAATGGTAAATAGAACGCCCATGGTTTCAATAATACTTGTGTTTCCGATTGTAACGTGACAGCACTTGTTCCAAAATGACTTTGTTGATTGTTAATGTGTGCGCCTTCGCAAATAGGATAGCAAAATTACCATAGCATGTTGGTGCCATGTCATGACACCAAGCCAAGTTTCATGATTTTCATGCGTGTTTCAGATTTACAGGAATTTAAAAACCAAGTTTCTCAATGTTTCCAGCCGAGCCATGACGCCCAGATGTTTGAATTTCATTCCCATTTCTGGCATGGGACCTAGAAATTTACTTGAGGACACACATGTGATTTTTCAACCAGCTTTGGTGCACTGGAGCATGTGCTTGTATTTAAATTTTGAATTATGCACAAAAGGTGACACGTTCCCTCTCAGAACCACGAGCCTTCTTGAGAGAAGCTCCGATTTGCAAGAAACTTATACCAAAACTTGTTCCTATTCTACAATTTTTTTACCACAGCATGGTAGTACCATGACATGACACCATGCCAAGTTTCATGATTTTCAGACATGTTTTGGATTTACAAGAATTTTAAAACCAAGCTTCTCAATGTTCTCGGCCAAACCACGATGCCAGATGTTTGAATTTCATTCCCATTTCTTGCATGTGACCTAGAAATTCACCCGAGGACACACACGTGATTTTTCAATCAACTTTGGTGCACGGGAGCATGTGCTTCTACTTCAAATTTGAATTATGCACATCAAATGACCAGAAACTCAATTAATGTATAAAAAAGGCCAAACGAACCCGGAATAATTCCAAAATTTAACAGGGCACTCATATAGTTCTATGTGGCCTCTGTAAGAAAATTTGGGGGGAGGCAGCGTATATTAGAAATGCCGTTAGACATTGTTATTTTCACGTCAAACCCGTTGACCATCTTACATGACAAAAATAAGCCGATTCTCACAATGATAAGTTAATGGTCTCCAGCACAACACACCCCTCAAATAAAACTAAGCACCCTGGAATTCTTTGACAAAACCAAGCACCCTGAAATTCTTTGACAACTAAACTACTAGCTATATGATGTTGGCCATATATATTGTACGCATATAATGTGAAGAAATGAGTGGTAGTACTATACCAACTAAAAGATGAAATGTACGAAATATAATGAGAAGAAACATAACATAGTTCTGCTGGGGGCTCAGCACAACACACCCCTCAAATAAAACTAAGCACACCTGAAATTAAACTAAGCAACTAATCAGGTAGACACTGCATTAGAACCACCATGAGCAACGACACTGCCACCTTACTTGGACTCCTCATCCACGTCCTCGACTTTGTCCTTGTCCCTCTTCCTCTTGGCCGATACTTCTTTGCTTGAACCGCACACTTGGCTCTTGCTCTTCATCCACCCCTTGTAGATATTGAAACAAAGGTAGCCATCCATTGCAGCATAGTGGATGTGGTCTATATCTAGTACATTCCACTCCCATGCATGATAAAACTTGAACGGAGGTTTCTTCAGTGTAACGTACGAAGGATGAACCATGGCTCCTGCCAGGGTCATCATTGAAGGCTGATCACGGGAGGGCACCAGCCCTTTCTTCTGGAGGTCGAAGGGGTCGCCTACAACGAGGCCTATCCGACCCAGGATTTCCTTGTCATTCCTAAAGTCTACAGTAAAGAATTTTACTCGGCCGTCCTTGAGGAAATTCTTACAATCGTGGCACTCAACGTCGACATGGCATATGTGGTAGACCAAGCATAAGTCATGCACGCAAACCTGGATCATGGCGGGCTTCTTCTTCTCTGCCTCCTTTAGATTCTTCTCGCTTCCCAGGACTGTGGTGTACTCAACATCTAGCCCAGCGACCCACTCATCATTTGAGTTTTCGAACATGCGTTTGAAGCGAGAAAGGCATTCTTTCACCGTTGCAGAAGAATGGGTATAGATGACGTCGAACTCATCACTGGTGATGGTTCTAACCTTGTACTCACCGCCGATCATGGAGATTTAGGCGCCATGGATTTGGGAGGAGGGTTAGGATTAGTGGAACTGCCGTAATGTGAAAGGACGGGACGACTAGGAGCGGTTTATCGATTGTAAAAATGTCGAGTGGGGGGGGGGGGCGTGTGCGAATGGTAGGGTAGTGGCTTGCCTGGTGGATAAATGGATTCATGCACAGTACTATGGGGGCTCAATTAGATGTCATGTCTACTCGACACCCAATTAAATGGCTTTCGATGTCATGTCAAGTGTCGGGAAAATTACAGGTGATACAAAGCTTTCCATTCTCCCATGATACGGGCTTCCGAGAGTCCTTGGATCTGAGATCGAACGGTTGCATGGCGTGATTCTAGACCTATGGGTGAATATCCTATCCTGGAGGGTTATTCTGCAAATTTTCAGCAACTTAGCATGCGACCGTTTGATCTCAGATCCAAGGGCTGCCAGCAGCCCGTATCATGGTCGCGCCTACCACGACCGTCACCTCGCTCGCGCGGCCGCGCCCTTGGAGATTTAACACAGTGCGTTAGGCTATCTGATGTTGGCATGTCATACATAGTCATCACTTAGTCACTCATACAACAAGGTTAGCTATAAGGTTGGCTATAAGAGTTTTTTTTGTTTACTTCTCTCTATCTCTTTCTTTGTAGTATTTATTGAATTTGCCAAGGAGTGAGCTCTTCCAATGAAATGGTGCTTAGATGAGGTGCTATGGGCATTAAATGGCTTAGCAACTCAAGTCCACAATGCTTAGGTGCTTAGTTTTTTGTTGCTAAGTTTGCTTCATCTAGGTACACGCACTTATCCTGTTTCTTCCAGGGGTTACCAAACTAGTCTGTCTCTTCTTAATTAACTTGCCACATCAGACTTTATGCCTATGTGGCAGGCTTAGCACCTGTAGGATCAGGTACAATAGTGGGCTATAAGCCTGCTTTACATGGCATTTTTGCATATCTGGGGGAAAGAGGCAAGGAAACAGTGGAGCAGTGGGCTCTCAAGCAAGAGCCAGCCTCTACATGGTGGAGCATCGGGAGAGGCACCTGTATGGAGGTGGTCAGGAATTAGGAGACTCAAGCCGGTTGTAGCACCGCAGTTAAAATGATAATGGCAAGTCAAATCACTCGGCCCCACCTGTCCAGCAGTAATTCACTATCAAATCACATAGCCCTACGTTTGCAACAGCCTACTCCCTCATCTTCTCGCATCTCTGTCGAACCGACTAGGTGGAACTACCCCGCCTACCGCGTGGGAAAAGCCCCGCCCTCGACTTTTAAATACTCCCTCCGTTCCTAAATATTTTTCTTTCTAGACATTTCAAATGGACTACCACACACGGATGTATGTGGACATATTTTAGAGTGTAGATTCACTCATTTTGCTCTGTATGTAGTCACTTGTTAAAATATATAGAAAGACAAATATTTAGGAATAGAGGGAGTAGTACATTATACTAATTTTGTATCCATGGATTGCGCCATGGAGCAAAACCTCAAGAAAACGGCGGTACACATGTACGGAGTATACATCATGCCCGTCGCGTTCGCGTCGCACCCCAGACGGTCGGTCGGTCTGTCACGCCACTCTTCGAATGGAGCGTGCGTCATATTGCATTTGCACACACATGTGGGACTGCAATTGAGAACCGACCATAGGCACACTTCCCGGCCCCACAAGTCGGGTGAGTTAATAGAAGTAGTACATATGTTGGTACCTGGACGATCCATGCAAGACACGGAAGATTAGTTCGTCCATGCATGTGACCAGACTCCAGCAGACACGCCTGGATTGGCTATCGTCTACATATCGTGTAGGTTGTGTTGTACATGGTTGTAGTTCTTGTGAGAAATCTAAAAAAAGAATTCTTGTCATCTCACAAAATTAGGTGTCATGTGCTTCGGATCACTGCGAGGGTTAAACAACGACAACTGAGTTGGGCTAGTCATTGGGGGCACATGCACGAAGACTACTCGGCTGCCATCTAGGTCAAGCGGGCTATGTTAATTAGGACATCTATCGACGGACCCCTTATCTACGAGTTTATCTTTAATTTGAGCTTTGATCCTCATCTAGTTTGTCCATGGGGATTCATCTTGTCTCCTTTGGGCAGTGAGGTTACGATTTCTTGTCATGTGGCATTTTTTCGTGTTATATGTTATACTCTGGTGCTTCAGATCAAAATGACGACAACTGTGCCTCTGGGGCACGTGCATTAAGACTTCTCGACAGTCATTGCCGAGGTCAAGCCGGCTCCGTCCGGTAGACAAAATAAAACTAGTACTCCACTATATAGGCAGGAGCCTCCGCGCTTGCTTGCTAGTGTTGCTCTCTTCACACTGTCTCGTCCTCTCTAGATCTAAACACAACAGCGGTGGCCACACACTCTCTCTCTACTCACCGCCGGTCACAGATCTAGCCGGATCCTTTCCGCCGGGGAAGGTGAGAAGGTGCAATGTTCACGTGGTTGTCCTCGGCGATGGCACTTACCCACTGCCGGCGTGTCCCGATCAGCGTGCCTTTCCGTTCTCTCCCAAGCATTGCTGGCAAGGGAGGGCCTCCCACCCCTTCTTCCTTGTTGTCGTAGTGTGGGCAGATCCGGCCTCCCGCCGCCCACCTAGCGACATCCCGGCGACCCTCAGGTATAACTTCCTTCGAAACCAGCCTTGCTCTACTTCCCGAGCTCCTGACATCGCTGCATTTGTATCTTTTACTATTTCTCAGCCCCCCTCATGTAGATAGGATCGATCGGCTGTTCGAAAACCACCTAATTTTTTACTGTTAAGAGGTAAAACTAGTTAATGCACTCGAATCTAGTAGTACTTGGTTCAAACAAGGAAGAAAGGGGGTGGGGGTGGGGAAGATTTGTTACCTGAATCTAGGACTTGGTTGAAAGAGGAAATAATGGGGGCAAAAAGTAGCAGAGACTGGCTATCCAACTGGTCTCTAGGTCTAATAGGGAAATGAAGGGAACGCAGTACAAACTCAATATAAACCCGATCTATTGGTTGAAAAAGGAAAGAAAGTGAGGACTAGGGGACAAGTCAATAGAGTAAGTCCAGCACTAGATTTGCTAGCCTCACATAGTATAAGGTGGCTATATACCGAACAAAAATGGGACCAACCCAGATATCCTCTTCTGATGTTTGTTGCCCTGAGCCGCTCATGTAATGCCACTGGTAAAATGTAGTAGTTGAACTGTTAAAAGTAACACTACTGGAATCCACTTCTTTGCTGTCCGCTAGCTGACGGCAAAGAGCTTCTTTGCCGTTAGTTCTCCAAAGCAGACGACAAAGAAATAGCTGATGGCACATGTTATTTTGCCATTAGCCAGTACTTTACCGTCAGCTCGCGGATGGCAAATAGTTCTATGTCGTCAGTTGGTCGATGGCAAAGAACTTTGTGGGCCCACAGACGCAAGGCTGTGGCTAGGTCAACTCTTTGCCATCCGCTGGCAGACGGCAAACAATTCTTTGTCGTCTGCTAGGCTGACGGCAAAGAGGGTAGGGGGCCCACCCGGGCACTGCGTTGAATCACTAACCTTCCCCCGCCGTGAACGCCTGCTTTCTCTCTCTAACCCACCAGTCAGCCGCCGCCCCGTCCCCTGTGCCCATCGCCGCCCCTCCCCGCCGTCCTACCGCCCTGTCGCCGCCCCCTCCCGTCTGTCGCCGCCCCTCCCCGCCGTCCTGCCGCCCCATCGCCGCCCCCTCCCACCCGTCGCCGCCCGTCCACGCTGTCCTGCCGCCCCGTCGCCACCCCTCCCCGCCGTCCTGCCGCCTCATCGCCGTCCTGCCGCCCCCCTCCCGTCCATTGCCGCCCCTCCTCGCCATCCTGCTGCCCCATCACCGCCCGTCGCTGCCCCCTCCCGCCCGTCGCCGCCGCCCTCCCACCCCGTCGCCGCCACTCCCTGTCACCGGCCAACCTCTTCCAACTCCCCACAGTGAGCCCCCTCTTCCACTTCCACACCCCCCTTTTTTTTAGATATTAGATATAATTTTAGATAGTTTACATATTAGAAAAGAAGAAGGAAAAAAGGAAAAAGAAAAAGGAAAAGAAGAAAAAATAAGAACAGGAATAAGAAAAAGAAGAAGAGGAGGAGGAGAAGAAAGAAGAAGAAGAAGAAGAAGAAGAAGAAAAAGAAGAAAAGAGGAGGGGGGAGAAGAAGAAGAGGGAAAGGGAAAGGGAAAGGAAGAAGAAGAAGAGGAGGAGAAAAAGAATAAGAAAAAGAAGAAGACGAAGACGAAGAAGAAGAAGAAGAAGAAGAAGAAGAAGAAGAAGAAGAAGAAGAAGACGAAGAAGAAGACGAAGACGAAAAGGAAGAAGAGGAAGAAGAAGAAAAGGAAAAGGAGGAAGAAGAAAAAAAAGGAAAAATAGGAAAAAAGAAGAAGATGGGAAGAAGAAGAAAAAGACACATTTTTATACTTTCTTATTTAGGGTTCCACCACGTTTTGCAGTTTCTTTCTTGTCTTTAGTTGAATGTTTTTATACTGCTAGCTAGTTGCCTAGTTTGCTGACTGAAAGAAGTTAAAATAGTTATTATATGAAATTCAACTAAAGTCAACATTTTTGATGACTAGTGCTACTAATAAATTCAACTAGAGCCATCATATGTCCACAAGTGCATTGTTTTTTGAATGAGAAATGATAACTTGGTGTGGTTGATTATCTTCTGCTCAAAATTTCTTATGTTATAATGTTGTATGATAATGTTGTAAGGGTACTAATTGGTCTCTTCTGCTGCTTATCAGAGATGGGGGGAAGCCGCCACCACAGACTCCGCTCTGCCACACCGGAGTACGAGTTGGATGCTTTCGAGTTCTTCAGTATCATACTTGGGACTTCAGTATCATCCACGAGGCAGGTATATAAAAGGAGAGATCTCCCCTTCACCCATCTCATTATGATAACTCTGTTGTTTTGCTACATCACTCATTGTCCCAAACTGCAGAGGCTGCCTGACACTTTTACGAACATGCTGGATGAAGATCCACCAAATAATGTGAAGCTGCGACAGGCCGGCAGCGGGTTTCACAGGCTGTGGGATGTGGAGTTGGTGATCAAGGAGGGCCACATGTACCTGTGTTGTGGCTAGGAGAAGTTCTACCGTGCCTACGACCTGCGGCAGGGGTACTTCCTTCTCTTCAGGTATGACGACGCCACCATACTCATCGTGAAGGTGTTCAACGCGACTATGTGTCGCATGCGCTACGCTGACGACGATGATGCAAGTACGTTCTGCCTCTTCTTATTCCTCTACATTTGGCTTTGTCTCGCATCGATTGTTAATGGTCATTGTTGCATTTGGACAGGCAATGGGAGCAGCAACAGCAATACTGGCTACAGCCAAAGCAGCAGTGATTCTGGCTGTAGCAAAAGAAACAGCGATTCTGGCTACAGCAAAGACAACAAGGAGGATGATCCGGACTGGAGTGAGGAAGAATAGGAGCAGAGTGGGCATCAGGCTGAGGATGACCTAGCGATGGTGGTGGCCGACCAAGGGCAAGAGATGGTGGTGGCTGACCATGGGCAAGAGATGGTGGTGGCTGAGGATGACCTAGCGATGGTCGTGCCTGTCCTGCCTGAAGATGGCCTCGCGATGGTGGTGGTGCCTGACAATGACCACACACTAGTGGTGGTGCCAGCGATCCCACAGCTGGGCAACATGACCACGCCAATTGTGGTAGAAGACTACATCCCACTGCCTCCACTACCTCGCCGCACTTGGCGCATCAGGCTGAGGAAGGAGAACGAGAAGAACAATGAGAACTGAACTATGTCAGGTATGTTTGATCTCCAAAATGATCTATATATACTTAGCTTTGTTTCCTCCGAAATGACATAAGTTAGCTCTAAGTTAGCTCTAATATGCTTAGTTACCTATGTTAGCTCTAATATGCTAAGTTATCTCTACTATGCTTAGCTTCCTATAGGTTAGCTCCAAAATTACTTATGTTAGCACAAAATGACCAAGTTTACATAATAAGCTTATAGTCTTCTTCTTCTTCTTCTTATTCTTCTTCTAGTCTTCTTCTTCTTCTTCTTCATTTTCTTCTGGGTTAGCTACATTTTACTTATGCTTACTTCTTATAGTCTTCTTCTTCTTCTTCATTTTATTCTTGTTCTTCTAACATCTTGTTTATCATTTTGTATATTTGATTTAATTCACGGAAGCTTGCATGGATGGAGTGCTTCTTTTCCATTTGTGCTTTTATTTTGTATGAACTTGCATGGTTGGAACTTGTTATATGGATGGATGGATAACGGTGTTGGATGAACAATGTGAAACTTTTGTAATATGTAAGGATGGAACTATATATGTGTTGGTTATGTATGTATATATGATGAAACTAGTGTGTTGGATATGCTTGTTGTGTATATATGTATATCTGTGTATATCTGTGAATTGCTGTCAAATTGAATGAATTAAATTAAAAACAGGGATGTGCAGGCTCTTTGCCGTCAGCTAGCTGACGGCAAACATGCCACGTGGCAGCTACCTATGATTCCTGGGACTGGCATGTTTGAGCACTTTGCCGTCTGCCAGCGGACGGCAAAGACCTTAGCCTCTTTGTCGTCCGCTAGCTGATGGCAAAGCACGCCGTTAACCCCTAACAGCTCTCACCCCACCTCACTGCCGTCCACGATCTTTGCTGTCTGCTGGCCATCCACGGCGGACGGCACAATCCTTTGTCGTCCATTTCCAGGAAGCGGATGACAAAGAACGCCTTTGCTGGCACGTGTTCATCCGGACATTTTGTCGTCTGCTGGCGGACGGCAAAGAAGTTTGCCGTCCACCATGGCGGACAGCAAAGAAGCTGATTCCAATAGTGTAAGGACACGTTAAACCAATGTTGTTTTCAATGTAATGCCTCCAGTAATATGAATCAATGGCACTTTTTTCATGTCCTGCTAAATTTCCCATTAAGATAAGTTGCTTCTTTTCGTTAGAGATGCAATTGTCCTGGTCCGCCTACTCTCTAGGAGCTTCATGACCAACCTTGATGTTGCTCAATTTTATTGCAACTAATGAAGAAGAATCTCTATGGGTTTCATTTTCTGATGGAAATGGAACCCGGGCTGGAGCCCTTTTCTTAAAAGAAGAAGAAGAAGTTGCTAGCTCATGGGACATTGCTTCATTTTAGGTGAACTGCACCAAAAGGTCCCATGAATTTAATCATCCATGTTGGTGACTGGTGTCATCCCTTCTTCGATGGCGTTGACTGCAGATATGGTTCCCATCACGAGGTATGTTCCTTTTTGGTCTGACCGTTTGCCAAAGATCCTGCATGTTGGTCCTGCTCTTGTGCTACTGTTTTGGCACTGCCATTATTTTGCACCTTAATCTAGTGGCACTATTATTTTGAGGCAATTTTTTGGCACCGCTAGTACCACTATTTTTTATATATCGAAAGAGGGGGTTCCCTCCGATTTCACTAAAGAAACCCAACCATAGAGAACCATTATCCGACAACATCTCAGTGTAAACGGGCAGTTATGCAACTACTACTAGAACGGACTGAGTACTAGCAGGAGACAAGTTCACCACATAAGCTAGGCAGGTAGGGGGACACAGCACCAGCTCAACCAAGTTTGGATTACAACCCAAATGCTACCACAGAAACATCAGGGGGAAGATAGGGACTGAAAAAGCCAGCTTCAGCATCCCAGTCTAAGCACCCCCAGCCTTCATCCTTGCGACGCACGGTACACCTCGTTTGCCACCTTCTCGACCCTAGTGTCACTGATAAAATGAAGTAATAATACAGTTAAGATAGAGCGAGTGTCCTCTCTATCATTTCATTTCCAATGTAGATAAAGAAAGTGCTTCTCTTTGTTAATGTATGTTTCATCAACTAGTCCCATTGTTAATGTTTAAGCGTTTCTACAAACTAGGGTGCTTAATTTTAGTTGATCTGCACAAAAATAGAGATTTGAATGTCTCAAGGCTCCTCCTTGTACTACCGTTGTACACTGATGTTCATCACTGGCAGAAGGTGTATCGGGGAGACTTGGGTCGATTTCCAGTATGATGTAATATTTTCTTCTGTTTATTAGTGTATGTTTCATCAACTAGTGCCACTATAATGTAATCATGCCTTTTCATTATCTGATAAACAGGGTTATTCAGCTGCATTTTGGTGGAACTGCACAAATGTATGGATGGAACCGGCATATATGCAAAGTGCGAGGTGCCAAGTAAAAATTACCAACACCAACCCTGCTCCATCTAAGCATTGGCATCCACCACCATCAGTGGGATGTGTGGCGCTCACTGTGGACGGATCTTTCTCGGCAGCAAATCCTCTAACCAAATACTAGTAGCTTAGACTTAAAAAAATACTAGTAGCTTATATTGGCGGTTTTCTAGGGGTGTACTCTTTTCTGAAAGAAGCACCAATCTATTTTTCTTCATTTGTACACAGTGTCACAGCTTTGATCCAAAGGTCTAGAGCTATTTTAGGGTGATTGGCGTAGTACTTGGAGACTGATTGTAAGCATGATTTTTATTAGTTGTCACACTGATTGTAAGCATGAGCAGATGGAAGATTAGGTTAGTGCAAAGCTTACCTTAAACCCTACCGACGCCGTTGAGACAAGGCGATCGTCGAGGTAACCGTGGAGAACGGCGGGGAAGCGATGTCGTGCCATCCGGCCTCCTCTTGCGGTAGGAGAACGAATACTCCTATGGCTTCGGCTAGCTCTACACCCTCACGAACGGCACACCGTACTCGATCGATTCGTTATCCTCTGGGTGCTTGACCTTTGACATGTACACCCACCACCTCCGCCTGACTTTTGCCTCGGGCGAATCTGTCTACTCCATCGCCCAAAGGAGATACTCGATGAACTCGAAGGACTACGGCGTGACTGCCGCCGAGGAGTACATCGCCGCCCTCATCGCCGTCATCTCGCTCTTTCACATACATTGCCACATGGCCCTCACCGTCCTCGAAATCTCTCACTCATTGTCAAACCAAGTAAGGATCTCCTTCAACCTGGCTAACTTTGCCTAGTCGCCGCCGGCGATCTGCCTGATTCGCCGCTGCATCCCCTCCATAGATGTCCTTCTGAGTGGTCCGTTACTAGCTTTGGAAGATGGGAGGAGAGACGGTGGTCTTGCAATAGAGAAGAGGGAGAGGCGAGATGGTGGTTTTGGAATGGAGATGATGGAGAGGACAGGGGTGGTTTTGAAATGGAGAAGAGGGAGAGGCGAGACGGTGGTTTTGGAATGGAGATTATGGAGAGGAGAGGTTCCCCTGCCTTTCGGTCGCTGATAGGTGATTCTCAGAGAATAAACTGCAAGTTTCAGTTTCAGATAAGAAACTCCAAGTTCAGTTTCAGATAAGAAACTGCAACTTTCAGAGGCAGAGCATTTATGTTAACACGACCTTTTCAAATAGTGTTAACATCATGCTGGAAGTTTTATTCATGGTCGAAACTGGAACTACCAGCCAGTTAACATCACGCTGATCAACATTCATGCATAGCACATCTTCATATGATGCACAATCAAAAAGATATGCTATTTTCAAGATGCCCACACAATGTCGAGTGTGCGAAAAACAGAGAAAACGAGGGATGAAGTTTTGGCAAGTGTTGGACGTGGTGTGCGTAGATTACAATTGGGACCCACATGTCAATAAAGGCAGAGGCAAAAATTTTGGAGATATTTTCTCTGCACAGGTGGAATCGAACCTGGGCGGAAGAGCTGTTGGGTAGTGTCACTCGGCCACTAGGCTAATTCAGTTGTTTCGTTACTAATAAGGAACTTCCTCAGGTGGTCGGATCTTCTCCTATGCCTTTGTGCGCTCACCGTGACGCCGTTGTCTGCCATTGTGAACATGCTGAACAAACAAGAGGAATCTGGAGAGGACTGTACATGGAGAGGCGGACAACCAGGACCCACCAGGTCTATGGCCGTACACAAGCAAGTGCCTCATCGAAAAAAATACTTCCTCCTAATGCTATACCGACGTTGGGGCCCACGGGTTTGTCAACATAGTTACATTTTTTAGGTGCTTCAACGTAATTACTATAGAATATAAATTCATAACGAAGCCGGGGAGCTGGCAGATATCATTTATTATCACTGGGGCAGCAAGTATCAGCTAGGTTTTGGGCTGCCCCATCTAGGCTTTCTTTTTTAACATGCGCAGCCCACGACCTCAGATGGGAGGTCCATAGGCCTGTTTGTATTTTCTTGAGGGCCGTCATGTATCGACCGACCTATGGACCTCCCATCCGAGGTTTTATTTTTCCTGAAACATCAGCAACCCAATTTATGTATTTTTTTTGAAGAAAACGCAGAGGTCTGTTCTGTTTTTCTATATAAGAATAGGAACGCCTGGTCCAACTTGTTTCCCTTCTAACTATATTATATATATTTAAATTATTTTAGATGTTATTATATATTATTTTTATTGTCATCATATATTTAACAGATACTTACATATGTAATAAAACAATATCCCACATCTTATTAACTTATAAAAATAATTTCTTAACAATAAAATCCTGGATTTTTTTGGCAATGAAAATCCTGGTGATTGTGTACAAAAGCTTGGTAAGATTTAAGGACCAATGTAATAATAAATCACTTATTATTTAAATATATATATATATAACAAAATGCTCAGCCCCTTTTTATTTTTTGATAACATTGCTGCGCCCACCCCAACATTATAATTATAATAAGCCCAGCAAAATCGTGTATTTCAAGAAAGTGCAAATGGGCTGTAATTTTTTAGGAAAAACATAAATGGGCCGCATG
Organism: Triticum urartu; assembly: GCF_003073215.2. Taxonomy (NCBI): domain Eukaryota; kingdom Viridiplantae; phylum Streptophyta; class Magnoliopsida; order Poales; family Poaceae; genus Triticum; species Triticum urartu. Next base: position 501,142,279 of record NC_053028.1, on the reverse strand, counting down.
GATGCTACATTATTTGTTCACCCAACCCAGCTAATGGACTGTAATTAAAAAAAGATCAAATGGATTGTAAATTCTATCCCGCAAAAAAGACTTGTAAATTCTGAAAAATGGGTTGAATACGTGCCACATTTTTGGAGGCTGAAATGTGGGCCAATAGGTTGAAGCCAATGCAAGTCGTTGTCAACTTAGTCAACAAATGATTCTGACATCATTAGTCGTTGGATTTACATCCAACGACCGGCATCCATCTTCAATCTCTCGTCTTCTTCCTCTAGCGCCGCTAGGACCACCTACTCCCGCCTCCACCCCTCCACACCTCCTGTTCTTCTCCACCGACTACCGAACCACACCGCACCAGAACCAGTTAACCCTCGTACACGTCTCCGTCTGTGACTCTACTCCCGCGTCTTCCCATCTCTGGCTCGTTGCTGTTCGGGGCCTCGCCGTCGTCTAGCACCTTGGATGCGCTCGGTGCGGAGTAGTCAATGTGGTCAACGAACAACACCATCGGAAGTAGACTGTGCGTGGAGAGGCTGACAGCTGGGTCCATGGCCGCACGCAAGGAAATGCCTCCTTATTACACGCAAAATAATGATTCGTCCACCTGACAGCTGGGACCCACTAGAAGGGCCTCTATATTTCGCGAAAAACGTTCGCACCGCTCACAGGTCCTACCCACCAGCTATATCTTCGCACAAAAGGAAGTGCCTCCTTATTACGCACAAAAAATGAATACCCCCTTCTAGCTGGGACCCACAATAGTGGGAGGCTGACTTGTGGGCCAACTAAGTTGACGGGGACGGAGGGCTTTGTCAACTTAGTCAATATGAACGATACTAGCTCCAGTGACCGTATGATGTCCATCCAACGGCCGTAGTGCTTCTTCAACCTCTGGTCTTCTTGCTCCAGCCGCCCAAAGCAGCGCCGGTCGTGCCTCATGCTCCTGCCTCCCGTGGCCGGCTGCGATGCCGCGGAGGCCTCACCACCCCTACTACTCCCACCGCTGGCCAGGCCATCCCTCTACTCACCCACACCCCCTGTTATTCTGCGATGACGGCAGCTTCACACCGCAGCGAACCAGCAAACCCTCATTGTCGGTGTACTAGAGTAGGGGTACCCTAGTATCCCGAACTTGTGCACGGGCAGTCGCAGCGTCCCGCGACAAGGCTTGCCGGGTGACCGCCAAGATCCTCCGTGGTTCCTTTGGAGCCATTTAAGAACAAACAAGACCCCGGCAAGAGGAGCTTGCCGGGAAGGCTAACAAAAGCATCCCAAGACCCCGGCAAGAGGAGCTTGCCGGGAAGGCCACTCAAGGCATTTCAAGGAACTTGCCGCGGCGCACCACGCGTTTCGGCAAGACCCGGTGAGCGACAAGCTCCCGGACGCGACAAGACAACGACCGCGGCAAGGCGCTTGCCGCGGCAAGCCACCTCTCCGCGCCCGCGCTCCAGCACATCCACCAACGTGTCGCTCTGGGGACCTTCCAGGCGGAAGGCTGTGCAGCTAGGGACATGCGGTGGCAAGCGACGCTGACAAGATCGCCATCGTGGCGAACGGTGGCATCCCTGGCGGTCCCTTTTCGCACTGTTTAGGCGACACAGACGGGCATTTAAGGCCCTTGTCCCCTCCCGTCAGGGTTAGGTATGATACACTGTAGCAGGTAGCTGTGCCTACCACAGCACCTTTCCATTTTTGCCCTTTACCTCCGTTGCCACCTGTCGGTAGCCCCTTGAGCATATAAAAGGAGGCCCGTGTGCAACGTAGAGGGGGGTTAGCCAGTTCGAACACTCATGCTCGGTCTTGCTAGTCGCTGGTGTGTACTGTAGCACCCCGCGCTCCCGAGCTAGAAATCAATACAAAACCACAAAGCAGGAGTAGGGTTTTACGCATCCGTGCGGCCCGAACCTGGGTAAATCGCTCGCGTGCTTCGCCACGATTTGCTCTTTGCACGATCTCCGCCCCCGCCGAACCGAAAGGGACCCGGCCCGCCGGTCCCATAGGTGCCCGTGATCAGCACCCCGGCATCTTTGGCGCGCCAGGTAGGGGGCGTCGAAGTTGTGTGAACCAGATCCTGCGTTCTCGCGAGCTAGATCTTCATCATCTTCATCAACATGCCGCCGAAGAAGAAAGTTTCGGAGGCAGCTGCTCCGTCCGCACCGAGCCAGCCACCGCCGGAGCAAACGGTTGGTGGGGCAGGCGCCGGCGGAAGGACACGCGTCGACGAGGGAACTCACGGTGCTGCCAGGTCCCAGGACAAGGCTGCGCTGCCCATCGGCGGCGTAGCCGGCTCCCACAATGACCGGGCGCACTCCAAGACCTCGGTGTCCGTGCATGCACCGCGCCCATCTCAGGAGGCGCGGGACCGGCAGCGTCATGGTACTCACGGTACCATGCGTTCGCTAGATCAAGATCGAGCTGGTGGATCTCGGAGCGCTCAGGACCACCATGCACGTCAACCTGCTGGCGCGAGCGAGACACGGTCGCCTGGACGAGATACTGCTCCTTCTAACGTAGTTAGAAGTCCGAGCATATCCCGCTCCTCGCACCATTCGCCACCGCCACCCGCCACCGCAGCAGAAGCTCTGGCGCGAGCTCAGTTGCTCCTAGACTACCCTCCAGCGGCGGACAAGATCGACGACTGGAGGGCCACTATCCAGAGTCTCATCGGCTTCGCCAACGGCGACACTCCACGGCAGCCGAGCACGTCTCAGCCGTAGCAAGCCAGCCAGGCACGAGCCAGAGACGACAAGACTGGTGGGGGTGCAACTACTGTGCACTCTCCACCCCGAAGGCCAAGATCGCCGACTCGCCGGGTCTACCTCGACAGCGACTCCACCACGTCGTCAGATCCGCGAGCTCGTCGCGATCAGCGCCAAGTTCTTCAAGAACGACAACAAGAAGACGCTCGTACTAGCATCGAGCGCCGGAGAGAAGCGCGGCGTCAATCAGACCAGCGCGCTGGGCCCTCTGTTGACATGCATGCGCCAGGGGAACCAGGTGACTTGCCATACACGGTAGGTTGCCCTGCGTTCACTCGTGAGCTGCGGCAAGTCCAGTGGCCCAGTACGAAGAACTTCAAACCAGATGTACCAGAGAAGTACGACGGAAGTCGCATCCGTCGGAGTTCCTCAGCATCTACACCATCACGGTGCAGGCTGCTGGGGGGCGGGACGACAAGATCCTTGCCAACTACTTCCCGTTGGTGCTCAAGCCCAACGTCAGGTCCTGGCTCATGCACTTGCCGGACAACTCCATATCCTCCTGGGCTGATCTATGCCATCAGTTTGTCGGCGCCTTTACAGGCGGCCACAAACCTCATGGCCAAGAGAGTGATCTTCATCTGCTCGTCCAGAAGGAAGGAGAGCCCCTTCGAAAGTACATTCAGAGGTTCAGCCGTGTACAGTACAACATCCCAGACGTCCACCCCGCTGCGGTCATCAGCGCGTTTCATCAGAACCTGCGTAACCGCAGGATGCGGGAGGAGATGGCGATGCACAGGATCAGAGACGTCAGCGAGCTATATGCCCTGGCCGACAAGTGTGCACGCGCTGAGGAAGGGAGGCGACTCCCCGGAGAGAAGATCGGAGCAGAAGGATCTGACAGTGAGGATGCTGCCCCGGCAAAGAAGAACCTGCGGCGGAACAAGAAGAAGAAAGGCAAAGAGGTGCTAGTCGTTGAGCAGTCCGGCAACGAAGGTGGCGCCAAGAAGGCCAAAGTTGGTAGCTCCGGCAAGGAGATTGCCGCGTGCGCCAACTGCCAGGCTGTGGCGACCGCCGACAAGCAGGACGGCTCCGACAAGCAATACTGCAAGATTCACCGCACCAAGGGCCATGACCTCCAGAGCTGCAAAAAGGTCGAGCAGCTTGTCCAGCAGCAAAAGGCTGAGTACGAGCGGCGAGACAAGGAGAGGGCCCAAGGTGGTGCTGCAGAATCTGGCAAGAAGCGCGCCGGTCGAGGAGGACGCCGCAGTAAGGCCAAGCAGCGGCAAGGAGACAGACCTCCCCGTGGCCGCGACAACGATGAAGACGACGACGACGACGAAGACATGGATGATGTCGAGACCAGTGAGCATGAGTTTTAGAAAGCCACAGAGGTCTTGTGCATTGACGGCGGCGCTTCCCTGCACACTTCACACCGCCAACTCAAGCAGTGGGTGCGGGAAGTCAATGCAGCGGAACCACCTGTCGAATCGCGCAAACTTCTGAAATGTTCCAGCATGCCTATCATCTTTGACATTGAGGACCACCCTGATCGCACAACTGCGGTCGAGTGTTTGCCGATGTTGGTTTCACCAACTATCCGCAACCTCAAGGTCACCAAGATGCTAGTTGACGGCGGGGCCGGCTTAAACCTGATCTCCTCCGCTGTACTCCAAAAACTCCAGATCCCCGACAGCGAGCTTGAAGAGACCGGCACATTCCAAGGAATCAATCCGGGAAGGAGCAAGCCGAAGGGGAAGGTCACGCTGCCGGTAACATTTGGCAGTGAGCTAAACTTCAGGACTGAGAAGGTCACATTCGACGTTGCCGATATTCCATTGCCTTACAATGGGATACTTGGCCGTCCAGCACTCGCCAAGTTCATGGCAGCCTCTCACTACGCATATAACATGCTGAAGATGCCAGGCCCGATAAGCGTCATTTCTGTCCCCGGCGACAAGAAGGATGCTCTTATCTGTGCCGACAAGATCTACCGGGAAGCAGCAGCCACGGCAGATCGCAATCCACTCGCCACTGAAGCTCCCGGGGGGAAGAAGACCAAGTCTAGCAAGAGTTCTGATGCCCACTCCGGCAATCGCACCTCTTCGGAGTGCTGCGCTGCCGTCGAGGACGCACCATCGAGCTCCACCGGCAAGTGCAAGAAGACGATGGCAGCTCCGCCAGAGACGAAGAAGGTATCCGCCAAGGAGGACGGCACTGGTGGTACCTTCACCATCAGTGCCACGCTCGACCCTAAATAGGAAAGCGCGCTCGTTGCTTTCCTGCGGGTGAATGTCGACATGTTTGCATGGCAACCGTCTGACATCCCCGGTGTTCCCAGGAAGGTAATTGAGCACCACCTTGCCGTTTGTCCCCATGCGCGGCCCGTCAAGCAGAAAGTCAGGAAGCAGGCAGTGGAGCGCCAAGAATTCATTGCAGAAGAGATCAAGAAACTGGAAGCAGCAGGCCTTGTCAGAGGAGTGCTCCATCCCACGTGGTTGGCCAATCCTGTAGTCGTGCGCAAGGCAAACGGGAAATGGAGACTTTGTATCGATTTCACCGATGTTAACAAAGCTTGTCCCAAAGACCCATTTCCTTTGCCGCGCATTGACCAGATTGTTGACTCCACCGCCGGATGTGATTTGCTTTCATTCCTTGACGCATACTCAGGATATCATCAGATCTTCATGGCAGAAGAGGACGAGGAGAAGACCGCATTTATTACTCCATGTGGCATGTACTGTTTCGTACGGATGCCTTTCGGATTAAAAAATGCTGGTTCGACATTTGCAAGAGTAGTCCATGTTGCTCTTGAGCCACAAATACACAGAAATGTGGAAGCCTACATGGATGATATAGTGGTCAAGAGCAAGGACAGAGCAACCCTGATTCAAGATTTAGACAAGACCTTTGCAAATCTGCGCAAGATCAGCCTCAAGCTCAACCCAGAGAAGTGTGTGTTTGGAGTTCCCTCCGGCAAGCTTCTCGGGTTCTTCGTGTCTCAGCGGGGAATTGAAGCCAATCCCGACAAGATCAAGGCCATTGAGCAGATTGAAGCACCAAGGCGCGTCAAGGATGTACAGAAACTTGCCGGTTGCGTGGCTGCTCTCAGCAGGTTTATATCTCGGTCTGCTGAGCGCGCCCTGCCGTTTTTCAGATTATTGAAAAAGGCAGGTCCAATGAAATGGACTCCAGAAGCGGAGGCTGCGCTGCAAGACCTGAAGAGATACCTGTCCTCCCCTCCAATACTTGTCGCACCTAAGCCACAAGAGAAGTTGCTGCTATACATAGCAGCAACCAATCAAGTGGTTAGTGATGCGTTAGTAGCAGAGAGGGAGGCAGATGATGAGCCAGCAACCGCGGCAAGTGCATCCAGCGACAAGCAGGGAGCCTCCCCGACAAGCTCTGGTCCCGACAAAGATGAATCTGCGCAGATACACGACGAGATACACAAGAAGATGGTGCAGCGCCCAGTTTACTTTGTCAGTTCCCTTCTGCAGGGGGCTAGGTCAAGGTACTCTGGTGTGCAGAAATTGCTTTTCGGCCTTCTCATGGCCTCGAGAAAGCTGCGCCATTACTTCCAAGCACATGAGATCACAGTTGTCACTCGCTTTCCGCTGAAGAGGATACTGCAGAATCCAGAAGCGACAGGCAGGATTGTTGAGTGGGCACTGGAACTGTCAAGCTTTGGCCTCAAGTTTGAAAGCACTTCAACTATCCAGAGCAGAGCATTGGCGGAATTCATAGCAGAATGGACGCCAACACCAGATGAAGAAATTCCAGAAACGAGCATCCCCGACAAGGAAGCAAGCAAAGAGTGGCTGATGTACTTTGATGGTGCCTTTTCGCTGCAAGGCGCCGGCGCTGGCGTGCTGCTTGTCGCACCCACCGGTGAGAACCTCAAGTACGTAGTCCAGATGCACTTCCCCAAAGAGCAAGCAACGAACAATACTGCAGAATATGAGGGCTTGCTTGCCGGTCTCCGGACCGCGGCAGACCTTGGGATCAAGAAGCTCATTGTCAGGGGTGACTCACAGCTTGTCGTCCGTAACGCCATCAACTGGACAGGGATCTTTGTGCTCAAGCTGGCTCAGCCGTCCGTAACGCCATCAACTGGACAGAGCAAGAAGAGGAAGTTGGTTTCTGGTGACTATTTGCCGGCAGAGCTCCCCGAAGCCGCCGCCAAGAAGGTCTCCAAGATCAACACCAAGAGCGCTGAGGAGCAGTCTGCTCCGGCAGACCCTAGGGTTTGTTCCGTTGAAGCAAGAGCTCCCGACAAGTTTTGCTCCGGCAGGCTTGCCAGGGAACGTCACGCTCCGGCAAAGCCGCAGGTTCTTGCCGTAGAAGCGGATATTCCCGCAGCAGTCTCCAAGATCAACACCAAGAGCGCTGAGGAGCAGTCTGCTCCGGCAGACCCTAGGGTTTGTTCCGTTGAAGCAAGAGCTCCCGACAAGTTTTGCTCCGGCAAGCTTGTCGGGGAACGTCAAGCTCCGGCAGAGCCGCAGGTTCTTGCCGTGGAAGCGGATGTTCCCGCAGCCGCAGATTTTCCTTTAGTCCTTGTTGTCGAGCCACAAGCTCCAACATGGGCACAGCAGATTGTCCATTTCCTTCAGACAGGAGGACTTCCCGAAGAGCAAGAAGAAGCGGAGAGAGTATCCCGGCAGTCAAGTATGTACCAGTTTGTCGACAAGACACTGTACAGAAGAAGACTCAACGGTGTGAAATTGAAGTGTATTCCCCGGGAAGATGGACAAAAGCTGTTGGCAGAAATACATGGAGGCATATGTGGTCACCACATTGGTGCAAGAGCACTTGTCGGTAAAGCTTTCCGGCAAGGTTTCTTCTGGCCAACAGCCCTCCAGGATGCAACTTCACAAGTAACCAAGTGTGAAGCGTGTCAGTTTCATTCCAAGCAGATACACCAACCAGCTCAAGCTCTCCAGACGATCCCTTTATCCTGGCCATTCTCGGTCTGGGGGCTCGACATCCTCGGCCCCTTTCCCCGAGCTGTTGGGGGCTTTGAGTACTTGTACGTTGCAATCGACAAGTTCACAAAGTGGCCGGAAGTGGAACCAGTGAGGAAGGTGACAGCACAGTAAGCAGTCAAGTTCTTCAGGTCGATTGTTTGCCGCTTCGGGATCCCTAACAGGATAATCACCGACAACGGCACGCAATTTACGAGCCGCACCTTCACGGAGTGCGTCCAAGATCTTGGCGCCAAGGTTTGCTTCGCTTCTGTTGCTCACCCGAGAAGCAACGGTCAAGCGGAGAGGGCAAATGCTAAAGTGCTGCGCGGGCTCAAGACCAGAACTTTCGACAGGCTGCACAAGTGCGGAAGAAACTGGATCGAGGAGCTGCCGGTGGTTCTTTGGTCGATCAGAACGACGCCAAATCGAGCCACTGGACAGACACCTTTTGCTCTAGTCTATGGAGCAGAGGCAGTTATCCCCACAGAACTCGTATACGGGTCACCTCGAGTGCTCGCTTATGGTGAGCTCGAGCAAGAGCGGCTGCGACAAGATGACGCGCTGCTCCTTGAGGAAGACCGTCTTCAGGCTGCTGTGCGAGCTGCTCGCTACCAGCAAGCTTTGCGCCGCTACCATAGCCGCAAAGTTAACGCCAGAAGTATCGAGGAAGGCGACCTTGTTCTTCGGCGCGTTCAGTCCGCCAAGAATTCCAACAAGTTGACGCCGAAGTGGGAAGGCCCTTACCGGGTGAAACGAGTCACTAGGCCTGGCGCTGTCCGCCTTGAGACCGAAGATGGAATTCCGGTGAGCAACTCCTGGAACATTGATCATCTTCGTAAGTTTTACCCGTAAGGCACGGTTGTCGGAACCTGTTCCGGCAACCACCTTTTGTACAAGTCTTGTCGCTGTTGCATGTAATCCTTTGTACAAAGCCAGGCGCAGATCCCGCGCATAAGTAAAGCTCATGTGCTCCGCACATTTTGTTAATTTTATGCTTTCTATTTTCTGGCATATATGATCTGACACTTTGTGCAGCACCTACTCCACGGTAAGCAATAACGAGCCATAAAGCTCCATATCTGTATTGTCTCTTCTTCCTTTTGAAAGCAAGGTTCCCCTCGCCCACAAGTTTGCCGTGGGGGAAAGGAGAAGACGATGGATGGTATGGGCCAGGCGTCGTTCGAGGAAGTTTCGCCTTGCCGGGAAGCAAACAACAGAAAAGCTAAGTTGCCAAAGTTTGAGCAATCGAATTTTTTAAATTTTAAGTTATCTCCCTTGAACGACCACACTTTGTATGGGAAACCTGTGCGCGGAGGAACCAACTGATAGCTAGTTGCGCCCCTACTTTGTTTCGATTCCGCTCAACAACTTAAGTGAGCTGCTAGCGCCCTTACTTTGCTTCGAGTCCGCTCAGCAACTTAAGTGAGCCGCTAGCGCCCTTACTTTGTTTCGAGTTCGCTTAGCAGCTTAAGTGAGCTGCAACTAGTTGCGACAAGGTTTCTTGCTGGTAGCGGCACCGCCAGCAAGCTGCTGACGTTCCGCACTCAGCGCTCGCGGCTCAGGTGCCTACACCGGCAAGTTCCCTAAAAGCATAGGGCAAAAACATACAAAGGGAGGAATCAAGTAAAGGGAGTAACGTTGCAATCATTGCCCACAATCAAGTTACATTACAAACATAGCTTGTCGCAGCTCTAACAGATTGTTTTCATGACATGATGGGCAGCGACAAGAAAAGAAGAAATGAGCGGCCTAATCTACATGATCGCCTTCGACCCGCTTGATCCCGCTCACCTTGTCCACAATGGGTGCGACAAGGGCCTTGAGCTCCTCCAGATCAGCTTCTGGTGGCAAGGACCTGAGGATGTTGGTGAGGCGGAGGCCCGGATTGCGGAAGGCCACCTTCATCAACACTTTCTCGAGGGCTCCTGCGCAGATCTCGCGCGACTCGTCAGCTAGTTGCTTGGGGATCCTCTCTCGGAGTCGCTGAAGGGCCGTCGCCACGCCCTTGAAGAATAGGACGAGCTTGGCGCTGGGCTGGAGGTTGTCGTCGGAAGGATACCCAAGATCTTCCATCCCCAGCTGTGCCAGCTCCTTGTCGATATCTGTGGCAGCGTTCACCAGACTCTCCGTCCAGTGCGTCACAGTCTCCCTGAAGGTGTTCTGGGCGGTGGCAGCGGTCTCCATCAGCGCCTTGTCGGCCTTGATTTCCTCCTTCAAGGCCGCCTCCCGCTTCTTGGCGCTGTCCAGAGTCTTGGTCAAAGTGGTTAGTTTAACTCAAGATCCACGTTGGAGACCTTGGCGGCGCTGAGCTCCTTGCCCTTCTCGGAGAGATCGGCCTCCAGCCGCGCCACCTTCGTCTTCAACTCCTCCTTGGCGGCCTCGGCGGCGGCGGCAGCGTCCTCCACTTGCTTGAGGGCTCCGCCAAGCTTCTCCTCGCGCGAGGCAAGCTCCTCCTCGTGGGCGTCGAGATTGACCTTCCGCTGCGCCAGCTCGCCCTCTTCCGCGGCTAGCTTCACAGCGGCAAGTCGCTGGCGCTCTTCGGCATCAGCCTTCTCGAGGAGAAAGGCCTTCCGCGCTTCAGCGAGCTGCTCCCGCTCCTCCGCCAGGGATCGGAGGGCTTCCCGGTGGAAACCCCCGAGCTCGTCCGCGCGCTTTTCAATGTCTTCTCCCGCCTTCGCGACAAGCGCCTCGCGGGACTCCAGCTTGGCTTGTCGCGCGCGGTAGAGCGACATCAACCTGCGCAGCAGCCGCTCTTCTTCGGGCTCATTGCTGCTGCTGCTTGGCGCGTCGACCAGCTTCAGCCCCGCGGAGGCGAGCACTTCTCCGTCGAAGACCTCCCCTTCGACCGGCACTCTGGAGCTTGATGCCCAGGGAAGATTGATGAAGACGTCGTCGCCGGCCTTCAAATAAACGCCCGGCTGGGGATCCTTGGAACTTGGCGCTGCGGCTTCGGCGGATGGGTCGGCGGTCGGCGTAGCGCCTGGCGCTCCTGCGGCCTCTGGGCCGTCAGTACGATCGCCAGATTCCTCGCCAGTTGCTGCGGCGTCAGCCTTGGCGGCCTCTGCGCCGGTGGCGTCTCCAGCACCGGCTGCTTCGTCGGCGGCGACCTCTGTCTCCATCTGCTCCGCAGCGGATGGATCTGACGGCCGGAAAAGGGGAGAAGAGTCAAACAGAATCCAGCAGAAACCCATAAAGATCAAGAAAAGAAGGATCCAAGAGAAGTTTTGAAGCAAGGGGAGTACCTGCACCAGGCTCTGCGGTCGTGGTCTGCGTCGCCGGGGGGCCGCTGGCGCTGTCCCTCGCCGGAGAACCCTCCCTTGCCAGAGACTTCTCCCTCACCGGGAAGCCTTCCCTTGCCAGAGAATTCTCCCTTGTCGGGGGATTCTCCCTTGGCTCCTGGTGGGGCTGCTCGGCTCCTACACAAGTCAACAAGCAGATATCAGCAAAGACAAGTACCCATGCGCGCCTCGCCGCGGAAAATAATTCACACACTTACGCTGGGGGCTGCCATGGAGGAAAGTCGCCGGCTCCGGCGAGGTTGTCTCGGGCGCGCCACCTGTTGTCGCAGTGGGCTCGTCCTCAATGATGATCACCGGGGCCTTAGCTCTCTTTGCCGCTCTCTAGGCCAGAGTCCTAAAAAGGAACAGATTCAGGGAAAAGCAAGTGAGAAACAAGACCAACAGCAAGAACTGAAGAAATGCAAGTACAACAAGAGAAGCTTACTCTTCTTCTTCCTCGTCCGAGCTTAACGCGGAGAAGTCGAAGCCCGGCGCGCGCCCGGCGAGAGGAGGCGGAGGAGAAGCTTCCCTTGGCCGCTTGGCGGGAGCAGTGGCGGCGGTCTGAGACGACCCCGCTCCGGCTGTCGGCGCGGCGTGAGTAGCGGCAGGGACTGAAGCGGTGGTCCGGCTAGACTCCGCTCCAGTTGTCGTCGTAGCATGAGGCGCTCCCGCGGCAACGGTGTTTGCCATGGTCGAGTGTGTCACGCGGCGTGGCGACTGTTGGCCCGCTTGCCGCTCCACCACATCACCAACCTTGCGGAGACGCCTTCTTGGTGGGGATGGAGGCTCTGCTTCTGGTGGGCTGTCTGAAGACGAGGTGGAAGAAGAGTTAATTTGCAACGAGCCGCTCGTGTCCTTGGCGGGCTCGCTCGGCTCGGTGTCTTGCCCGGAAAGCCCCTTCTTGCCGGCAGGCTCCCCTCGCTCGGCACGGCTTGCCGCTTCTGCTGCATCGGCCTCCTCCACAGTGAACCTGAACTCGCCCGTGGCTGCGGCTGCCGCTGCCTCCTCCAGCCTAGTGGCGATGAGCGCCATCTCCGCATCCGTGGTGTCGCGGGTGAGGCTGTCCTTCTCGTCGAGGCGGATTGGCACTTCCACCAAGTCGTCGAAGAATTGCTGCACGACCTCGTCTGCAGGCTCCTGCCAAGTTGGCATAATCCCGTGCGAGTCGCACTCCGACATCATTGCACGGATGCGGTCGAGCGCGGAATTGTTGCACAAAGGCACGACGCCCCCCGGCAACCTGAACACCTCGGGATGCTGGGGGTCATATTTAAACAGCTCCTGCAGCACCGCGTTGAGCTCCAGGACTATGAAGTTGTAATTGAGGCCTGGCCGCAGCCTCATGATGTCTGCCGCGTTCTTGAACTCCCAAGTGGGCCTCCCCCGTTCCTGCAGGGGGGCGATGCGGCGGCGAAGGAAGTCTGCGCCAACAGCGCCAACAGTAAGCCCGGCAAGCCTCAGGCGCAGGATCCTGGTGACAGCAATCTTCAGCCTGGCGTCCTCCGGAGCCATGTCACTCCAGTCGCTGCCGCGTGCTACTGGGGTTCGGCGTCGGATGGTAAATGGCTGCGGGCTCTCCTCGTCAATCCAGCACCAATCAGCTCTCCACTCCTCCCACTTGCCGCAGAATTCTCCCTCCAGATAGGTCTCTTTCTTGCCGGGCCTTGAGATCCAGGCAATCCCGCCGGATAGAGGCTCTCCTCTCTCTACTCGGGGTATGAAAAAGTGGCGGAAGAGGGCTACGTTGGGAAGGACTCCGACAAAGTTTTCGCAGAGGTGTGCGAAAACTGCCATTGTCAGGACGGCGTTGGGGGTGAAGTCAAGGAGATGGAATCCGTAGGTGTTCATGATGTCGCAGAAGAAATCAGAGAAGGGCGGGCAGAGCCCGCAATAGAAGAACAATGCTAAGAAGGGGTACCCATTCGGAGCCTTCTTCCAAGCGGCGGCGGGGAGAACCTTTGTGCGCGGATGCGCGCGCGTCTCCGCCGACCAGAACAGATAGTAGTTCTCCCTCAGCTCCTTCGCGCCGAGCTTGGGGGGGGGGAATGGACTGCTCCTTCCGCAGCGCCGCGAGCCGCTGCGCCTCGGTCGTCTTCACGGTCTTCCCCTTGTCGGCTTTTGGAGCCATGGCGGAAGTAGTGGAGGAGGTCGACAGCATTGGTGGTGCTAGTGGCGATGGGGGCGGAGCGCTTCTCTCTCTCTCTCTCAGCTTTGGGGAGGCAAGGGAGCGGCCGAGATTTCTGAGATTGGGAACGGCAACGGGCGAGTGGGCCAACTGCCCCTGTTTCCCCTGCTTATAAAGGGGGAGGGGGCGGACGTTCCGCATTTCCGAATAAAGAAACCCCCACGACCTCTCCCACAACGCCGCATTCAACGCGTGCCGTTCGGGAAGGGCGCGGTGGATACGGAGTGAGATACGGCGTAACCTAGGCCGCGCGTGCCCGTGCCCTGTTTTGGGCCTGGCCCAACAGCGCTCAGCACCGTGTATGGCCCAGGCCCGGGGGCTCCTGTCGGTGTACTAGAGTAGGGGTACCCTAGTATCCGGAACTTGTGCACGGGCAGTCGCAGCGTCCCGCGGCAAGGCTTGCCGGGTGACCGCCAAGATCCTCCGTGGTTCCTTTGGAGCCATTTAAGAACAAAGTGTCCAAGCCAAGAAGACAAGACCCCGGCAAGAGGAGCTTGCCGGGAAGGCTAACAAAAGCATCCCAAGACCCCGGCAAGAGGAGCTTGCCGGGAAGGCCACTCAAGGCATTTCGAGGAACTTGCCGCGGCGCACCACGCGTTCCGGCAAGACCCGGTGAGCGACAAGCTCCCGGACGCGACAAGACAACGATCGCGGCAAGGCGCTTGCCGCGGCAAGCCACCTCTCCGCGCCCGCGCTCCAGCACATCCACCAACGTGTCGCTCTGGGGCCCTTCCAGGCGTACGTGGCGGAAGGCTGTGCAGCTAGGGACGTGCGGTGGCAAGCGGCGCTGACAAGATCGCCATCGTGGCGAACGGTGGCGTCCCTGGCGGTCCCTTTTCGCACTGTTTAGGCGACACAGACGGGCATTTAAGGCCCTTGTCCCCTCCCGTCAGGGTTAGGTATGATACACTGTAGCAGGTAGCTGTGCCTACCACAGCACCTTTCCATTTTTGCCCTTTACCTCCGTTGCCACCTGTCGGTAGCCCCTTGAGCATATAAAAGGAGGCCCGTGTGCAACGTAGAGGGGGGTTAGCCAGTTTGAACACTCACGCTCGGTCTTGCTAGCCGCTGGTGTGTACTGTAGCACCCCGCGCTCCCGAGCTAGAAATCAATACAAAACCACAAAGCAGGAGTAGGGTTTTACGCATCCGTGCGGCCCGAACCTGGGTAAATCGCTCGCGTGCTTCGCCTCGATTTGCTCTTTGCACGATCTCCGCCCCCGCCGAACCGAAAGGGACCCGGCCCGCCGGTCCCATAGGTGCCCGTGGATCAGCACCCCGGCACTCATACTCCTCTACACGTGGGCATCCACTGCGGCATCTTCCCCGGCTCCGCGTCATCCCCTTCCTAGGCCTCACCATCGTCCACTGCCCTGGTGCTCTCGGCGCGACGTGGTCATCGTGGTCAAGGAACGACTTCCATCGGAAGAGTACTATACGTGGAGAGGCTGACAGCTGGGTCCACGGCAGCCGCAAGGAAGTGCCTCCTTATTACGCGGAAAATAATTATTCCTCCACCTGACAGCAGGGACCCACTAGACGAGCCACCGTATTTGCCGAAAAAAAAGCTTCCCCCCTGACTGCTAGAACCCACCAGACGGGCTATCGTATTTCATGAAAAAATGTTCCCCCCGCTGTCAGCTCGGACCCACCGGAAGTGCCTCCTTATTACGCACAAAAAAATGAATACTTCCCCTGCTAGTTGGGATCCACCTTGGTGGGTGGCTGACTTGTGGGCCTACTAAGTTGACAGGGATATAGTGCTTTGTCAACTTAGTCAATATGAACGATTCTAGCTCTAGTGACCGTACGATGTCCATCCAACAGCCGTACTGCTTCTTCAACCTCTGGTCTTCTTGCTCCATCTGCCCAAAGCAGCGCCGGTCGTGCCGCATGCTCCTGCCTCCCGTGGCTGGCTCTACCGTCGCGGAGGCCTCACCACTCCCTACTATTCCCATCGCTGGCCAGGCCCTGCGGCGACGGCAGCCTCACACCGCAGCCGAACCAGTGAACCCTCGTACTCCTCTCCGCGTGGGCTTCCGCTACCGCGTCTTCCCTGGCTCTGCGTCGTCCTCTTCCTAGGCCTCGCCGTCGTCCACCGCCCTGGTGGTCTCGCGCAGCGTGGTCAACGTGGTCAAGGAACAGCTTTCATCGGACCTGGACTATACGTGGAGAGGCTGACAGCTGGGTCCACGGCCGCAGCAAGGAAGTGCCTCCTTATTACGTGCAAAATAATTATTCCTCCACCTGACAGAGGGTACCCACCGGACGGGCCACCGTATTTCGCAGAAAAATGTTTCCTCCTGACTGCCGGGACCCACCAGCTACATATTCGCATGCAAGGAAGTGCGTCCGAGCAAAAAAAATGATTCTCCTCGCTGACTGCTGGGACCCACTAGCTACATCTTCGCACGCAAGGAAGTGCCTGACAGTCGGGACCCACCTGGTCAAAGCGTACGTAGCATTGTCATTCTGGTCGCGAACATGTATGTACATACTGGTAGATGTAGAGGCGTGCACGTGTCGTAGCAGAGGCGCGCACGTAGCATGTACACGCACGTACAACGGCCAGGGTGCAAGAAAGTAAATACGACCACATACGTACATACGAGCGGGGTCTCGAATGCCTACCCGCGTGTACGTATGGCCAGGGCTCGTGTACATGGCTGGGTCGGAACGGAGAAACAACGTCGTCATTGTGTTCATGGGGAGCCAACCGGCTGGGTCAGAACGGAATGCATTGTCGTGTTCATCGGGAGGGCTTGGACGGAACAGCCGATGGAAACAAGGCCTGGCGTACCGCAGAACAGAGGAAACGACCTTGTGTTCGACCGGCCACGGTCGAAACGGGATCCTGTTCATCGGGAGGGGTCTAGCGTACCGCAAAACGGAGGAAACGGACCTCCTACAGTCGAAACGGGGGTCCTGTTGATCGGGAGGGGTGTGGCATACCGCAAAACGGAGGAAACGGACTTGTGTTGGAGCGCTACGATCGAATCAAGGGTCCTGTTCATCGGGAGGGGTGTGGCGTACTGCAAAACGGGACTCCACGGGATACTGTTCATCTCCACTGTCGACCCCCTCCAGCCTCCATGGGCTACTGTTCATCCACCGTAGACCTCCTCCAGCCTCCACCTGTGACTGTTCATCCATGGGCTCCTGTTCATCTAGCCTCCACCGTGCACTACTCCACGGGCTATTGTTCAACCAGCCCTCTCCACGGGCTCCTGTTCAACCACCTCTCCACGGGCTACTGTTCATCTAGCCCTCCACCATCTACTGTTCATCCTGCCCTCCACGGGGTGGTCTTGTTCATCCAGCCCTCCACGGGGTCTTGTTCATCCAGCCCCAACCGACTCGATCGATCGGGGTCCTGATCATCCAGAGGCAACACCACGGGGTCCTGTTCATCCACCCCCACCGGGAACTGTTCATCCAAACCCCCCAGCAACGCTCACTGTTCATCCAGAGGCAGCATCGATCGGCTTCAGTTAGCAGCAGTAGCAAAGGAATCGCTCGATCGGGTTCAGTTAACAGCCATCGATCGATCGCTCGGGTTCAGTAATGTGTAGCCTGCAGTGCAATCGCTCGGGTTCAGTTAGAGCCCAATGCCTCGCTCGGGTTCAGTTAGAGCCCAACGCCTCACACCCATGCGCGTGCGTGTACGAGAGAAACGCTCATCGCTCGGCCCTGACCACCCACTGTAACCGGGAACACCCCAATATTTTCCTCGCCCTCGCTTCTACCACGGTTTTTTCCGTCATGGACGGCCCAAAGAATGTCATGCAGCTGCGTCTCCGGCCCGCCCAGGACGAAAAACCGATTTTCTGTCATGATTTTTTGTCATAGAAGTAGGACCCCACCACATCTATGATGATACCGTGTTTTGTCACAATTATTGTCATAGAAGTGTCATAAGTATGATAGAAATTTTTTTCATTCGGCCCAAAATGTCACGGATGTGTCTTTTTTTTGTAGTGGAGAGACATTCATATAGTGTCATATTCTGTTCTAGTATCAAGTTGTAATATTGAGTTGTAAGTAAATAAAAGTGTGATGATAATCATTATTAGAACATTAACACATGTGAGGTTATCAAAAAAAAAGTGGCCAAAGAAGCCCCCCCCCCAAAAGAGAGAGGCCAAAGAAGCCTAAAAAAAGAGAGAGAAACATAAAAAAATGAGAGAAAAGAGAGAAGGGACAATGTTACTATCCTTTTAGCACACTTGTGCTTTAGAGTAGCACCATGTTCTTCATATAGAGAGTCTCTTGAGTTATCACTTTCATATACTAGTGGGAATTTTCATTATAGAACTTGGCTTGTATATTCCAATGATGGGCTTCCTCAAGTGCCCTAGGTCTTCATGAGCAAGCAAGTTGGATGCACACCCACTTAGTTTTAGTTTGAGCTTTCATACACATATAGCTCTAGTGCATCTGTTGCATGGCAATCCCTACTCCTCGCATTGACATCAATTGATGGGCATCTCCATAGCTCGTTGATTAGCCACGTTGATGTGAGACTTTCTCCCTTTTTTGTCTTCTCCACAAAACCTCCATCATCATATTCTATTCCACCTATAGTGCTATATCCATGGATCACGCTCATGTATTGCATGGAAGTTGAAAAGGTTTGAGAACATCAAAAGTATGAAACAATTTCTTGGCTTGTCATCGGGGTTGTGCATGATTTGAATACTTTGTGTGGTGAAGATGGAGCATAGCCAGACCATATGATTTTGTAGGGATAACTTTCTTTGGCCATGTTATTTTGAAAAGACATGATTGCTTTATTAATATGCTTGAAGTATTATTGTCTTAATGTCAAATGATAGACTATTGCTTTGAATCACTCGTGTCTTAATATTCATGCCATGATTAGATTACATGATCAAGATTATGCTAGGTAGCATTCCACATCAAAAATTATCTTTTTTATCATTTACCTACTCGAGGATGAGCATGAATTAAGCTTGGGGATGCTGATACATCTCCGTCATATCTATAATTATTGATTGTTCCATTCCAATAATCTACAACTTTCATATACTTTTGGCAACTTTTTATACTATTTTGGGACTAACATATTGATCCATGCCCAGTGCTAGTTCTTGTTTGTTGCATGTTTTCTTGTTTCGCAGAAAATCCATACCAAATAGAGTCCAAACGGGATAAAAACTTATGGAGATTATTTTGGAATATATGTGATTTTTGGGAAGAAGAATCAACACGAGACGATGCCCGAGGGGGCCACGAGGCAGGGGGCCACCCATGACCCTTGTGGCCACCCCGTAAGGCGGTTGGTGCCCTTCTTTCGCTGCAAGAAAGCCAATATCCAGATACAAATCGTGTTATAATTTCAGCTCAATCGGAGTTACGAATCTCCGGGAATATAAGAAACGGTGAAAGGTCAAAATCTGGAGCGCAAAAACAGAGATAGACCGAGAGACAGATCCAATCTCGGAGGGGCTCTCGCCACTCCGCCGCCATGGACCAGGGGGTAAACCCTTCTCCCATCTAGGGAGAAGGTCAAGGAATAAGAAGAAGAAGAAGGGGGGACCTCTCCCCCTCTCTCCCGGTGGCGCTGGAACGCCGCCCGGGCCATCATCGTGTGACGGCGATCTACACCAACACCTTCGTCATCTTCACCAACATCTTCATCACCTTCCCCCATCTATCTATAGCGGTCCACTCTGCTGCAACCCACTGTACCCACTACTTGAACATGGTGCTTTATGCTTCATATTATTATCCAACGATTTGTTGCCATCCTATGATGTCTGAGTAGATTCTTGTTGTCCTATCAGTAATTGGTGAATTGCTATGATTGGTTTAATTTTCTTGTGGTTATGTTGCTGTCCTTTGGTGCCCATCACACGCGCATGGATCACACCATAGGGTTAGTTGTATGTTGATAGGACTATGTACTGGAGGGCAAGAGTGACAGAAGCTTCAACCTAGCATAGAAATTGATGCATACGGGATTGAAGGGGGGCCAATATATCTTAATGCTATGGTTGGGTTTTACCTTAATGAACATTAGTAGTTGTGGATGCTTGCTAATAGTTCCAATCATAAGTGCATAGATTTCCAAGTCAGGGATTACATGCTAGCAGTGGCCTCTCCCACATAAAACTTGCTATCGGTCTAGTAAAGTAGTCAATTACTTAGGGACAATTTTGCAACTCCTATTACCACTTTTCCACACTCTCTATACTAACTTTATTGCTTATTTACCTAAAACAGCACCTAGTTTTTAATTACCCGATCTTTATATTCTTGCAAACCTATCCTGTTACACCTACAAAGTACTTCTAGTTTTATACTTGTTCTAAGTAAAGCGAACGTCAGGCATGCGTAGAGTTGTATCGGTGATCGATAAAACTTGAGGGAATATTTGTTCTACCTTTAGCTCCTCGTTGGGTTCGACACTCTTACTTATCGAAAGAGGCTACAATTGATCCCCTATACTTGTGGGTTACCAAGACCTTTTTCTGGCGCCGTTGTCGGGGAGTTATAGCATGGGGTGAATATTCTCGTGTGTGCTTGTTTGCTTTATCACTAAGTAGTTTTTATTTTGTGTTCTTGTTTTCTACCTTTAGTTATGGGTAGGAAACGCAAAATACCAAAAAAATAGTGGTACCTACTGAACCAATGGTTGAAGAACCACTCAAAATCTATCACACTACTAAAGCTTTTTACTTGGATCATCTTCGATCCCTATGTGCTCGGGCTGAAACCCCAACTAGCTTAGTTGAGGGAAAATCTTTAGATGAGCATGCTTGTTATGTGCGACACCACATATCTGAAAAAGGGAAACTTTTACTGGATCAAATTCATCGTTTTCAGTGCTATGCTTGGAATTTATGTGAAATATATGATTGTACTTGTTGTTCTAAAGACCCTAAGAAACACCTTCCTTACAAATGTGAGTTTAGTGATAATGGAATCGTATCTTCGTATACTAAGGGTGTTTATAATTACTATGATGTTGAACAAATTAAAGAATTTGTTGCTTTTAGGGGTACTTGTGAAATTGCTTCTTTTATTGAAGAGTGTGATACTACTCTCTACAAATCTGAAAATTTGGCCATACTTAAATATTGCTATGATAATTATGCTTCTAATCCTTATATTAAACCATATATTGAGGACCCCTCCGCCGTCCAAGAAGAGACTAATATTTTGCAGGAGTCTATGGAAGAAGAAATTAATGACATTGTGAGCTCATTGGATGAAAAATATGAGGAGGAGAGCAAAGAAGAAAAGGAGGAAGAGCGGATTGATCACCCGTTCCCACCATCTAATGAGAGTAACTCTTTATCCCATAAATTGTTTAATTCCCCTTTGAATTTACCGAAGGATGAATGCTATGATGATTGTTATGATCCCGTTGATTCTTTTGAAATATCCCTTTTTGATGATGCTTGCTATGCTTGTGGCCAAGATGCCAATATGAATTATGCTTATGGTGATGAACTTGTTATAGTTCCTTATGTTAAACATGAAATTGTTGATATTGCACCCATGCATGATAGTCCTATTATCTTTTTGAATTATCCCGACTACACTATATCGGAGAAGTTTGCCCTTATTAAGGATTATATTGATGGGTTGCGTTTTACTACTACACATGATGATTTGGATAGATATAATATGCCTAGCTTAATGGCTTTAAAGAAAGTGCTGCCAGGGAGACAACCTAGAAGTTCTAGAGAGTCATTTATTTCTGTTGTGTGCTTTTATATAGTTTAAAAACAAAAAATAAAGAGGGGAACCCAAAACTTCTTCAAAAAGAAAAGCGAAAGTGAGAAAGATGAGCATTGTTAAAGTGGGAGCTAGCCTTGAACTTTGTTCATGCGCACGGAAACTTTGTGACCCTTGATTACAGAAACTTTTCAACAAAAATAATTTTCCCCTTCTACAAATCCATTGTACCATAAAAATAACGTGCCAAGATTTCCCTTTAGGATGTTTACATTGCTTGTTGGTTTGTGCGGTGCAAAACAGAAACTTTGGCTGTAGTGCGCGATTTTACATTTTTTAATGCAACGTCAACTAGTTCTGAAACCTTTTGAAATATATTTCTATACAAATTTTTTATTGTTTCTAATTTTTTCAGAATTTTTGGAGTACTATAAGTATGGCGAATGTTCATATTACTACAGACTGTCCTGTTTAAGACAGATTCTGTTTTTGATGCATAGTTTGCTTGTTTTGATGAAACTGTCGATTTCTATTAGTGGATTAAGGCATGGAAAAGTTATATTACAGTAGCTACAATGCAAAAACAAAATATGAATTGGTTTGCAATAGTACTTAGAGTAGTGATTTGCTTTATTATACTAACGGATCTTACTGAAATTTTTGTTGAGTTTTGTGTGGATAAAGTGATCAAGGATCGAGGAGCTCTCGATAAGAGGAGAAGGAGGAGAGGCAAGAGCTCAAGCTTGGGTATTACCAAGGCACTCCAAGTAAATATTCAAGGAGACTCAAGCATCTAAGCTTGGGGATGCCCCGGAAGGCATCCCATCTTTCTTCAACAAGTATCGGTATGTTTTCGGTTTCGTTTCGTTCATGTGATATGTGCAAGTCTTGGAGCGTTGTTTGCATTTAGTTTTCACTTTTCTTTGATGCACCACGCTGGTATGAGGTAGTCCATGGTTGATTTATAGAATGCTCTTTGCACTTCACTTATATCTTTTGAGTATGGCTTTATAGAATGCTTCATGTGCTTCACTTATATCATTTGAAGTTTGGATTGCATGTTTCCCTACACATAGAAAAACGCCATTTGTAGAATGCTCTTTTGCTTCACTTATATTTGTTAGAGCATGGGCATATATTTTGTAGAAAGAATTAAACTCTCTTGCTTCACTTTTATCTATTTACAGAGTTGACAGGAACTGGTCATTCACATGGTTAGTCATAAAATCCTACATAAAACTTGTAGATCACTGAATATGATATGTTTGATTCCTTGCAATAGTTTTGCGATATAAAGATGGTGATATTAGAGTCATGCTAGTGTGTAATTGTGAATTTGAGAAATACTTGTGTTGAGGTTTGCAAGTCCCGTAGCATGCACGTATGGTAACTGTTGTGTAACAAATTTGAAGCATGAGGTGTTTCTTTGATTGTCTTCCTTATAAGTGGCGGTCGGGGACGAGCAATGGTCTTTTCCTACCAATCTATCCCCCTAGGAGCATGCGTGTAGTACTTGTGATCTACGTTTGGATTTTCCCCAAAGAGGAAGGGTGAAGCAATATAGTAGTGGATAACATTTCCCTCAGTAGAGAACCAAGGTTATCGAACCAATAGGAGAACCATGCAAACACTCATTGACAGCACCTACACACACAAGAGCAAATACTTGAACCCAACGCGCGCAAGAGGGTTGTCAATCCCCTTATACTCGTTAATTGCAAGGATCAAATCTGGTAATAGGTGATAGATAAATTGCAAAGTAAAGTAAAAGATAGAAAATTGCATCTAGGTGTTTTTGGTTTTAGCAATATGATTATAATAGACCCAGGGCCATAATTTTCACTAGAGGCATCTCTCTCACAAGAATAGCATTCGGTCGGTAGACAAATTACTGTTAGGCAATTGATAGAAAAGCGCATAGTATGACGTTATTCATGGCATGATCATGTACATAGGCATTACGTCCATGACAAGTAGACTGATTCATGCCTGCATTTACTACTATTACTCCACTTCAAGAGTGCTTCTATGGTTGCCTCTCTACGTATTAAGTTCATAACAAACAGAGTAATGCATGAAGTATGATGACATAATGTAGACAGAATAAAACCAAGTAATATGATTAAACCTCGTTGTATTACCCTTAGTAGTATGATGACACAATACAAATACATGCCTCGCTACCCCTGCTATCGCTGGGTGAGGACACCGCAAGATTGAACCTACTACTATGCACCATTTCTACTAAAGATAAATCAACTTTGCCAAAGAAAACCCTAGATCGGAAAGAATTACATAGCTATAACAATCATACATAATAAAGTTCAGAAAATACTCAATTACTTTTGATGAATAATCTGATCATAAACCCACAATTCATTGGAACCCAAGAAACACACCGCAAAAGAAGATTACATTGAATAGAACTCCAAGGAGAACATTGTATTGAAGATCAGGGGGAGAGAGAGAGAGAGATGGAGAGAGACAAAGACAGAGATCTAGCTAATCACTATCGACCTGTAGATCTGTGGTAAACTACTCACACATCATCGGAGGTGCAACAAGGTTGATGTATATGCCCTCCATGATCGATTCCCCCTCCGACAGAGTACCAGAAAAGGCCTCCAGATGGGATCGTGGAAGAACAGAACCTTGCGGTAGTAGCAAAATTGCTTCCGCCGGTTCTCTAGGGGTTTTCCAATATTTGAGAATTTATAGTGTAGGAATTAGGTCGGACGGAGCCACGAGGGGGCCACAAGGCATCAGGGCGTGCCCTATTTCCTTGTTGTCTACTCGTAGATCTTCTGGTCCTCCCCCGAAGCTTGGAGCACGGAGGAAGGAGAGACGGTGTAGATCGTCGATACATATCCCCGCAACTCAGATTTTATAATCTCCCAACCGCGAGGATGTTCTCCCTTGGACAGTCCCTCGGACAGCCCTTCGGGAGACCTCAGATAAAAACTCGACCAACCTCGAATAGTCCTTCGGGAGGCACATGGTTAGATCCTCGGACATAACCTCAACATATCTCTCGAACTAAGATCAAAACTACGACCTCTCTACCGGGTTGCACAAATACGATGTCAGCTATCCGGAAGGGTTTCATCGTCCAGAACTAGGCCCTACCGAAGACTAGACAGCCTTCCGGCTCTACGAAACTATTTCATGTGAGTGTGAGAGATAGAAGATCATGCTGAAGGAAATATGCCCTAGAGGCAATAATAAAGTTATTATTTTATATTTCCTTATTCATGATAAATGTTTATTATTCATGCTAGAATTGTATTGATTGGACACCTAAGTACATGTGTGAATACATAGACAAACACTGTGTCCCTAGTGAGCCTCTATTTGACTAGCTCGTTGATCAAAGATGGTTAAGATTTCCTAACCATGGACATGAGTTGTCATTTGATAACGGGATCACATCATTAGGAGAATTATGTGATGGACAAGACCCACGCATTATCTTAGCATTATGATCGTTCAGTTTTATTGCTATTGCTTTCTTCATGTCAAATACATATTCCTTCGACTATGAGATTATGCAACTCTCGGATACCGGAGGAATGCCTTTTGTGCTATCAAACGCCACAAGTAAATGGGTGATTATAAAGATGCTCTATAGGTATCTCAGAAGGTGTTTGTTGAGTTGGCATAGATCGAGATTAGGATTTGTCACTCCGAGTATCGGAGAGGTATCTCTGGGCC
Source organism: Triticum urartu (assembly GCF_003073215.2). NCBI lineage: Eukaryota > Viridiplantae > Streptophyta > Magnoliopsida > Poales > Poaceae > Triticum > Triticum urartu. Next base: position 501,117,733 of record NC_053028.1, on the reverse strand, counting down.
ATCTGGGTAATACACATCATAAGCTTGCAAGCAAATCACTAAGGAGTTAGTCACGAGGTGATGTATTACAGAACGAGTAAAGAGACTTCCTGGTAATGAGATTGAAGGTATGAAGATACCGACGATCGAATCTTGGGCAAGTAACATACCGATAGATAAAGGGAATAACGCATGTTGTCATAATGGTTCGATCGATAAAGTTCTTTGTAGAATATGTAGGAGCCAATATGGGCATCCACGTTTCGCTATTGGTTATTGACCGGAGAGGTGTATCGGTCATGTCTACATAGTTCTCGAACCCGTAGGGTCCGCACGCTTAACGTTTGATGACGATATTGTATTATATGAGTTATGTGATTTGGTTACCAAATGTTGTTCGGAGTCCCAGATGAGATCACGGACATGACGAGGAGTCTCGAAATGGTCGAGAGGTAAAGATTGATATATAGGACGATGGTATTCATACATTGGAAGTGCTTCAGAGAAAACCGGATAGTCATCGGAGTATCGGTCACCCCGAGAGTATATTGGGCCTATTGGGCCACAAGAGGGGAGCACACCAGCCCACAAGGGGCTGGCACGCCCCCCATGGCAGCCAACCAAGTGCGGAAGTAAAGGGGGAGGATTCGGCCTCCCCTTCCTTCTCTCTTCCCCCTTTCCTTTCTTCTCCGGCAATTAAGGAAAGGGGGCGCCACTTGGGGAGGACCCCAAGTAGGATTCGTCCTACTTGGGGCACCCTCCTGGCTGCTCCCGCCCCACTCCCACCTGTATATATGTGGGGGCGGCCCTAGCACACACGAGACAATAGTTTTAGCCGTGTGTGGCGCCCCCCTCCATAGTTTACACCCCCGGTCATATCTTTGTAGTGCTTAGGCAAATCCCTGCGAAGATAACTTCACCATCATCATCACCACGCCGTCATGCTGATAGAACTCATCTACTACCTCGACGACTTGCTGGATCAAGAAGGCGAGGGACGTCACCGAGCCGAACGTGTGAAGAACTCAGAGGTGTCGTATGTTTGGTGATTGATCGGTCAGAGCTAGAAGAAGTTAGACTACATTAATTGCATTGTCAAACGCTTGCGCTTATGGTCTACGAGGGTACGTAGACACTCTCTCCCCCTCGTTTCTATGCATCTCCATGGATAGATCATTGCATGTGCATAGATTTTTTTTGTTTTCATGAAACATTTCTCAACAGTGGCATCATGAGCCAGGTCTATGCATAGTTGACATGCACGAGTAGAACACAAAAAGTTGTGGGAAGTGATAGTCATACTACTTACCACCAACGTCTTATTTTGATTCAGCGATATTGTGGGACGAAGCGGCCCGGACCAACCTTACATGTCTACACACATGAGACTGGTTCCACCGACAGACATGCAACTAGTTTTGCATAAAGGTGGCTGGCGGGTGTCTGTTTCTCCTACTTTGAATCGAATTTGACTGCGGCAGGTCCTTGAAGAAGGTTAAAATAGCAAACTTGACAAAACACCGTTGTGGTTTGATGCATAGGTAAGAACGGTTCTTGCTAGAAGCCCGTAGCAGCCACGTAAAACTTGCAACAACAAAGTAAAGGACGTCTAACTTGTTTTTGCAGGGCATGTTGTGATGTGATATGGTGAAGACATGATGTGATAAATGTTACTGTACAAGATGATCATGTTTTCTAAGATATCTGACAACCGATAGGAGCCTTATGGTTGTCTCTTTATTGTATGAAATGCATCAAAAGCCATGTAATTGCTTTACTTTATCACTATGCGTTAGCGGTAGTTGTAGAAGCAATAGTTGGCGAGACGACCACGACGCTACGATGGAGATCAAGGTGTCAAGCCGGTGGTGATGGAGATCATGATGATGCTTTGGAGACGGAGATCAAAAGCACAAGATGATGATGGCCATATCATGTCACATATTTTGATTGCATGTGATATTTATCTTTTATGCATCTTATTTTGCTTAGTATGGCGGTAGCATTATAAGATGATCCATTAGCTAAATTTCAAGGTAAAAGTGTTCTCCTTGAGTATGCACATTGCTACATTTCGCATGTTGAGACACCACGTGATGATCGGGCGTGATAGACTCTATGTTCACATACAATAGGAGCAAGACAGTTTTGCACATGCGGAATACTCGAGTTAAACTTGACGAGCCTAGCATGTACATACATGGCCTCGAAACACTAGAGACTGAAAGGTCGAACGTGAATCATATAGTAGATATGATCAACATAGAGATGTTCACCATTGATGACTACTCCATCTCACGTGATGATCGGACATGGATTAGTTGATTTGGATCACATATCATTTAGATGACTTGAGGGATGTCTATCTAAGTTGGAGTTCTTAAGTAATTTGATTAATTGAACTTAATTTATCATGAACTTAGTCCTGATAGTATTTGCATATCTATGTTGTAGATCAATGGCCTGTGCTACCATTCCCCTAAATTTTAATGCGTTCCTAGATAAAGCTAAGTTGAAATATGATGGTAGCAACTACATGGACTGGGTCCATAACTTGAGGATTATCCTCATTGCTGCATACAAGAATTATGTCCTTGATGCACCTCTAGGTGGAAGGCTCCTGCAGGAGCAGATGCTGATGTTTTGAACATCTGGCAAGCTCGATCTGATGACTACTCGATAGTTCAGTGTGCCATGCTTTACGACTTAGAATCAGGACTTCAAAGACGTTTTAAACGTCATGGAGCATATGAGATGTTCCAGGAGTTGAAGATAATATTTCAAGCAAATGCCCAAGTTGAGAGATATGAAGTCTCCAACAATTTCTATAGCTACAAGATGGAGGAGAACAATTCTGTCAGTGAACACATACTCAAAATGTCTAGGTATCATAATCACTTGACTCAGCTGGGATTTAATCTTCCAAATGATAGTGTTATTGATAGAGTTCTTCAATCACTGCCACCAAGCTACAAAGGCTTCGTGATGAACTATAATATGCAAGGGATGGAGAATATAATTCCCGAGCTCTTCACAATGCTCAAAGCCGCGGAGGTAGAAATCAAGAAGGAGCATCAAGTGTTGATGGTTAACAAGACCACTAGTTTCAAGAAAAGGGCAAGGGAAAGAAAGGGAACTTCAAGAAGAATGGCAAGAAAGTTACCACTCCCAGGAAGAAGCCCAAAGCTGGACCCAACCCTGAAACTAAGTGCTTCTACTTCAAAGGGACTGGTCACTGGAAGCGGAACTACCCCAAGTATTTGGCGGATAAGAAGGATGGCAAAGTGAACAAAGGTATATTTGATATACATGTTATTGATGTGTGCCTTAGTAATGCTCTTAGTAGCGCTTGGGTATTTGATACTGGTTTGGTTGCTCATCTTTGTAACTCAAAACAGGAGCTACGGATTAAACGAAGATTGGCTAAGGACGAGGTGATGATGCGCGTCGGAAATGGTTCCAAGGTCGATGTGATCGCCGTCGGCACGCTACCTCTACATCTACCTTCAGGATTAGTTTTAGACCTAAATAATTTTTATCTGGTGCCCTCGTTGAGCGTGAAATTATATCTGGATCTTCTTTAGTGCGAGACGGTTATTCATTTAAATCAGAGAATAATGGTTGTTCTATTTATATGAGTAATATCTTTTATGGTCATGCACCCTTGAAGAGTGGTCTATTTTTGTTGAATCTCGATTGTGGTGATACACATAATCATAATATTATGCCGAAAGATGCAGAGTTGATAATGATAGTGCAACATATTTGTGGCACTGCCATTTAGGTCATATTGGCGTAAAGCGCATGAAGAAACTCCATGAGTATGGACTTTTGGAATCACTTGATTATGAATCATTTGATACTTGCGAACCATGCCTCATGGGCAAGATGACTAAAACTCTGTTCTCCAGAACAATGGAGCGAGCCAATGAATTATTGGAAATAATACATACCGATGTATGCGGTCCGATGAGTGTTGAGGCATGCGGTGGGTATCGTTATTTTCTGACCTTCACAAATGATTTGAGCAAATATGGGTATATCTACTTAATGAATCACAAGTATGAAACATTTGAAAAGTTCAAAGAATTTCAGAGTGAAGTGGAGAATCATCATAATAAGAAACTAAAGTTTCTACAATCTGATCGCAGAGGCGAATATTTGAGTTACGAGTTTGGTCTTCATTTAAAACAATGTGGAATAGTTTCACAACTCACGCCACCTGGAACACCATAGCGTAATGGTGTGTCCGAACATCGTAACCGTACTTTATTAGATATAGTGCGATCTATGATGTCTCTTACGTACCGATTTACCACTATCGTTTTGGGGTTACATATATGCATTAGAGACAACTGCATTCACGTTAAATAGGGCACCGTCTAAATCCATGGAGATGACACCGTATGAATTGTTGTTTGGCAAGAAATCTAAGTTGTCGTTTCTGAAAGTTTGGGTTGCAACACTTACGTCAAAAGGATTCAGCCTGATAAGCTCAAACCCAAATTGAAAAAGTGCGTCTTCATAGGATACCCCAAGGAAACAATTGGGTACAAATTCTACCACAGATCCGAAGGCAAGATCTTTGTTGCCAAGAATGGAACACTTCTAGAGAATGAGTTTCTCGCGAAAGAAGTGAGTGGGAGGAAAGTAGAACTTGATGAGGTAGTTGCACCTTCTCTCGAATTGGAAAGTAGCAGATCAGAGAAATCTGTTCCCGTGATGCCTACACCAACTAGAGAGAAAGCTAATGATGATGATCATGAAACTTCAGATCAAGTTACTACTGGACCTCGTAGGTCGAACAGAGCATGTTCCGCACTAGAGTGATGCGGTAATCCTATTCTAGAAGTTATGTTACTAGACCATGGCAAACCTACGAACTATGAAGAAGCTATGATGAGCCCAGATTCCAATAAATGGCTTGAGGCCATGAAACACGAGATAGGATCCATGTATGAGAACAAAGTATGGACTTTAGTGGACTTGCCCGATGATCGGCGAGCCATAGAGAATAAACTAGATCACTGATGGCGCGCGTTGCCGCGCCCATCCATTTCTATGATGGAATGATTGGTACTACCATAGGCACACAATGTTTTAAGTGCATAAACATAGCCATATTTTGTCGGTAATGAAAGTTGGAATCTTTTAAATCTTCATCGGTATGCATAAATGGAGCACAATGTTGATAACTAAAGAGGTGAATTTTATTTGGCCTAAAGAGGAGAGTGAGATAGGTATGGAATTACAAGTCAGGACTCACATGGGTTTCAGTTTTCTGGATTGAAATATGTATTAGAAGATTGGTGATAAACCCAGAGTAACACTCAAGGCAAGATATACAGTAGACTAACTGTTACAAAAATAATCATGCTTAACGTAGACTCCTTCCATACCAAGTATAGAGAACTAGCTTTTAACCCTTTAGTATATATCCTAATTAATTGACTGCAAACTCTATGGGAGTAGAAAATTTCATCATTATATGCAAGTATGTGTGTGATGCGCCATCTGTGTTGTCGCGCCTACCCATGTGTTCGATAGAATGATATAAATTTTGTAAATACGTATAGATATGAGAAATGTAAGTTATTTTTTTGTGGATAGTATAATGTGCACAATGTATATATATCCATATATTATATATGTAGGAAAATGCAAGCATGTTCATATAAGCTAAGAACATGGGACTGATGACAACATGACAACATGATCGAGGATGATATATATATATATACATATATATATATATCTGTGTGTGTGTAGGAAAATGCAAGCATGTTTGACAGGATGAATCAAGTCCTCAATGGATTAATATTTCATATTAATTATCATTTGCATTTACTATTTTTCCAATGAATAATATCATCCACTAACAGTATTTTTCCAACCAATATTATCATCCTCGATGGTTGCATATTTTCTCCGTGTAAAGTACAACATACCAATAGCGGGACATCATGAATATTAGCTTTGGTCCATATAAAATTTGATATATTTCACAACAATCCATAACCAAAATAAGATAAGGATGGATATCACATATGTTTAGAGGAAGATATAGGAGTGCATAATACATGAATGAACCCCTTGCATCAATGTGACAAATTTTTTAACAAATAGGTGTAACATTTCAGTCATATATAAAGTCCATTTTTCCTGGTGGGATGTAGGTTTGCTTGTCGCATTCAACCCTGAATGATGAGCAAGCTTATGTACATGCAAAGTAGGCCCATCATAGTGAGTAAACTTATGTTCTTTGTACTACCTTAAGAGTTGATGAATAGATCGGAATTTTTTCTCGCAAAATAATTATTATTATTATGACCCATAGTATCTTCTTTTTACATTTGATTTCTAGTACGTAATACTGCATCGTTGTCCATCTTTCAAAGTTCCGATTGTTGATTTTTCATCATAAGGTGTGGCAAACTGGATTCAACAAAAACTCTGAATCGTTTCTAATCTCAGTGTTATCATAATCTTCCCTGCCAAACAATCATAATTTTTAAAACTTAAAAGCAAGAAATATATATGGTTAAATATTCTACTATGATAGAAATGCACAGAAGAGAAAGAAACCTGATTGTGCCCCAATACTTAGCTTTTATCTCTTCATTGGAATAGTAAAAGACAGTACACATGCATGAGCCAATAGCAGATTGATCAGTTATTGATAATTGTTATGTTTTCCTCATTTGTATGGAAAGAACCTTTGGCATCATAAATTAAAAAAGGAGCTCTTGGGAAAATTCAGTCATAACTAAACAAGATATCTCAATACAGAAACCAACCTTTGTGTCTTTGGACAGATTCTTAATTAATGCAGGAATCAATCTCTTCCTGTCTCTTCTCTTGAACAATGATCTAAGAAATATCAGCAATAGAATATACCATAAATAGGATTGGAAAGGAGGGGGCGTTCAAAAGGGACTCACCAGTACAAACCACAGCCAGATCTGGGCTCTCACAGGCAAAGAAGACATGACATCCATGAAAGAAACAAGGTGGAAACAGAAAGGGCTCCTCGCTACTGCAAGGAATGTCTTGGGATGCGTCCTACACTGCATTCTCGTCTCATCAGGAGAAACATAGTGAAGGTAAGATGATTTTACCTCTGGCGCAAAAAGGAGGAAATTGATTCAACCTATCTGCTTCGCTATCGCCTCCACACTGTATGCTGAGTTCACACAACCTTGACAGCGAGCAAAGGGGCCAGATCAAGAGAAAGCAGATGGGAGGGAGATGTCGTGACGCCTTGGTACTGGGATATCATCACGACGGCGAGCGGACCTAGGGCAGAGGTCACGACTTGCGAGAGGAGAGAAGGAGGACTCATGCGGTGTCGATTGCTTAATCTTCTCTAAAAGGCCGAGGTTGGACCAGTTAACCAGAGAATCCCAATTTTGTTATGGGAGCAGCGGCCCGTTCTCATTTGCAGGTACTGTTGCGCTCTAAGGTTGATCCGACGGCCGAAAACTGACACGACTATAGATCCGACGACCAACAATACTAATGGCCTTAGAGGGCTGGAACAGTGCTCGGTTGTAATGTATCTAATGGATCTTCAAGAAGAAGAGTGACACTGATGGTAATGTTACTGTCTACAAAGCTCGACTTGTCGCGAAAGGTTTTTGACAAGTTCAAGGAGTTGAGTACAATGAGACTTTCTCACCCGTAGCGATGCTTAAGTCTGTCTAAATCATGTTAGCAATTGCCGCATTTTATGATTATGAAATCTGGCAAATGGACGTCAAAACTGCATTCCTTAATGGATTTCTTAAAGAAGAGTTGTATATGATGCAACCAGAAGGTTTTGTCGATCCTAAAGGTGCTAACAAAGTGTGCAAGCTCCACCGATCCATATATGGACTGGTGCAAGGATCTCAGAGTTGGAATACACGTTTTGATGAAGTGATCAAAACATATTATTTTATACAGACTTTCGGAGAAGCCTATTGAGGGAGTCCTGGATTAGGGGGTGTTCGGGTAGCCGGACTCCTGGACTATGAAGATACAAGATTGAAGACTTCGGTACGTGTCCGGATGGGACTTTCCTTGGCGTGGAAGGCAAGCTTGGCAATGCGGATATTCAAGATCTCCTACCATTGTAACCGACTCTATGTAACCCTAACCCTATCCGGTGTCTATATAAACCGAAGGGTTGTAGTCCGTAGGCAATCAACTCCATACACAACAATCATACCATAGGCTAGCTTCTAGGGTTTAGCCTCCTTGATCTCGTGGTAGATCTACTCTTGTACTACCCATATCATCAATATTAATCAAGCAGGAGTAGGGTATTACCTCCATTGAGAGGGCCCGAACCTGGGTAAAAAACATCTTGTCCCTTGTCTCCTGTTACCATCCGGCCTTGACGCACAGTTTGGGACCCCCTACCCGAGATCCGCCGGTTTTGACACCGACATTGGTGCTTTCATTGAGAGTTCCTCTGTGTCGTCGCCTTTAGGCCCGATGGCTCCTTTGATCATCAACGACGATACGGTCCAGGGTGAAACTTTTCTCCCCGGACAGATCTTCGTCTTCGGCGGCTTCGCTCTGCGGGCTAATTCACTCGGCCACCTGGAGCAGATCGAAAGCTACGCCCCTAGCCATCAGGTCAGGTTTGGAAGCCTAAACTACACGGCTGACATCCACGGGGACTTGATCTTCGACGGATTTGAGCCACAGCCAAGCATGCCGCACTGTCTCGATGGGCATGATATAGCTCTGCCGCCGAACAGCGCCTTGGAGGCCACATACACATCGGTTTCGACCATTGATTCGGAGCATACTACGCCGATTGAGGATCAGCGGTTAGACGCTGCCTCAGGGGCTGCGATCTCAGAGGCGATCCAGCCGAACTCCAGCCCCGCACTCCACATGGCCCGTGACTCCGAGGATCCGGACTCCTCCCCGGACTCCGAACCCCCCGCGCCCCTGCCAATCGAATCCGATTGGGCGCCGATAATGGAGTTCACCGCTGCAGACATGTTTCAGCATTCGCCTTTTGGCGACATCCTAAACTCTCTTAAGTCTCTCTCTTTATCAGGAGAGCCCTGGCCAGACTACGGTTAGTGAGGGTGGGATATGGACGATAAGGAAATTCAAAGCCCACCCACCACCCACTTTGTAGCCACTGTCGACGATCTAACCGACATGCTTGACTTCAGCTCCGAAGATATCGACGGCATGGACGACGATGTAGGAGACGAACAGGAACCAACACCTATAGGGCGCTGGAAGGCCACCTCGTCATATAAAAGATGGAGATGGCGATGGAACAGTGGGGGATGACGCCCCCAAGAAACAGCCAAAGCGCCGGCGTCAACGGCGCCGCTCTAAATCCCGCCAAAGCAAAAACGGTGATTCCGGCACGGGAGATAATACTACCCCGGATAACGCCGAAGAACACCCACCTCAGCAAGATTCGGCACAGGAAGATGGAGAAGCCAGCCCTCATGAGAGAGCGGCAGACCGAGAGGTCGAGGATGACAACTATACACCTCCCTCCAAAGACGAGGCAAGCCTCGATGACGACGAATTCGTCATACCATCAGACCCTGCCGAACAAGAGCGTTTTAAACGCAGGCTTTTAGCCACGGCAAGCAGCCTCAAGAAAAAGCAGCAACAGCTTAAAGCTGCCCAAGATTTGCTAGCTGACAGATGGACTGAAGTCCTTACGGCCGAAGAGTATGAACTGGAACGCCCCTCCAAGAGTTACCCGAAGCGCTGGCCGCTACCCCGATCAGAGGAGGAAGCACCTACATCACCAGCGCATGACATGGCAGACCGGCCACCTCGCGGCCGCGACAGAGAGGCCCCTCGGCCCTCCACCCAAGCCATGCCCCGACACCGCTCAACTAAGGCACGGGAAAATGCGCCCGACCTGCGAGACATACTGGAGGATAAGGCAAGACAAACAAGATCGATCTACGGATCGCGCAGGCGCCCTACGGCATGTGACAATGATCTTCACTCCGGATACAACAAATCCGGCCGGGCCGAACACAACAGACATAGCGCTTCCGAGCTACGTCGTGATATAGCCCAGCACAGAGGCGCCGCACACCCGCTATGCTTCACGAATGAAGTAATGGATCATAAAATCCCAGAGGGTTTCAAACCCGTAAACATCGAATCATACGATGGCACAACAGACCCGGCGGTATGGATCGAGGATTATCTCCTTCACATCCACATGGCACGCGGCGATGATCTACACGCCATCAAATACCTCCCGCTCAAACTTAAAGGACCGGCCCGACATTGGCTTAACAGCTTGCCAGCAGACTCAATCGGTTCTTGGGAGGACCTGGAAGCCGCATTCCTCGACAACTTCCAGGGCACTTACGTGCGACCGCCGGATGCCGACGACTTAAGCCACATAATTCAGCAGCCAGAGGAATCGGCCAGACAATTCTGGACACGGTTCCTAACAAAGAAAAACCAAATAGTTGACTGTCCGGACGCAGAGGCCCTAGCAGCCTTCAAGCATACCATCCGCGACGAGTGGCTTGCCCGGCACCTGGGACAGGAAAAGCCGAAATCCATGGCAGCCCTCACGACACTCATGACCCGCTTTTGCGTGGGAGAAGATAGTTGGCTAGCTCGCAGTAACAACTTATCAAAGAACCCTGGTAATTCGGATACCAAGGACAAAAGTGGCAGGACACATCGGAATAAGCAAAAACGCCGCGTTAACAGCTACAACAATGAAGACATGGCAGTCAATGCCGGATTCAAAGGCTATAAATCCGGTCAGCGGAAAAATCCATTCAAAAAGAATACTCAGGGCCCGTCCAGTTTGGACTGAATACTCGATCGCTTGTGCCAGATACATGGCACCCCCGAAAGGCCAGCCAATCACACTAACAGGGATTGTTGGGTGTTCAAGCAGGCAGGCAAGTTAAGGGCCGAAAACAGAGAGAAGGGGCTGCACAACGACGACGAGGAGCCCAAGCCGCCGAACAACAATGGACAGAAGGGCTTTCCCCCACAAGTGCGGACGGTGAACATGATATACGCAACCCACATTCCCAAGCGGGAGCGGAAGCGTGCGCTACGGGACGTATACGCGATAGAGCCAGTCGCCCCAAAGTTCAACCCATGGTCCTCCTGCCCGATCACTTTTGATCGAAGGGACCATCCCACTAGCATCCGTCATGGCGGCTTCGCCGCATTGGTTCTCGACCCAATCATCGACGGATTTCATCTCACAAGAGTCCTCATGGACAGCGGCAGTAGCCTGAACCTGCTTTATCAGGATATAGTGCGGAAAATGGGCATAGATCCCTCAAGGATTAAGCCCACAAGAACGACCTTTAAAGGCGTTATACCAGGTGTAGAAGCCAACTGTACAGGCTCAGTAACACTTGACGTGGTCTTCGGATCCCCGGACAATTTCCGAAGCGAAGAGTTAATCTTCGATATAGTCCCGTTTCGCGGTGGCTATCACGCCCTGCTTGGACGAACCACATTTGCAAAGTTCAATGCGGTGCCGCACTACGCATATCTCAAGCTCAAGATGCCAGGCCCTCGAGGAGTAATTACGGTCAACGGAAACACCGAACGCTCCCCCCGTACGGAGGAGCATACGGCGGCTCTCGCAGCGGAGGTGCGAAGTAGCCTTCTCAGGCAATTCTCTAGTCCGGCCATTAAAAAACCAGACACTGCCAATCGCGCCCGGAGTAACCCATAGCAGGACCGCCTATCACACTCTGAGCAAGCATAGCAATGCGGCCCCAACCCCAGCTATCACGACATAGCGAAACCAGTACCTCGCGTACATAACTACGCCCTTGAAATACCATGGGCACAGGGGAAGGGGCACAATAACGGCACGCCCAGAATACGGCTTAAAACGTACTAGGGGCTGCCGGATTCTCTTTTTAATTTTTTCTTACCTTCAGGACTCCATACTTCGGACGACCTGTTCGGCAATTCGACTGCCGCACAAATGATGCAAGATCCAGGGAGGCAGACAAGCCATGCCGCACTATGGAACTCCCAGGTGGTCTCTGTTACGACCGGTATACCTATTTTAAATACAATTCCGCGGCCTGCCCCCGATCAGGACATACTGAATAGTCCAATATCTTTTGCTTACCGCACTATTTGTATCGTTCGGCTTTGATAAATAGCCTTTATATAAACAATGCATAGCTTTTGTCTATTTTCTGCATTACTCTCTTTTATATATGTTCATTAATGACATGTTGCACCCGTACACTGTGGTACGACAAGCACGCCAGGGGCTTCAGTACCCTTTAATATGGTGTGAGAAGTCCGTACATTTACACAAGTGCGGCACCCCGAACTTATAGCACTATATGCATCGGCTCCGAATCATGATTTGGGTCAATAGTTGGGTTTGCCCGGCTCCTATGTTTTGGTGCCTTACGTTCCGCTATATCGGCTAAGGTAGCACTAGGAGAACCACTGCAATTGTGCCCCGGTTAAGCTGGGTTAAGCACCTCAGTGGAGAAAGCTAAAACTGACTGTCATGATGAGGTGAGAGACCGGTCGCTGTTCGAGAGGTTTTTTCGAGTCCCTAAAGACTTATGCCGCTTCGAGCGAGGAGCCGGATTTGTCCGGCCAAGGCGTGGATAGCGCCCCGAACTCGGTCTTCCGAACTAGGGGCTTTGCCGAAATTTAAAATTATAAAGTTCTATGGCTAAGTGAGAGTGTTCAAGCATTATAGTCCGATTGCCTGGTTCGTTGTGCTGAGTGCCTCCCTTGAAGGACCCAACTATGGGAAAAAGAGCGCTCAGGTTTATCCTGAACACCCCAGCACTAGTGGCATGGGGGCAGAAGCCGACGACTGGCCATCTCTCAATTTTTTGATAAACGGCCGCACAAAAAATAATATTTTAAATTCAACAAGCATTGCTTAAGCGCCTATGAACAAGTTTTCAGCGCATAGGATAAAAACGAGCGAGTTTATTCAAAAATTACATCCTTGATACATTCATCCACCACAAGGCGGGCACCCGCAAGAACATCCTTGTAATAGTTCTCGGGCTTGCGATGCTCCTTCCCCGGCGGCGGCCCGTCCTTCACAAGCTTCTCACCGTCCAGCTTACCCCAGTGCACCTTTGCACGGGCAAGGGCCCGATGGGCACCTGCGATGCAGACGGAGCGCTTGATGACCTTGAGCCTTGGACAGGCCTCCACCAGCCGCCGCACCAGCCCGAAGTAGCTCCCAGGTAGGGCCTCTCCGGGCCATAGCGGAACTATGAAGCCCTTCATGGCCTGTTCGGCCGCCTTGTGGAGCTCGACCAGCTGTTTCAGCTGGTTGCTCAAGGGCACAGGGTGTCCGGCCTCAGCATACTGAGACCAGAACACCTTCTCCGTCGAGCTGCCCTCTTCAGCTCGGTAGAATGCGGCGGCGTCGGATACGCTGCGGGGAAGATCTGCGAATACCCTTGGAGAACTCTGGATTCGGGTAAGTAACAAGTAGTTTACTTTTATATTTCTGCTTTGCATAAAGAATTCTTTACCCGCTGCTATCTTCTTAATCTCCTCCAACTCTTGGAGGGCCTTTTGGGCTTTGGCCTTGGCAGACTTGGCAGTCTCAAGGGCCGCCGCGAGCTTGGACGCTTGGGTCTTTGACTCAAGCTCCAAACTCTCATGTTTTTTCATGAGAGCATGAAGCTCTTGCTGCACCTCGCCGACCTGAGCCCCAAGTTTCTCTCGCTCGGTGCGCTCCGCGACCGTTTTCTTTTCGGCCTCGGACAGCGCCTGCTTGAGGGTCGCCACCTCAGTCGTGGCCCCTATAATAAGCAGTGCAATCCTGTTATTTTTTGCAATCACGCCTCTCTATAGGCACTTTTTCTGTAAGGTATTTCCTACCTTCTTTTTCCTCGAGCTGCCGCTTGGCAAGGTCGAGCTCTTGCTCGGTCCGCTTGAGGTCCTGTTTCAGGACACCCACCTCCGCAGTCAGTGCGGCGGTGGATAGCAGCGAAGCCTGCAAACGCATATTGACTCTTTATTGTTAGACTCCTACGAAATTTACTAGATCCTCTATTCGGCTTTTCTTTCCGAACGCCAAACAGAGCATCAGGGGCTACTGTCTATGCGGTTATATTTTTACTTACCTCGAAGCCCGTTAGGAGGCTAGCGCAAGCTTCACTCAGTCCGCTCTTGGCGGACTGAACCTTCTGGATCACCATACTCATAATAGTATGGTGCTCCTCGTCGATGGAGGCGCCGTCAAGCACCTCGAGCAGATTGTCCGGCACCTCCGATTGGACGGAGGCCGCCGGCTCAGAAGGCTTGCTCCTCTTGGAAGGAGTTCGCCTACCGCGGTCCGGAACTGTTGAAGATTCCAGCGCGGTGTCCGACACAAAACCGGACTTGGAGCCCTGGGGGGTCTTGCCCCCTTTACTCCTAGGGTCCGGGAGGTCACCCTGCGGCTCCTCCAGGATCACCTCCTCCTGCCCCGGAGCTCGTTGCGATGCCACTTCGGCGTCATCCGCCGTGCGGGGGGAGACAGCGGGCGGAACTGAGTTCACGTCCGATGAATCCAGGGAGCCGCTCGACGACTCGTTGAGTTCGGCCCGGGGCGGGCTGCGTAATTATGTTCGACATTAGGGAACGTTGTCCAACAAAGGAACATCATGAGTTATTCTGATATCTGAACTTACGATTTCGCCGGACGCTTGGCCCTGTTTGGCCGCTCCTCTTTGCCCTCTTCGGCGTTGGGGGCGTAGTCCGGCGGAGGGGTCTTCCTTTTCCTAGACCCCTCGGCCTCCCCCGTTGGGGCGGCCTTCCTCTTCTCTCCTCCCCCCGCTAGGGGGGGAGAGGTTTCTTCTTCCTCCTCCTCGTCTTCACGGGGGGTGCGTCTCGGACTCGTCGTACGACGAGTCCGACACCACCATATGCCGGGAACTCTTTCGAGTCCCCATGGCCTTCTTCTTCTTGGCCTTCTTCTCCGGCACCACATAAGGTGCCAGAACCAGCAGCTTCGCTAGTAGAGCGGGGGCTGGGTCTTCGGGCAAGGGAGCTGGACAGTTAATCGATCCGGACTTCGCCCGCCAAGCCTGTCAAAGGTAAGGGAGATTAGATCCCGCATAGAGTCAAACTATGAAAAAACTTAACATCCTGTAAAAGGTGAAAATAGCTTACCTCGCTAGCATGACGCTGCGATCTGTATCCGCGGTCCTCGGAAGCGGATGTGGGAGCCTCGGTGCCTTTGGTTAGCACCTTCCAGACATCTTCATACGTCGTGTCGAAGAGCCTGTTAAGGGTTTGGTGCTGCGCCGGGTTGAACTCCCACAGATTAAAGCCCCGTTGTTGACACGGGAGGATCCGGCGGACGAGCATAACCTGGACTACATTGACGAGCTTGATCGGCTTGCTCACCAGGGACGGGATGCATGTCTGCAGTCCGGTCACCTCTTTTTCGTCGCCCCATGACAGGCCCGTCTCTTTCCAGGACATAAGCCGCGCGGGGGGTCCGGATCGGAACTCGGGGGTTGCGATCCATTTCGGATCGCGCGGCTCGGTGATGTAAAACCACCATGATTGCCACCCCTTCAGGGTCTCCACGAAGGAGCCCTCGAGCCATAGGACGTTGGCCATCTTGCCCGCCATGGCGCCTCCGCATTCCGCTTGGCTGCCGCGCACCACCTTGGGCTTGACGTTGAAGGTCTTGAGCCAGAGGCCGAAATGGGGGCGGATGCGGAGGAAGGCCTCGCACACGATGATGAACGCTGAGATGTTGAGGATGAAGTTCGGGGCCAGATCGTGGAAATCCAGGCCATAGTAAAACATGAGCCCCCGGACAAATGGGTGGAGTGGAAAACCCAGTCCGCGGAGGAAGTGGGGAAGGAATACTACCCTCTCATGGGGCCTTGGGGTGGGGAGAAGCTGCCCCTCCTCGGGAAGCCGGTGTGCGATGTCTTTGGACAAGTATCCGGCCTTCCTTAGCTTTTTGACATGGCCCTCCATGACGGAGGAGACCATCCACTTGACTCCCGCTTCGGACATTGCTGGAGAAGGTTGAGGTTGGAAGTGCGGGCTTGGGCGCTGGAGCTCGAGTGCGCAAGAGATGGATAGGCAAAAGAGGAAGAAGGCGTAGGTAAAAGGGTGGATCCTTATCCCCTTATATGGGCGGATGCGGTTGTGCGTCCCCACCAGCCTAGTAAAACTCGCTTGCCTCCCAAGCGCCGTGATAAATGGCGCGGTTGGGTTACCCACGTCCGTATTGATGAGAATCCCGTAAAGGGGGTACACGATCTCTGCTTTGACAGGACGTGCCAAGGAAACCGCCTCGCAAAACATGCTGAGGTGGAAAAGTAAAAATGATTCGAGTAAAGGACTTGGCCGTAGTGTGATGACGCACTGCGGAATACGTCGGCAGATTTGATTTGTGTCAATATTATTCTCTCTATGGCAATATGTGGAAACTTATTTTGCAGTGCCGGACACTACTCTTGGTGTTTACAATCTTCTACAAAGGACTTGGAGGAGGAACCCGCCTTGCAATGCCGAAGACAATTTGCGCGCCGGACTCGTCGTCATTGAAGCCTGGTTCAAGGGCTACTGAGGGAGTCCTGGATTAGGGGGTGTTCGGGTAGCCGGACTATACCTTCAGCCGGACTCCTGGACTATGAAGACACAATATTGAAGACTTTGTCACGTGTCCGGATGGGACTTTCCTTGGCGTGGAAGGCAAGCTTGGCGATGCGGATATTCAAGATCTCCTACCATTGTAACCGACTCTATGTAACCCTAACCCTATCCGGTGTCTATATAAACCGGAGGGTTGTAGTCCGTAGGCAATCAACTCCATACACAACAATCATACCATAGGCTAGCTTCTAGGGTTTAGCCTCCTTGATCTCGTGGTAGATCTACTCTTGTACTACCCATATCATCAATATTAATCAAGCAGGAGTAGGGTATTACCTCCATCGAGAGGGCCCGAACCTAGGTAAAAAACATCTTGTCCCTTGTCTCCTGTTACCATCCGGCCTTGACACACAGTTCGGGACCCACTACCGGAGATCCGCCAGTTTTGACACCGACACCTATATTTACAAGAAAGTGAGTGGGAGCTCTATAGCATTAATAATATTATATGTGGATGACATATTGTTGATTGGAAATGATGTAGAATTTTTGGATAGCATAAAAGGATACTTGAATAAGAGCTTTTCAATGAAAGACCTCGGTGAAGCTGCTTATATATTGGGCATCAAGATCTATAGAGATAGATCAAGATGCTTAATAGCACTACAAAAAAATACACTTCCATGATGATACGTGTTTGTCACAGTAGGTCACATTTTATGTCATGCATGTACATCCATGACAAATTTGTGACAGAATCAAGATAGTCATACATTTGATGTCATAGAAGTGTTCCATGACATTACCAAAATTATCATCATGGAAGTGTCCACTTCCATGACGATAAATCGTGCGTCACAGAAGTGCTTTCGTCAAGGGTGACCGACATGTGGCATCCACCGTAACGGAACGACATTAAGCTATCGGGTCCGGTTTTGGATCCAATAACCCGTTAACAGCCCCGACCAATGGGGATTTTCCACGTGTAAAATCATCGTTGGCTGGAGGAAACACGTGTCAGCTCACCGTTGGGACATATGTCATCCACTCATTGGACCAAAGCGCCTGTGATACGTCGACACGTGGCACGGCCCAACAGAGGCCTATTCCTGTGAAAAGGCCGGCCCGTTTGACTTGGTCAAAAGGTGGCGAGCCAACCCATGACAAGCCTGTTAACGACCTGTTCGCATATAGCCCAGTTACAGCCCGCTAACCCAGGGCCCGTTTACGGCCTATCCGAATTAGGCCCAGTAGCGTCATCTGGGCCGTCCAATATAATTCTAGCCCGTTTTAACTTCCGGCCCATGTATGGCCCATGACATCTTTCGGCCCATATGAGGCCCTTAGTAACCCTCAGCCCATTAATGGCACGTGGTGAAACTGGCCCGTAATGAACAGTGTATCAGTTTATACCCATTGACGGCCCATTATTTTGTTGGGCCGTTTCCAGCCCATGTTATCTTTCGGCCTTCTTAGGGCCCATTTATTCTTGGGCTCATTTCCAGCATTCGTTTACTTATGGCCCGTTACTGTCATCGTCTGCTTATGGGCCAAATTCAGCCCGTGGTTACAGTCGGCCCGTTTGTGGCCCGTTAATACGTTGGGCCGTTTTCATAGCGTCATCAAATAGAGCCAATTAATGACGTCCCGTTATGGTCGGCCCATGAACGGACAATTTCAACTCTAGCCCATTTATGGCCATAATGTGGTCTGTTATTGGCCCATGTTTGGCCAACCGATCATACGGCTCGGAGAAGGCCCATTGATGATACGACCCGTAGAAGGCCCATTGTGTCTAAGGCCCGTATAAGGCCCATTGTTTCTATGCCCCGTAGAAGGCCCATTGCTTCTACGACCCTTAGGAGGCCCATTGTCAGTGTCAAAACCAGCGGATCTCGGGTAGGGGGTCCCGAACTGTGCGTCTAAGGCGGATGGTAACAGGAGGCAGGGGACACGATGTTTTACCCACGTTCGGGCCCTCTTGATGGAGGTAAAACCCTACGTCCTGCTTGATTAATATTGATGATATGGTAGTACAAGAGTAGATCTACCACGAGATCATAGAGGCTAAACCCTAGAAGCTAGCCTATGGTATGATTGTATGTTATTGTGTCCTACAGACTAAAACCCTCTGGTTTATATAGACACCGGAGAGGGTTAAGGTTACACAAGGTCGGTTACAAAGGAGGAGATATCCATATCCGTACTGCCTAGCTTGCCTTCCACGCCAAGTAGAGTCCCATCCGGACACGACACGAAGTCTTCAATCTTGTATCTTCATAGTCCAATAGTCCGGCCAAAGGATGTAATCCGGCTGTCCGGAGACCCCTAATCCCGGACTCCCTTAGTAGCCCCTGAACCAGGCTTCAATGACGATCAGTCCGGCGCGCAGTGTTGTCTTCGACATTGCAAGGCGGGTTCCTCCTCCGAACATATCACAGAAGAGTTTGAATACCAGGATAGTGTCCGACCCTGCAAAATAAGTTCCACATACCACCGTAAAGAGAATAATATTTCCACAAATCTAATTTGCTGACTTGTTTTGGCAAAACGACATTATACCATGGCTCGGTGATTATTCGAACCGTTTCCTTTAACTGGCCCCGCACATAACGTGAGGCAGTTTTTTGACACGTCTTGTCAAAGCAGAGATCGTGTCCCCCTTATTACGGGATTTTCATCAATACGGGCGTGGGTAACCCAACCGCGCCATCGATTACGGCGCTTGGGGGATAAGCGAGTTTTACGAGGCTAGTGTGGACGTATAGTTTCGGCCGCCCTTATAAAGGGACAAGGTTTAACCTTTTTCTACCCACGCCTTCTTCCTCCTTGCTCATCCACTCTTGCGCACTCGAGCTCCAACGCCCAAGTCCACATCTTTCTCCTCAACCTTCTCCAAACATGTCCAGAGCGGGAGGCAAGTGGATGGCTTCCTCCGTTACGGAGGGACACATCAAAAGCTGCACGGAGCCGGATACCTAGCTGCGAATATCGCGCATCGGCTGCCCGCTGCGGGGCAGATCGTCCCTACCCCGGAACCTCATGAGAGGGTAGTTTTCCTCCACCTCTTCCTCCCCGGACTGGGGTTTCCCCTCCATCCATTCGTCTATGGTCTCATGTTCTACTACGAGATGGACTTCCATGATCTGGCCCCAAACTTCATCCTCAACATTTCAGCGTTCATCATCGTGTGTGAGGCTTCCCTCCGCATCCGGCCCCACTTCGGCCTGTGGTTAAAGACCTTCAATATCAAGCCGAAGGTGGTGGGCGGCCAATAAGCAGAATGCGGTGGAGCCATGGTGAGCAAGATGCCCAACGTTATATGGCTTGAAGGCTCCTTCGTAGAGACCATAAAGGGGTGGCAATCGGCGTGGTTCAACATCACTGAGCCGCGCGACACCAAATGGGTGGCTGCCCCCAAGTTTCGATCTGGATTCCCCACATGACTCACTTCCTGGAAAGAGAAGGGCTTGTCGTGGGGTTCATCGGTGGAGCTGGATGGACTCCAGAAATGTATCCTGAATATGGCAAGCAACAAGTTTAAGCTTGTCAACATAGTCCAGGTCATGCTCGTCCGCCGGATCCTCCCGTGCCAACAACGGGACATCAACTTGTGGGAGTTCGACCCGGCCCAGCACCAGACTCTGAGCGAGCTCTTCGACACGACGCACAAGGACGTCTGGAAGGTGTTGTTCAAGGGCGCAGAGGTCCCTCGCTCTCTCATCGAGGACCGCAGGCTAAGCGCGAAGCGCCGAGCGCATTCGGTGAGTTCTATACATCCGGTAGGATATTTTATTTCCCCTAGCTTAATCATGCGCGGGGTCTGATCTCCATGCCTTTGACAGGACTGGGTGGAGACGTTGGGGCAAATTAACTATCCGGCCCCTCTACCCGAAGACACTGCGGACGCTCTCCTTACGGAGATGCTGACTCCGGCCCCTTATAAGGTGCCGGAGAAGACCAAGAAGGCCAAGGGAACCCAAAAGAGTTCCCGACACCAGGCGTCATCGGACTTATCGTCCGATAACTCCGCGACGCACTCCTCCTCTGAAGACAAGGAGGAAGATGAAGATGCTCCCCCTCCAGTCCGGGGAGACAAGAAATGGAAGGCCGCCCTTACTGGGGGGGAAGGGTCCAAGAAGAGAAGGACTCTCATTCCGGATTACTCCACCACCGCCGCCGAGGGCGAAGACGAGTGGCTGCTCAGGGCCAAGCACCTGGCGAAGTCGTAAGTATTCGGATACCAGAGTAACTCATAGCATTCCTTTGTCGCACTGCTTCTCCTAAAGCGGAATTATGATTATGCAGACTGCCACGAGCCCGTATCGACGTATCGTCGGACGGCTCCCTGGGCTTGTTGGATATTGATAGCGATCCACTTCCGACCGCCACCTCCCTTTGCCCTACGGACAATGCCGAGGTATTGTCTCAAGAGGCACCGGGTCGAGGGGAGACAGTCCCGGAGGCGCCTCAAGGTGACCTTCCGGACTCCGGGAGCAAAGGGAGCAAGGCTCCTGAGGGCTCCGTGTTCGGCCCTCAGCCGAACACTGCACCAGAACCTCCAATGGTTCCGGGCTCCGGCAGGCGGCCTCCTTCCAAAAGGGGCAAGATGCCTGTGCCGGTGACCTCTGTCCAACCAGAGGCACCGGACAATCAGCTGGGAGCGCTTTGCAGCGCTTCCATCGATGAAGAGCACCACACTATTATGAGTGCGGTGGTCTAGAAGGTTCAGTCCGCCAAGAGCGGATTGACTGAAGCCTGTGCCAGCCTTCTAACAGGCTTTGAGGTAAGTGTTTGAAATATAGGAAAAATATTACCGCATGGACAGTAGCCCCTGATGCTCTGTTCGGTGTTCAAAAAGAAAAGCCGAATAGAGGATCAAACAATATCGCAGGAGTCTAACACAAGTATGTCTATATGCGTATGCAGGCTTCGCTGCTGGCCGCTGCCGCACAGACTGCGGAGGTTTCCGTATTGAAGCATGACCTCGAGGGGTCCAAGAAAGAGCTCGGCCTTGCCAAGAGGCAGCTCGAGGAGAACAAGGGTAAGTAATACCCTGTCTATAGATATGTATATATAAAATAAGACGCGATTGCAAAATGACAGGATCATCGTGAATTTGCTAGTGGCCACGACCGAGGTGGCGACCCTGAAGCAAGCGCTATCCAAGGCCGAAAACAAAGCGGCCAAGGAGCGCACCGAGTGGGAAAGGCATGAGGCATGAGTGGGCGAGGTGCAGCAAGAGCTCCAAGCTCTCGTGACAAAGCATGAGGCGTTAGAGCTTGACTTGAAGATGCGGAGAAGAAGATTGATGCGGTGAAGAAGATAGCGGCGGGTAAGGCATTCTATATGCAAAGCAGGCATGTGAAAGTAAATTACTTGTTACTTACCCGAATCCAAAGCTCTCCAGGAGCATTCGCAGATTTGCCCCGCAGTGTGTCGGATGCCGCAACGTTTTACCAGGCCGAGGAGGGAAGCTCATCGGAGAAGTTGTTCTGGGCCCAATATACTGGGACCGAACACCCGGTGCCTATGAGAGACTAGCTAAAGCAGCTGGTCGAGCTACACAAGGCGGCTGAATAGGCCATGAGGGGCTTTATAGTCTGGCTATGGCCCGGCGACGCCCTTCCGAACAGCTACTTCGGCCTAGTGAGGCGGCTTGTGGATGCCTGCCCATGGCTGGAAGTCGTCAAGCGGTCCGTCTGCATTGAAGGTGCACGCCGGGCTTTCGCCCGTGTGAAGGTGCAGTGGGCCAAGATAGACGCCGTGAAGCTGATCAAGGAAGGGCCGCCGGCGGGCAAGGAGCATCGCCACCCCGAGATGTACTATGATGGTGTCCTGAAGGGTGCCCGTCTCGTAGCGGACGAGTGTGCAAAAGATGTAATATTTGAATGAACTTTCTCGTGTAATCCTGTATTATGAAAACTTGTTCATATGCACTATGTAACGCTTGTTTGAATTTAAAATATTACCTTCTGTTCGGTTGTTTATCAAATCTGAGAGATGGCTAGTCGTCGGCTTCTGCCCCCATGCCACGAGTGCTGGGGTGTTTAGGGTAAACCTGAGCAATCTTGTTCCCATTTTTGGGTCCTTCGAGGGAGGTGCTCGGCACAAAAAACAAGGCAATCGGACTAATAATGCTTTATCACTCTCACTTAGCCATAGAATTCTATAATTTTAAATTTCGACGAAGCCCCTAGTATTTGGAAGGCCGAATTCGGGGCGCGATACACGCCTTAAGCCGGACAGGGACGACTCCTCGCTCTAAGCGACATAAGTCTTTAGGGACTCGAAAACCTCTCGAACAACGAGCAGTCTCTTGCCTTATCATGATAGTCAGATTTAGCTTTCTCTACTGAGGTGCTTAGCCCAGCTGAACTGGGGCACAATCATAGTAGTTCTCCCAGTGCTACCTTAGCCGATATAGCAGAACGTAAGGTACCAAAACATGGGAGCCGAGCAAACCCAACTATTGACCAAAGACATGATTCGGAGCTGATGCATATAATGCTATAAGTTCGGGGTGCCGCACTTGTGAAAGTGTTCGGACTTCTCACACCATATTGTGGGGTACTTAAGCCCCTGGTGTATTGGTCGTACCAAAGTGTACGGTTGCAAGGTGTCATTAATGAACACATATATATAAAAAAGGAAGAATGCAATAATAGTCTTAATGCTATGTATTGTTTATTCAAAAAGGTGCGTTAGAGCGGAATGATACATGCAGTGCAAGAAGAAAAAAGTAGGACCATATCCCCTCCAAGGGCAAGCTGAGGAATAATGTTAAGGCAAGTATTTCACTCGTTATCGTAATCCACCTGGGAGTTCTGTTTTGTGATGTAGCTTTCTGCCTCCTTGGTTGCTGCATCATGTGTTCGGCAATCGTGCTGCCGTACAGGGTTTCCAGAGATTAATGTCCTGAAAGAACAATGACAAAGCGGGAAGCCCCTAGTGCGGTTTAAGCCGCGTCTTGGGGTGTGCCGTAGTTGTGCCCCCCTCCCCACCTGTGCCCATGGTATTTTTAATGCGTAATTATGTACGCGTGGCACGAATTTCGCCATTTGGCTGGGGCCGGGGTGGGGGCCGCATTGTTATGCGAGCTCGGGATGTGCCAGGCAGTCCAGTTGCCGATTACTCCGGGCGCGCTTGAAGGTGTTCGGGTCCTTGAACGCCGAACTAGTGGATTGCCTTAAGAGGCTGCTTTGCGCTTCCGCTGCGAGGGCCGTAGTGTGCTCCTCCGTTCGGAGAGAGCGCTCTGTGTTTCCATTAACTGTAATGACCCCCTGAGGTCATGGCATCTTGAGCTTGAGATATGCATAATGCGGTACTGCATTGAATCTCGCAAATGCGGTTCGCCCGAGCAATCCATGATAACCACTGCGGAACGGGACTATATCGAAGATTAACTCTTCGCTTCAGAAGTTATCCAGGGATCCGAAGACCACTTCCAGTGTGACTGAGCCTGTGCAATGGGCCTCTACACCTGGTATGACGCCTTTAAAGGTCGTTTTTGTGGGTTTGATCCTTGAGGGGTCTATACCCATTTTGCGCACTGTGTCCTGGTAAAGAAGGTTCAGGCTGCTGCCGCCATCCATAAGGACTCGAGTGAGGTGAAATCCGTCAATAATTGGGTCTAAGACCAGTGCGACGAATCCACCATGACGGATACTAGTGGGGTGGTCCCTGCGATCGAAAGTGATCGGACAGGAGGACTATGGGTTGAACTTTGGGGCGACTGGCTCCAACGCATATACGTCCCTGAGTGCACGCTTCCGCTCCCTCTTGGGGATGTGGGTTGCATATATCATGTTCACCGTCCACACTTGTGGGGGGAACCTCTTTTGTCCTCTGGTATTCGGCTGCCGGGGCTCCTCCTCGTCATCGCTATGTGGCCCCTTATCTTTGTTTTCGGCAATTAACTTGTCGGCCTGCTTGAACACCCAACAATCCCTATTGGTGTGGTTGGCTGGCTTGTCGTGGGTGCCGTGTATTTGACACGAGCGATCGAGTATACGGTCTAAACTGGACGGCCCCGGAGTGCTTCTTTTAAATGGCTTTTTCCGCTGACCGGGTTTAGAGCCTTTGAATCTGGCATTGACTGCCATATCCTCGGTATTTTCGCTGTTAATGTGGCGCTTATGTTTGTTGCAACTTGACATGCCATTGCCATCCTTGGTATCTGAAGTACCACAGTTCTTTGATATGTTATTACTACGAGCCAGCCAGCTGTCTTCTCCCGCACAAAAGTGGGTCATGAGTGTCGTGAGGGCTGCCATAGATTTCGGATTTTCCTGACCAAGGTGCCGGGCTAGCCACTCGTCGCGGATGTTGTGTTTAAAAGCTGCTAGGGCCTCTGCATCCGGACAGTCGACGATTTGATTTTTGTTTGTTAGAAACCGTGTCCAGAATTGCCTGGCCGATTCCTCTGGCTGCTGAATTATATGGCTCAGGTCATCGGCGTTTGGTGGTCGCACATAGGTGCCCGGAAAGTTGCGAGGAATGCGGCTTCCAGATCTTCCCAACAACCAATGGACTCTGCTGGCAAGCTGTTGAGCCAGTGTCGAGCTGGTCCTTTAAGTTTGAGTGGGAGATATTTAATGGCGTGTAGATCATCACCGCGTGCCATGTGGATATACAGGAGGAAATCCTCGATCCATACCGCGGGATCTGTTGTGCCGTCGTATGATTCTATATTTACGGGTTTGAAACCCTATGGGATTTGATGATCCATTACTTCGTCTGTGAATCATAAGGGGTGTGCGGTGCCTTTGTACTGGGCTATATCGCGATGCAGCTCCAATGATTCTTGCCCGCCGTGTTCGGCCCGGCCGGATTTACTTTTGATGAATCCGGCGTGACGATTATCGTCTCGCGTAGTGGCGCGCCCTTGTGATCCGTAGATCGATCTTGCATGTTTTGCTTTGTCCTCCAATACGTCTCGCAGGTCTGGCATATTTCCCCATGCCTTTTTATTTGAATGGCGTCAGAGTGCAGGCTGAGCTTTTGGCTAGAATGCCTCTCTGTCGCGGCCACGGGGTGGCCGATCAGCCACATCATACACTTCTTCCTCCAGTCGGGGTAGCAACCTGCATTTTGGGTAACTCTTGGAGGGGCGTTCGAGTTTAAATTCCTCGGTCGCCAGGACTTCAGTCCATCTGTCAGCTAGCAGATCTTGATCAGCTTGAAGCTGCTGCTGCTTTTTCTGCCGACGCTTGAAGCGCTCTTATTCGACGGGATCCTCTGGCACGACGAATTCGTCATCGTCGAGGCTTGCCTCATCTTCGGAGGGAGGTATGTAATTATTATCCTCTTCCTCTCTATCTGCCACTCTCTCATGAGGGTTGGCTTCTCCATCCTCCTGTGTTGGATCTTGCTGGAGGCGGTTGTCTTCGGCACTGTCCGGGGTGTTGTTATCTCCTGTGCCGGAATCACCGTTTTTGCTTTGGCGGGACTTAGAGCGGCGCCGCTGACGTCGGTGCTTAGGTTGCTTCCTGGAGGGGTCATCCTCCGCTGTCTCGTCGCCATTGCCTTCTTTGGGTGTGTCCACCATGTATATATCGTATGATGAGGTGGCTGTCCAGTGCCCTGTGGGCAGTGGTTCCTCTTCGTCTCCCGCATCGTCGTCCATACCGTCGATGTCTTTGGAGTCTAAGTCGAGCATGTCGGTTAAGTCGTCGATAGTGGCTACTAAGTGGGTGGTGGGTGGGCAGTGAATTTCTTCGTCATCCGCATCCCAATCCTGCCGGACATAGTTCGGCCAGGATCCTCCTGACAAGGAGAGAGACCTTAATGAGTTCAGTATGTCGCCAAAGGGCGAGTGTTGAAAAAGATCCGTAGAGGTGAACTCCATGATCGGCGCCCAATCGGATTCGCTAGGAACGGGCACAGGCGGTTCAGAGTCCGCGGCCGTAGAAGGATCCGACAGTTTGACAACATGGCTCTCGTCAAGGGTAAGGTCAATATCCGGCTCGATCGCCGCTGAGGATACAGCCTTCGTTACGGGGTCTATCCACCCGTCTATGGATGGCGCAACTGGCTCCGAATTGAGGCTCGGAGCGGCTGCCGGTGCGATCTCCTGAATGTGGTCCGAAGGTAGAGCTAAATCGTACTCATCGTCACCGCGTGGCGCACAAGGCAGGGGCTCGAATCCGTCGAAGATCAAGTCTCCGCGGATATCGGTCGTGTAATTTAAGTTTCCAAATCTGACCTGATGGCCAGGGGCGTAGCTTTCGATCTGCTCCAGATGGCCAAGCGAGTTGGCCCGTAGTGTGAAGCCGCCGAACACAAAGATCTGTCCGGGGAGAAAAGTCTCACCCTGGACTGCATCGCTATCGATGGTAGAAGGAGCCATCAAGCCTAATGGCGACGACATAGAGGAACTCTCAATGAAAGCACCAATGTCGGTGTCAAAACCGGCGGATCTCGGGTAGGGGGTCCCAAACTGTGCGTCTAAGGCGGATGGTAACAGGAGGCAGGGGACACGATGTTTTACCCAGGTTCGGGCCCTCTTGATGGAGGTAAAACCCTACGTCCTGCTTGATTAATATTGATGATATGGATAGTACAAGAGTAGATCTACCACGAGATCAGAGAAGCTAAACCCTGGAAGCTAGCCTATGGTATGATTGTATGTTATTGTGTCCTACGGACTAAAACCCTCCGGTTTATATAGACACCGGAGAGGGTTAGGGTTACACAAGGTCGGTTACAAAGGATGAGATATCCATATCCATACTGCCTAGCTTGCCTTCCACGCCAAGTAGAGTCCCATCCGGACACGAGACGAAGTCTTCAATCTTGTATCTTCATAGTCCAACAGTCCGGCCAAAGGATGTAATCCAGTTGTCCGGAGACCCCTAATCCCGGACTCCCTCACCCGTGTTAACTACAATAAATATGTAGCCCATGGTTAATGTGGCCTAGTTTTAAAAAACAGGTTATTGCAGCCACTAGCAAACTGCGGAAAAAGAACAACACTGACTACAAGAAAACAAATAAACAAGACAATAAGGAAATAAATAAGCAAGCAACTTACGCTAGGCTATCACGGCTATTACACATATTACATCCACTGGGCATCAAAGTTCGCCACCAGTGCAAATATAGGGAACAAAGCAGCATATAAACACCGCAGCAAAACAAGTCCAAAAATGAAACCACTTCAGAAGAGCTCAAGAAACAATATCCTGGGTACCCATAATGCTGGCAAGATGCTTAGCAAGCTTATTAACTTTCTCTTGTTTGGCGCTTAAATCCTCCAGCACTTGTTGTTGCACCAGAAAGTATGCATCTGAATTCTGCAGGGACTTCCTCAGTCCTTCGGCTTCCTGTCGCATAACATCTGATCGACGTCTTTCAACTTGAAGTTGAGACTCAAGAAGCCGAACTCATTCAGGCAGCGAGTTCGTAGAGCTGGTGCCAGCAATAGTAGCCAGTAACTTGAACACTACATCAAGACAGGACTTTGGGGTTGTCTCAGTGTTTTCAATATATTTTTTATCAACTTTCTTGGAGACCAACAGGGATGTCTCACTATATTGAACCTTATCTGCATTACTTCCTTTACCATTGCATAACGGGGTTGCTCTTCTCCAATATTTTATCCGCGTTCTAAAAGAGAAACAAACAAACACATCACAGGTTTACAATGTAGTATATGAAACTCATTTTGGTAAACCAGTTCAGTATTAAGGTGGACAGGATAATAGCATGTAACAAACATATATCTATGTAGTATGGTCACTGTATGGTCTATAACATTCTAGTTTATGTTGTCAAATCAAGATAGATACAGTTCGACTCATATCTATTTAAGACAAAGAAGCATAGACAGAATATAAGTGTGGGAAACTACACAACAATAACAACACTTGTAATGTGCATGGCATGAGAACATAACTGTTTATTCAATTGAAACTAAAATCAACATAGAGCAAGTTACAACAGCAAACACGTTAAAGAAACAGGTTTAAACATACCTGTTGCGCCATTGGAGTTTCAATTGCATCCTTCAAATTTGAAATTAGTTGGTATGAGTAAATACAGTCATGCAAGAGCAAAGTAGTAAGAACCATAGCTACGGAACCTGACCTGAGAACAATACTTCTTCTACTTTAAGCGTTGACTTAGGGTTTGGAGTGGTGGTCCTCATGCTTTGGGCACAGCAGTTGCCTCACTAACTGTTCGTATTTGGGTGCTCTGTGGTGGAGATGGTGTTGTGTCAACGGGAACTGGGTTACTATCTGCTGGGGTTGGGGTTAAAAGGGGTGTAGCTGGTTCTCTGTCCAACTGGCTAGGGGTACAATCTGCGTGAGTCTGGGTTATGTGTGGTGGGGCTGGTTCTTGGGCAAGTACAACCGTGGTTCTATCTCCATCGACAAGTAGCACGAACTTTTCTGAAGACCGTGTTTTTACTCCCACAGATACTGCCATCACCCCCTCCAATTGAAATGGCTGATAAACAAGAAAAGTAATTGAATGTGCAGACATTGTAAGATAGACAGGTGCAATGGATAGTAAGGAAGAAAACAAGGCATGAAATAATTCACATTTATGTGGTCTAACCAAACAGAATAGCAGGACATAATTTCACATATATGATAGCTAATTAAACAGGATAGCATGACACAATTTCACATGTATGATGGCTAACTAAACAGGATAGAATGACATACTTGAAAATATGATGACTATGTAAACATGATGACATGATATAACTATACGATGTGTCTATTAAAGTGGTTGGTATGCCATAAATCACAAACATGCCATCGATGGCAACATGATGACATGATATAATTCACGGATAGAATGACATAATTCAAAATATGATGACTATGTAAACATGATGAGGTGGTATAACTATATTATGTCTTTAGAAAATGGGTTGGCATGCCATAATTCAGATACATGCTGTCTATGTAAACATCATGGCATGATATAATTCAAATATATGATTTATATACTAGGGAAGTGAGCAGAGGGCAATCGCATATATGATGTGTCAACTAAGGAGATGGCATTCAATATCGTGTATATGATGTAAAAACTAAGCATTGCAATACAACATATGCATGATATGAGTAATATAACCCTGGCAAGTTTGAGCATACACCTCAGGGGGATAATAGGACTGGTCATCTGCCTCTGAATCCTCCTCTGAAGAGCTATCTATAACCAGAAATATACACTACAAAGAAAATACACTTCCGTGATGATACGTGTTTGTCACAGTAGGTCACATTTTTTGGCATGCATGTACATCCATGACAAATTTATGACAGAATGAAGATAGTCATACCTGTGCTGTCGTAGAAGTGTTCCATGACATTACCAAAATTATCATCACGGAAGTGTCCACTTCCATGACGATAAATCGCGCGTCACATAAGTGCTTTCGTCAAGGGTGACCGACACGTGGCATCCACCATAACGGAACGTCGTTAAGCTATCGGGTCGGGTTTTGGATCCGATAAACCGTTAACAGCCCCGACCCATGGGAAATTTCCACGTGTAAAATTCTTATTGGCCGGATGAAACACGTGTCAGCTCGTCAGTGGGTCAGATAGGCACCTATGATACATCGACACGTGGCACGACCCAACAGAGGCCCATTCCTGTGAAAAGGCCGGCCCATTTGACTTGGTCAAAAGGTGGCGGGCGGCCCATGGAAAGCCTGTTAATGGCCTGTTCACATATAGCCCATTTACAGCCCGCTAACCCAAGGCCCGTTACGCCCTATCCGAATTAGGCCCAGTAGCGTCATCTGGTCCATCCAATATGATTCCAGCCCATTTTCACTTATGGCCCATGTATGGCCCATGACGTCTTTCAGCCCATATGAGGCCCTATGTAACTCTTGGCCTATTAACGGCCCGTGGTGAAACTGGCCCGTAATGAACAGTGTATCACTTTACACCCATTAACGGCCCGTGGTGAAACTGGCCCGTAATGAACAGTGTATCACTTTATACCCATTAACGACCCGTTATTCCATTGGGCCGTTTCCAGCCCATGTTATCTTTCGGCCTTCTCAGAGCCCATTTATTCTTGGGCTCAATTCCAGCATTCGTTTACTTACGGCCCGTTACTGTCATTTTCTGCTTGTGGGCCAAATTCAACCCGTGGTTACTGTCGGCCCGTTTGTGGTCCGTTAATACGTTGGGACGTTTTCAGAGCGTCATCAAATACGGCCTATTAACGATGGTCCGTACGGTCGGCCCATGAACGGACGATTCCAACTCTAGCCCGTTTACGGCCATAATGCGGCATGTTATTGGCCCATGTTTGGCCAGTCAATCATACGGCCCGTATAAGGCCCATTGATGATACGGCCCGTAGAAGGCCCATTGTTTCTACGGCCCGTAGAAGGCCCACAGTTTCTATGGCCCGTAGGAGGCCCAGTGTCACTACAGTAAATATTAGCCCATGGTTATTGTGGCCTATTTTTAAAAAATAGGTTATTGCAGCCACTAGTTAACCGCGGAAAAAGAACTGCAATGACTACAAGCAAACAAATAAACAAGACAACATGGAAATAAATAAGCAAGCAACTAACGCTAGCCTATCACGGCTATTACACATATTACATCCACTGGGCATCAAAGTTTGCCACCAGTGCAAATATAGGGAACAAAGCAGCATATCATATACATTGTCCGTGAAAATTGGCCACCAGCGCAAATAAACGCGGCAGCAAAACAAGAGCATAACTGAAACAACTTCAGAAGAGCTCAAGAAACGTTATCCTGTGTATCCACCATGCTGGCAATAAGCTTAGCAAGCTGATTAGCTTTGTCCTGTTTGGCGCTAAAATCCTCCAACACTTGCTGTTGCACCAGAAAGTATGCATCTGAATGCTCCAGGGACTTCCGTGGTCCTTCCGCTTCTTGTCACAACATAGTTGATCGATGTCTTTCAGCTTGTAGTTGAGACTCAAGAAACCGAACTGATTCAGACAGTGAGTTTGAATAGCTTGTGCAAGCGGTAGTGTCCAGTAACTCCAACACTAAACCAAGACAGGATGTGTCACTATCCTGAACCTTATCTGCATTACTTCCTTTACCGTTGCTTAATAAGGCACTCTTCCCCAATATTCTGTCAGCATTCTAAAAGAAGAAACAAGCAGACACATAACAAGTTTAGCATGTACTAGTATATGAAACTCATTTCGGTGAACCAGTTCATTAGTAAGGTGGACAGGATTAAACTACCAAGTCTTCTATTGCCAAGCACTAGTACATAATAAAAGCATCAAACAAACATATATCTATGTCCTATAGTAGCAATGGAATCTTAAATTAGAACAGTTGTTCTTCAGGTTTAGGCACTTGTTCTACATGAACAGAGTACAGTAAGACGCAAGAATATAATACTTAAAAATAGAAAATGAGCTCATAGACCTTACCACATTCTTGGTTCGGGACCAGTACAGAACAAGGCATTCCCAGTCATCGTCCAGTAAATGTGTCTCAGGAGAACGTAAGGGAATTTGATGAGTTTCTTTGCCGGTGAAGTACGTTTTCTTCAGGTAATTCCGATACTGCCACCAAGCATTCTTGAAGATAGCAGAGGTATTAGCACAGGTTACCTCATCCTGAGTTTCCAAATCGGTCCTTCTCTATAGAGAAAAATGGGAAAATTTGTTGTATTATAACCATCATGGAGGTAGGATGTATGGGACGAAGCAAAGTAATTGCCATGAATAACATTACTTACACATAACTCCTGGACAAACACCTGCAACTGGCATTTTCCTTCATCTTCAGTATAATATTTCCAAGATGGGAAGATATGCACATACGATTTAACAACATCAAATGCAATAGATGCTAAACTACGACTAGCTGGTTGTGCTTCCTCCACAGGAATAGGTGTACTAACTGGTGGAGTTGGGGTTCGCCGTGATAGTACTGGCCCTTTGGCACTGGAGCTTCCTTACTAACTGCTCTTGTTTGGGAGCTCTGTGGTGGAGATGGTGTTGTGTCAATAGGAACTGGGTTACTATCGGCTGGGGTTGGGGTTAGATTGGGTGAAGCTGGTTCTCTGTCCATCGTAGTAGGGGTACAATCTGCGAGATTTTGGCTTATGTGTGGTAGGGCTGGTTCTTGTGCAGGTACAACCGGGGTGCTATCTCCACCAAGAGGTAGCACTGTTTTATTTGAAGACCGTGTTTTTAGTCCGCTAGATACTGGCATCACCCGCTCCAATTCAAATGGCTGATAAACAGGAAATATAGTTGAATGTACAGACATTGTATGAGAGACAGATGCAATAGATAGTGTGGAAAAAAGAGGGCATGAAATAGTGGACATGTATATTGTTTAACTAAAACGGATAGCATGACATAATTTCACCTATATGATGTCTATGTAAACTGGATAGCATAGCATAACATATTTCAAAGATATGATGAATAACTAAACAGGATCGCATGACATAATTCACCTACATGTTATCTAAGTAATCAAGATCGCATCATTTAATTCACATATGTGATTTATATGCTAAACAGAGGGCATTCGATATGATGTCTGGAATAAGAACATGGTGTTGAATACTGTGTATATGATGTCTAAACTATGCAATGCAAGACACCATATGCATGATATGAGCAGTATAACCGTGCCAAGTTAGAGCATACACCTCAGTGGGGGAATAGGACTGGTCATCTATCTCTGAATCCATCTCTGAGCAGCTATCGGGACCCAACAAGAGATCTGCTTCGACAGGTAGCACTGTCTGCTCTGAAGGCCTTGTTTTCACTCCAGATTTTTCCATCTCCCACCCAAATGGCTGATTCACAGGAAGAGTAGTTTAATGTACAAACATTATCGACAAATGGAAATGTAATGAAGAAAAGGATGGGCAAGATATCATTCAAATATATGATGCCTGGTTAAACAGGATGGCATAGCACATTTCACATATATTATGGCCGGCTAAAAGACATGAGACTGCATAATTCCCATATATGATATAGAAACTAAACAGGTGGCATTACAGAACATGTCTAAACTAAGCAGATGACATATATGATGTCAAAAGTAGGCACTGCAAGGCAACATATGCATGATATGACTAACATCATCATGCCAAGGTAGAGCAAACACCTTGGGGGGTAAATAGGAGTGGTCAGTGGCGTCCGAATCCGCCTCAGAACAGATATCTTCCTCTGGATTACAATCTGGAGAGGGGTGGGGAGGGTTTGCCATTGAACCCACCATGGAGCGATGTCTGCATGACATTGTATTGCCGCACAAAACTCTTCTCTTTTTCTCTACATGTTCAGCATGACTGTGTACAATATCTGACATGCATACGAAAAATATGTGGTGAGATTATGTAAGGAGAGCATGCAGAAATTTAGAGTGATGGTAACAACCAGTGGATCAATGTTTTTCCATTGAACCAAAATAGCCCTAATGGATCGACGTGAATGTATAGTAATAAGTGATGCAACAAGTGTACAACCTCTTTGCCGTAGCCGTGTCGACCTCAGCATCATTGGGTTGGTCATTGAAGTAGTTGAGGTAGAGGTGGTTGTCGGAGGTGTGGAGAAAGATCTAAGGAATCTGTAGACGGCGTCCAGGGAACTGCTCTGTTGTGATGGATCGTTCTGTCGTTGGAGCAGCTCCGGTGAGCCGTAAGACGTCAAGGCTGAAGCAGCACAAGACAGACATCGTCAATCTCAAGTGGGATTCTAATAGCATCTCCAATAGATGATGTAAAATGGATGTAAAATTAACATCACCAAAAACCACCTGACTACAACAGATGAGGTAAAAACTGTTGACTCTGAACTTAACTGTCGAAACTGAAATTTACTGTGGAATCTGAATGCTACTGTCGAAACTGAACGCAATTGTAGCAGAGAGGCACTTGACATGTAGTTTAGGGAGGGCCTGCAGTTCATCTTCAACCTGCACCCCCCTGAGCCGCCAGCCACCACCGGCCGAACTGCCGGCCCCAGCGCCGCCTCGCCGCCCCGAAACAACTCGCCATCGCCGCCCCAGCCAGCCCTCTAGGCCCCCCGCCCCCCCACCCTGAACACTAAGATAGATAGTGGGGTACCTCTCCGGCGAGCCCCCGTCCCCGTTGCGGGTGGTTCTTCCTTAACTCCGGCGAGCCCCCCCCCCCAACCCCAGAAAATAGACTGACCCAAAAGTCGACTCAGTCGACTGAAGTGTGGCTTAATCGGAGCAGAGCAGCAGCACGAGCGAGGGGGAGAGCAGCAGCAGCAGCTGGGCAAGCGAGCGATCGAACGAGAGCCGGAGCAGCAGTAGCAGATCCGGCTGGTATGGACGCCGCCGCCGAAGGGGCCTCGCACTGGGGGAGAGCCGCCGTGGAGATGTCGCCCGCGGCGCCGGCTTCAAGGTAGCCGCTCCATGGGGGTGCGGGATGGAGCACCATCGGCGCCAGGAGGTCGAGTTAAGGAGAAGGTGTGATGCGATGAGTGTACAACCTCTTTGGTGGCGCCGAGT
Organism: Triticum urartu; assembly: GCF_003073215.2. Lineage (NCBI taxonomy): Eukaryota > Viridiplantae > Streptophyta > Magnoliopsida > Poales > Poaceae > Triticum > Triticum urartu. The sequence goes on along the minus strand of NC_053028.1, from coordinate 501,082,691 downwards.
AGGCCTCGGCTTTGTCCGAGGAGTCGGTGAGGATGTTGCGGTTCCGGTGGAGCAGGTTAAGGCGGCATTGTGGGGATGGAGCAGCCGCGATAGGCGAGGCGATCGTCGGAGCAGCTCCTTGGAGGTGGAGGACGGGGCGGCTGAACCGGCGGGACGGCGAGATGGACAACGGATCCTCATCCGGGGAGGTGGACGAGGGACGTCAAGCTGTTGCGGTGGACGAAGTCGTCGGGGAAGAGGCTCCAGCTGGGCAGCGGTGACGTGGCAGATGGAGGAGGGTGGGGTTTCGTGGCTGGAGCGGAGAGGTTATGGTGGCCTGGGATTTCGAATGGCGAAAAGGGGGCGATGGGAGGGGGTGAAGCATGACTTAGGAACGCACTTGTCCAAAATGTAGGTTGTGTTACAAAAGTACCCCCCACCGATTTGAACTAGCGTCCCTTTCGGCTCATGGTTAGAAGGGGGATTTCGCGTGTCAGGATTTGGCAGCTGGAGGGAGTTTTCGCGCGTGTTGTAATTTCGGGATAGCAAGGCGCGGGTTGTGAAGGCGCCAGTTTTAGGAGCACGATATCTGAATTTTCGGGATATAACAAGATGCGGGTTGAATTTTAGGGACAAGCCTAACGTGTACTAATATTGTACTTGTACGTACCAAATCAATTCGCACTTCCCTCAACCAAAAAGAAAACGAAAAAAATAAAACTATTCACACCACACAAAGAGAGAGTCTTGCCCCATTTTACTATAGAAATACTATTCAAAGCTACTCCCTCCTTCCATCTATATAGGGCCTAATGCATTTTTCGATGCTAACTTTTACCAAATATTAGAGCAATGATATATGACAAGCAACTTACACAAAGCACACCGTTAAATTCGTCTGTGAAAGGTTCTTTCAATGATATAATTTTCATGTTGTGCATGTCATGTACTATTAATCTTGTCAATAGTCAAAGGCGGTCTTAAAAATTTCATTACGCCCTATATAGATGGAAGGAGGGAGTATGAATCCATGTTATGTCCGATTAATTTTTTTCGCTTGCTGTATAATGCAAGTAACCTACTCATACCAACATTTTAGTGCATTCCAAATGTCTATACTACCGCTGCAATTCGAACTAAATTTGAATTCGTTTCTCTATTTCAATAAGAATCTACAATCATGATTGTTGCCAACTTCAACCATCATAGTTTCCTTGCTATCCATGAGATATAAATCAGACGGCCTATAATGCAGGATGGCAGGCACACCATCATCAACAACTCCGTTTTTTTATGAGTGGAGATAAAATATATTAAATGTAGTATACCATGTTGATAACCACACCATGTGTATCACCGTTATATATATTCACACATCCGTCGGTTTGAAACACTATGATAAATTCTTCAAATATCCGAATTCGCTTTTTATAATGAAGTATATATGATCTATATTCATCTTTTACACTCACACAACCCTCTTATCTTTGTAGCTAGCGCTAACTTTCTCTTATGCATGCACACGCCTGCATCCCTCTCACCCTCCCTCAGCATTCTCTAGCTCCATCGCGAAAATTCGTCTTTTCACTTTAGGTCGTTCACCCACGGTGTGTGTAGGCCCCCCAACTCCTTCTTTACGGCACACATCGATCGATATGCCTCTCTAGCCAGGTGTGCCTAGCACAAACACAAGCTTCCCATCTTCTCTTGTCACCGTCCATGCCTCACTCCCACCACTATTTTCATCGTTCTCATACTCGCACACTCCTCCCCCTCGATATAGTATGCCTCTCGTACCACCTCCTACATGCATCCCTCTCTCTCTATCCTTCTCCTCGTGCCTCATTTGCTTATAACACACACATGCATGTATACCGATCGATCTCCCAACATATACCTAGATCGACTTTAACTACCCCCATCGATCGACGTACCTCACAAGTTATGTCTCTCCTTTCTCTTACAAAGGGCGATTGATCTTCCTATGTAGTTACGTCAGCTTACCACAGCCACATCGTCCCCCCTCATCATTCGTGCATGCCTCCTGACCCGTCTCTCACACGCACGTGCACAGACAACAAGCAGCCATCTCCTCTCTTATTGATATTGCGGGCGTGCCCTCCGCTTGTCTAGCAAGCCTATCCCACCATTTGTTAGAAGCAACTCCACTACCACCCCCTCCAACACTCTAGCTCTGTCTCTCTCCCAACCTTATTCATCTCCTGCACATATGCATGGATGCCGATCGATCTCCCTTAATACATGAGGCAGATCGATCTCCTTAATACATGAGGTAGGCCTCTCTCCTCCTCCACACATATACCAGCCATTGTACCTCTATAGTTAATTGGGCCTCCCTCTTCCCCCACCACACACCGATAGTCGAGCGCTGCAGGTAGGTATCCATGCCACAGAGACAAACTGCACATGTCCCATCTCACGTTCCAGTAGGCCAACCACTCTATATCTTTGACGTGGGCACACACAAATTCGATGGCACTCTTTATCGATCGCGCACGCGCGCACACACACACATCATCCCTCTCTTCGATTCTATGGACACCTCAAGCCGATGATACCTCCGCTCTCTTCTCGTGGATCGCCCCCTCTATATATATGTTATATCCAGGACTCTATTTCACACACATTGCATATGTTAAATTTTTTGATTGACCCCCCCCCCCACACACAAAAAAAACTCTCAAGAACCCACACACTATATCTCTCTAGGTTTGTATCTCTCTCACACAACCCCATGTAGGTGGTGTACGTATACAAGAAGAGAATAGGTGCACCGTGCATGTACTCACGCTTCGTGCCCAGCCACACCCGCGCGGGTACACGGTGAAGCTCATTTCTTTACGAAATGGCAGCCCACGTGCTAATTTGAACGCCTGTAGCGGTTGTTTACCTAGGGAGGTCATGTACCACGCGTGCACAAAACAAAGTTCGACTTGACGCGTGTCGCGTTATTTTTAAATAAACTTATAGCGCTCAATGGCACGTACATAGAATATAAAACAATTTTTATGGAGGAAAAGGTAGTCCGCTCTTTAGAGTATCTCACACAAGGCTCCGGTGGCCTCTCTCTGTCTCACCGTTGGTCACTAATCCGGCTGCATCACGTCCTCCGGGGGAAAGGGAGTTCGGTGGCCTCTCTCTCTCTCTCTCTCTCACCGTTGGTCACTGATTCGGCCGCCTCTCGTCCGCCGGGGGAAAGGGAGTGCGGTGGCCTCTCTCTCTCTCTCACCGTTGGTCACTGATCTGGCCGCATCCCGTCCACCGGGGGAAAGGGAGGAAGTGCATCGTTTCTCTGTTCGACGGCGCCGAGGCAGCACGTCTCGATCTGCGGTACACGCCGTTCTCTTTGACCAAGCTCCGGCACGGCAGGGCCTACGCCACCTGCTCACAGATTCCGCTCGCCGCCGCTCACCTAGTTACATCCCGATGACCTCCAAGTATCCCCTCCGGCCTTGCTCCACTACCCGTTTTCCCACGTCGCTGCATGTGGATCTTCCATAGTTCTTTGCCCAAAACGTAGCTCGTCTGGCGTACTTTCCATATTGCATTCTCGTCCTCACACCGTTTTAGACAAACACAACCGTGTTGTTATCTACCCTTAGGACAAGGAATATGCTTCTTTTTTGTCGTCGCATGTGTCATCAACTGTTATTGGCCAGTAATTGTTTCCTTTCTACCTCTTTTTTTTGTAAACAGGGCTATCCATTTCACGTCGTTGCTATTGCGACCTTTTGGTGAACTACACAAATCACTTTTTTCTTAAGAGTGTTTTGTGCAGTTGTACTAAAATGTCACACGGGCAACGTCTCTACATTTCAGTGCGACTGCACAAAGGGAGATTGGTTTTGCTCTATCCTCCTCATCCAACTACGAGCCTAATCTTCTCCAACTAGTTAGTCTTAAGAGAGACTGCAAAGGTGACCAACTTCTATTGTGTGTTTATTGTTTCATCAGCAGTCCTCTATTATCGTAATCACACTTGATATCTTTGGAACAGGGACGCTCAGCTCTATTTTAGTGGAACTGCACAAAATGATCAGAATGTTGCATGCTCCAGACAGCTACTTTTTTCCCAACATGCCTTGTTGATTTAGACAGAGCTAGGGGGACGTTGCTGCCAATGAAAGCATGGATCAATTTTAATTTAACACTTTCTCACAACTTTGTCTTCAGTTGTGATGTAATTATGAGCTCTGATCTTCTAATAATTGACATGCATTAGCAAGGAAGTTAGTTTTTTATTGTTTCCGAAAGAGCATCGATGGCAAGACATGCGAAACAAAAGTTGAAAGCTCACACCATTGTACAATTTCATGTCACTAGAAAATTATTTGTATAGTACGTCAATTATGTAAACAAATGATGGAAGCTTAATAGGTTTGCCAGAAGCCTCTTCATCATCCGGGTCCATGTGCCATGCAAAAAATTATACTCCTTCATTCCTAAATATTTATCTTTTTACAAATTTCAAACGGGCATATTTTAGAGTGTAGATTCACTCATTTTGCTTCGTATGTGTACTCCCTCCGTTCCTCAATATTCTATTCGTCTTAACAGAGATTTCAACAAGTGACTACATACGGAGCAAAATGAGTGAATCTACACTCTAAAATATGTCTATATACATCCGTATGTGCCAGTCCATTTGAAATCTCTAAAAAGACAAATATTTGAGTAGTCACTCGTTGAAATCACTAGAGAGACAAATACTCCGGAGTATATATAAGAACCGAGGGGGTACTACACAACTGCATGGGAGACTCAGCCCGGTCATTGCGCCGCATTAATAGTGAGTAATTGATACGTCCATTTTGCATCATGCTTTTATATCGATATTTATTGCATTATGGACTGTTATTTCACTTTATGTCACGATACTTATGGCTATTCTCTCTTATTTTACAAGGTTTACATAAGGAGGGAGAATGCCGGCAGCTGGAATTCTGGTCTGGAAAAGGACCAAATATTAGAGACCTATTCTGCACAACTCCAAAAGTCCTGAAACTCCATGGAACGTCTTAAAAGAAATAAAGAAAAATCCATGCCAAAGATGAAGGCCAAGGGGCCCACACCCTACTCACGGGGGTGGGGGCGCGCCCCCCTAGGGCGCGTCCCCTACCTCGTGGGCCCCCTGGTGGCTCTCCAACGCCCATCTTCTCCTATATGAGGTCTTTCGATGAGAAAAAAAATAAGAATGAACTTTTCCGGACGAGACTCTGCCGCCATGAGGCGGAACCTTGGCGGATCCAATCTAGAGCTCCGGCAGAGCTATTCTGCTGGGGAAACTTCCCTCCCGAAGGGGAAATCATCACCATCGTCATCACCAACGCTCCTCTCATCGGGAGAGGGCAATCTCCATCAACATCTTCACCAGCACCATCTCATCTCCAAACCATAGTTCAACTCTTGTATCCAATTCTTGTCTCAAAGTCCGGGATTGGTGCTAGTAGGTTGCTAGTATTGTTGATTACTCCTTGTAGTTGATGCTAGATGGTTTATTTGGTGGAAGATCGTATGGTCAGATCCTATATGCATATTATTACCCCTCTGATTATGAACATGAATATGCTTTATGAGTAATTACGTTCGTTCCTGAGGACAAGGGAGAAGTCTTGCTATGAGTAGTCATGTGAATTTGGTATTTCGTTTGATATTTTGATAAGATGTATGTTGTCTAGCCTCTAGTGGTGTTATGTGAACGTCGACTACATAACACTTCACCATTATTTGGGCCTAGAGGAAGGCATTGGGAAGTAATAAGTAGATGATGGGTTGCTAGAGTGACAGAAGCTTAAACCCTAGTTTATGCGTTGCTTCGTAAGGGGCTGATTTGGATCCACATGTTTCATGCTATGGTTAGGTTTACCTTAATACTTTTTTTGTAGTTGCGGATGCTTGCAATAGAGGTTAATCATAAGTGGAATGCTTGTTCAAGTAAGAACAGCACCCGAGCACCGGTCCACCCACATATCAAATTATCAAAGTATCGAACGCGAATCATATGAACATGATGAAAACTAGCTTGACGATATTCCCATGTGTCCTCGGGAGCGCTTTTCCTATTATAACAGTTTGCTCCGGCTTGTCCTTTGCTACAAAAGGATTGGGCCACCTTGCTGCACTTTATTTACTTTTGTTACTTGTTGCTCGTTACAACCTATATTATCACAAAACTATCTGTTACCATTTATTTCAGTACTTGTAGAGAATACCTTGCTGAAAACCGCTTATCATTTCCTTCTGCTCCTCGTTGGGTTCGACACACTTACTTATCGAAAGGACTACGATAGATCCCCTATACTTGTGGGTCATCAAGACTCTTTTCTGGCACCGTTGCCGGGGAGTGTAGCGCCTTTGGTAGGTGTAATTTGGTAAGGAAAAAATTATATAGTGTGCTGAAATTTACTGTCACTCGTTACTATGGAAAGTAATTCTCTGATGGGCTTGTTCGGGGTATCTTCACCCCGACCAGTAGAGCAAAGAGTTGCTCCTCAACCTACTGAACCTATTGAAAATGAAATTCCTTATGAGTATCGTTCGGGTAAGATAGAAAAACTGCTAGCTAATCCTTTTACAGGACATGGAACAAAGCATCCTGATGCGCACTTAATATATGTGGACGAAGTTTGTGGATTATTTAAGCTTGCAGGTATACCCAATGATGTTGCTAAGAAGAAGGTCTTCCCTTTATCTTTGAAGGGAGACGCATTGATATGGTATAGGCTATGTGATGATATGAGATCAAGGGACTATAAAAGATTGAAGCTGGAATTTTATCAAAAGTATTACCCTATGTATCTTGTTCATCGTGATCGCAATTATATATATATAATTTCTTTCCTCGCGAAGGAGAAAGCATTGCTCAAGCTTGGGGGAGGCTTAAATAAATGTTATATTAATGCCCCAATCATGAGCTCCCGAGAGAAATAATTATGCAAAGTTTTTATGCTCGGCTTTCTGAAAACAATCGCACCATGCTCGATACTTCTTGTGATGGCTCTTTTATGATGAAGACTATTGAATTCAGATGGAATTTATTGGATAGAATTAAACGCAACTCTGAAGATTGGGACCTCGACAAAGGTAAAGAGTCAGGTATGACACCTAAGTTTGATTGTGTTAAATCTTTTATGGATACCGATATTTTCCGTAAGTTTAGCACTAAATATGGACTTGACTCTGAGATAGTAGCTTCTTTCTGTGAATCTTTTGCTACTTATGTTGATCTACCTAAGGAGAAGTGGTTTAAATATCATCCTCCCATAGAAGTAAAAGTAGATGCACCTATTAAAGTTGAAGAAAAGACTGTCACTTATAATGATCCTATTGTTCCTACTTCTTATATTGAGAAACCACCTTTCCCTGTTAGAATAAAGGATCATGCTAAAGCTTCAACTGTTGTTCGTAAAAGCAATATTAGAACTTATACACCTCCTGAACAAGTTAAAGTAGAACCTAATATTGCTATTGTTAAAGATCTCTTGTCTAATAATATTGATGGGCATGTTATTCAGTTCGAAGGTGAAACTGCTAGAATTGCTAAACCTTGTGATAAAGATAAACATAGACCTATGGTAGGCGTGCCTGTTATTTCTGTTAAAATAGGAGATCATTGTTATCATGGCTTATGTGATATGGGTGCTAGTGCTAGTGTTATACCTCATGACTTATACAAAGAAATTAAGAATGAAATTGCACCTGTTGAGTTAGAAGATATTGATGTTACTATTAAACTTGCCAATAGAGATACCATTTCACCAATTGGAATTGTTAGATATGTTGAAGTCTTGTGTGGGAAAACTAAATATCCTGCTGATTTTCTTGTTCTTACTTCCCCACAAGATAGCTTTTGTCCCATTATATTTGGTAGACCCTTCTTAAATACTGTCAATGCTACCATAGATTGCACTAAGAACGTTGTTACTGTTGGCTTGGATGATATGGTTCATGAGTTTAATTTCTCTAAATTTAGTAAACAACATCGTGAGGAAGAATTACCTAGTAAGGATGAAATTATTGGTCTTGCTTCTATTGCCGTACCTCCTAGTGATCCTTTAGAACACTATTTGCTAGACCATGAAAATGATATGTTCATGAATGAAAGAAGGGAAATAGATGAAGTATTCTTTAAACAGGAACCTATTCTGCATCACAACTTGCCTATTGAAATCTTAGGGGATCCTCCTCCACCCTAGGGTGATCCCGTGTTTGAGCTTAAACCTTTGCCTGATAATCTCAAATATGCTTATCTTGATGAAAAGAAGATATATCCTGTTATTATTAGTGCTAACCTTTCAGAGCATAAAGAAGAAAGATTATTGAAAACTCTGAAGAAGCACCATGCTGCTATTGGATATACTCTTGATGATCTTAAGGGCATTAGTCCCACTTTATGTCAACATAAAATAAATTTGGAAGCATATGCCAAACCAGTTCGTGATCCTCAACGACGTCTGAATCCTAAAATGAAAGAAGTGGTAAGAAAAGAAATACTAAAGCTTCTGGAGGCAGGTATAATCTATCCCGTTGCTGATAGTGAGTGGGTAAGTCATGTCCATTGTGTCCCTAAGAAGGGAGGTGTTACTGTTGTTCCTAATGATAAAGATGAATTGATTCCACAGAGAATTATCACAGGTTATACGATGGTAATTGATTTCCGCAAATTAAATAAAGCTACTAAGAAAGATCATTACCCCTTACCTTTTATTGATCAAATGCTAGAAAGATTATGCAAACATACACATTACTGCTTTCTAGATGGTTATTCTGGTTTCTCTCAAATACCTGTGTCCGCTAGAGATCAATCAAATACTACTTTTACATGCCCTTTTGGTACTTTTACTTATAGATGTATGCCTTTTGGTTTATGTAATGCACCTGCTACCTTTCAAAGATGCATGATGGCTATATTCTCTGGCTTTTGTGAAAAGATTTGTGAGGTTTTCATGGACGACTTCTCCGTCTATGGTTCCTCTTTTGATGATTGCTTGAGCAATCTTGATCGAGTTTTGCAGAGATGTGAAGAAACTAATCTTGTCTTGAATTGGGAAAAGTGCCACTTTATGGTTAATGAAGGTATTTTCTTGGGGCACAAAGTTTCTGAAAGAGGTATTGAAGTTGATAAAGCCAAGGTTGATGCTATTGAAAAGATGACATGTCCCAAGGACATCAAAGGTATAAGAAGTTTCCTTGGTCACGCTGGATTTTATAGGAGGCTCATTAAGGACTTCTCAAAAATTTCTCGGCCTCTGACTAATTTATTGCAAAAAGATATACCATTTGTCTTTGATGATGACTGTGTAGAAGCATTTGAAATACTTAAGAAAACATTAGTCTCTGCACTTGTTGTTCAGCCACCTGATTGGAATTTACCCTTTGAAATTATGTGTGATGCTAGTGATTATGATGTAGGTGCTGTTCTAGGGCAAAGAGTTGATAATAAATTAAATGTTATTCATTATGCTAGTAAGACTCTAGACAATGCTCAAAGAAATTATGCTACTACTGAAAAAGAACTCTTAGTAGTTGTATTTGCTTGTGATAAGTTCAGATCTTATATTGTTGATTCTAAAGTAACTATTCAAACTGATCATGCTGCTATTAAATATCTTATGGAAAAGAAAGATGCTAAACCTAGACTTATTAGATGGGTTCTCTTGCTACAAGATTTTGATTTGCATATTGTTGATAGAAAGGGAGCTGAGAACCCCGTTGCAGACAACCTGTCTAGGTTAGAAAATATTCTTGATGACCCACTACCTATTAATGACAGCTTTCCTGATGCACAATTAAATGTTATAAGTACTTCTCATAGTACTCCATGGTATGCTGATTATGCTAATTATATTGTTGCTAAATTTATACCACCTAGCTTCACATACCAACCAAAGAAAAAGTTCTTCTATGATTTAAGACATTACTTTTGGGATGACCCACATCTTTATAAAGAAGGAGTAGATGGTGTTATTAGACGTTGTGTACCTGAGCATGAACAGGAACAGATCCTACGCAAGTGTCATTCCGAGTCTTATGGAGGACACCACGCTGGAGATAGAACTGCACATAAGGTATTGCAATCTGGTTTTTATTGGCCTACTCTCTTCAAGGATGCCCATAAGGTTGTCTTGTCTTGTGATGAATGTCAAAGAATTGGTAATATTAGTAGACGTCAAGAAATGCCTATGAATTATTCACTTGTTATTGAACCGTTTGATGTTTGGGGTTTTGATTATATGGGACCTTTTCCTGCCTCTAATGGATACACACATAGTCTAGTTGTTGTTGATTATGTTACTAAGCGGGTAGAAGCTATTCCAACTAGTAGTGCTGATCATAACACTTCTATTAAAATGCTTAAAGAAGTTATTTTCCCGAGGTTTGGAGTCCCTAGATATTTAATGACTGATGGTGGTTCACAGTTTATTCATGGTGCTTTCCGTAAAATGCTTGCTAAATATGATGTTAATCATAGAATTGCATCTCCTTATCACCCACAGTCTAGTGGTCAAGTAGAGTTGAGCAATAGAGAGCTCAAATTAATTTTGCAAAAGACTGTTAATAGGTCTAGAAAGAATTGGTCCAAGAAACTTGATGATGCATTATGGGCTTATAGAACTGCATACAAAAATCCTATGGGTATGTCTCCGTATAAAATGGTCTATGGAAAAGCATGTCACTTACCTCTCGAACTAGAACATAAGGCATACCGGGCTATTAAAGAGCTCAACTATGATTTTAAACTTTCCGGTGAAAAGAGGTTATGAAAATGCCAAGTTGTTTAAAGAAAAAGTTAAAAGATGGATGACAAAAGGATACAAAAGCGTGAGTTTAATATAGGTAATTGTGTATTACTATACAACTCTCGTTTAAGATTTTTTGCAGGAAAACTTCTCTCTAAATGGGAAGGCCCCTATGTTATCGAAGAGGTCTATCGTTCCGGTGCCATAAAAATCAACAACTTCGAGGGCACAAATCCGAAGGTGGCAAATGGTCAAAGAATTAAACATTGTATCTCAGGTAATCCCATAAATGTTGAAACCAATATTATTGAAACCATAACCCCGGAGGAATACATAAGGGACACTTTCCGGAACGTTTCAGACTCCGAAAAGGAATAGGTATGTGGTACGGTAAGTAAACCGACTCCAAAACAATTTTTAAGGCAATATTTCTCCGTTTTGGAATATTTAGAAAAATAGAAAAATAAGTAGCAGCCTGGGAAGGACACGAGGGCCCCATGAGGGTGGTGGGCGCGCCCTACCCCCCTGGGCGCGCCCCCTACCTCGTGAGCACCTCGTGTGCATTCCGGACTCCGTTTTCTTGCACATTACGTATTTTGGTCGGTAAAAATTCATTCTATATTCTCCCGAAGGTTTTAACTCCCGTATCATGCAAAAACCTCCTGTCTTTGTTTTGAGTTGTCCCGTTGCAGATTAAATCAACATGTCTTCCCAGGATTCGGAAGGAGAAAGCTATGTGGATGATTACTTAGCAAATCCAAAGGTTTATGGAGATGTGGAACATAATGGATGGACCACGGAGGAAGAAGAGGACTATGAACCCAAGGAGAAGGAGGAGACGAGCTCAGATGAAGATGAAGCACCATTACCTCAACCTGGGGACATGCACGTGGAGTTCAAAAAGTCAAGTCTCCCTGATAGGGTAAAGAAACCCAAGTTCGAGTTTATCCCTTTTCGTCTCTTGCAGGAAAATAAGCAGGACCTATGCAAAAAGATATTAACCCTGGAGTGGTAAATTGATGATCTGAGGGATCAAAATGTCGTCCTCAAGCGCAAATTAAGGGAGAAGACTAAGCCATCAACTAAGCCAACAACACCTCCACCTTCTTCACCGACAGAGGAGATATAATCACATGGGTATGGGCACTCCCCTTGGCAACTGCCAAGCTTGGGGGAGGTGCCCCGGTATCGTATCACAATCACAACTCCTATCTTTACCTTTTTCTTAGTTCGATCCTATTAGTAGTATCTTGATCTAGTAGAAAAAAATTATGGCATGATCTAGTTTTGAGTTTTGCCTTATG